>NC_141141.1:70446001-70756467 GCF_053477565.2 Lygodium microphyllum
TAATTGTATTTTTCCCATACAATATAAGAATAAACACAATAATAATTCCATCACATATTCGCTCTCCCCCTTGGGATCAAAGAGTGATTCTATGCAAAATTTACATAATACTTGTATGCACAATTCCTAATTTTATTGTTTTTATGATTATGCTATTCATAACTCCTGACCGATTGCTCTAAAAGAATAAGCAATATGCAACTAAGTGCAATTAACTTCCCTTGATACATGCACTTTGCAAACTCCATCTTTTGAATATGTGAGAAGAGGCCTATCCCTTCCCATGACCTACTCTTGTACATCATAATATGGGGCCTAATGTATCTCATGCGAGAATCAAAAGCAAGCATCTATCAATTTAGAAATACATTACTTACGACCGAAACTGCGATTCGATTGGTAGTGATGCTCTCGCCCGAGGCTCCATTGCTTGTTGAGGGATTGCTATCTGCGTGTAACATTTCACCTGGGGACCATGATCTTCTTCTCTTTTAAATACGACTCGCATAAGACTTCAGCAACCACTTGCTCAAGAGGAGGGAAAGTGGGAAAAATCGGCTTGGGAAAAAGGAAAAGAGAGAATGCGTGTAGTCACCCTCTGAGGGGGAAAGGGAGGAAGAACCTTCTCTCTTTCTCTCTCTCCTCTCTCTCTTTGTGTGTCTCTCTCTCTCTCTCTCAGCCTCTCGGGGTCTCCTTGTGCTTTCTTGTGCCTCCCCATGCCTCATATTTATAATGAATTAGAGAAAAGGGGATGTGGCTGAGAACAAGAGTTCTGGGTGGAGGGACTCTTGGAAAAATTAGTGATCTGATGCTTAACTCATAAATCTTATGGTTTGATTGGCTCCAAGAGGGGGGCAAAACTCCAAGAAGGCACTTTCTTAGAAAGCTTTCAGATCACTCCTTATTTCTCTTCCTATTTGAAGAGCTGTCTACTATCTATAGACTGCGATCGCAGTGCGCATGATTTCACCAATCTCTCTCTTTTTTTTTTCTTTTTATAAAATCACCAAAACTAACTAAAACATCACTTGTCTTTTCTTTTAAATGACATCCAATTCTAGAAGTCTCCATATCTTTTTAGGATAGTATCTAAAATATCTAGAATATGCTAGTTTAGCCCAAAATCTAATATTTTTGGACCATCCATACTATACATATTAACACTAGTGATTAATATGGCTCATAACTCTCGTTTACGTTGTAACTTCTATGAAGGGTGGCTATGGTTCTTGTTGATGTGAGAAAAATATCAGATTTACGACTCTTGATTTTTTTAAATAAAATATTTTTAATTTAATAAAAATGGTTACTTATTAATGTTAGTTAGTTTTTACCTTAGTTAGTCTTTAGTTAGTAACCTTACTAACTTATTAATTGACTAACTTTCAAACTAACCAACTAGCTTTTAATTGCATGTAAATATTAGATCCTCCTCCCCTTAGAGAAATCAAGATGTCCTCATCTTCTCGAGAGTAACCAGGGTATCATTTTGGAACCTGTGGGTTATGGGCCCACCATGCTTCTGTTGCGCTACTCTGATCACTCATAAACATGTGGTCTTTTGAAACAACAACCTATTGTATTTGATATATCTAAGTCTTGATTAAAAGATGAAATTTATTGTAGTTATATCTCATGAATATCTTCTAGGTTTTTCCTAAGTATCCTGGTATATTCTGGGTCACTGAAGCTTGTACAACTTCATTTATTGTAAGCTCAAGTTCTTTTGGAACAATTGACGTAGTTATGTCCAATTTTGTGGAACTTGGAGCATCAGTGTTTAGGGTGCTTTGGACATTCCATTTTGAAATGACCTAATTCCCTACAATAGAAACATCACGGAGCTTTATCACTTGTGGTCACAAGGTTCTTGGTTGTCCTTGTGGCAGGAGTTTCTTCTTTAGACCAAATTGTCCTAGGATCCTTTTAGCAGATCTAAGTGGTCCTTTATCTAGAAAACTATGTGCCCAGATTGTCCTCTTCTTAGCTCGAGACTGAGCTCCATGGACAATCGACTTTGCTTGTAATACTAAAGAATACTTCCAAGCTTCAACATTCTGGTAAGACACAATCTATATTAGTTGAGAAGGAACGACTTAAGGGAAATTCATTGCAAGTTATAACTATCATTCCTTGCCAGAGTATCTCTAATCATTTACAAGTTTTAGGCTCAAAATAGATACAACTTATATTACTCAGGTTAATTGTAGTTACAAGAGTAAAGAATACAAGTTGTATTTCAAGTCGACAAAATTTCTAGGATTTCTAATCATCCTGAAGAGGTGTTGTAGATTCTAGGTCTTTGTCTTTATTTGATTCCTCTATATATCCATAGACTGCACCTATGTAGCTTTGTTTTCTTGGAGTCTCAATGTCTTCTAGACTTAGATCAGGGTAGTTTGCTTGGATGTGTCCTAGCTCATTACAATGGAAGAATTGACGGTAGGGACATCTCCTATGGATGTTCCTATCTCTCCGCATGTGTGGCATCTCTTGTCATGATCTCGGGAACCATCTTTGTCATAATTGCCCAATTTAAGTTCTTGGATGATTGGCTTTGCTCGAAGTAATGCATCTTGCAAGTCCATTGGACGCATTGCTTCAAGAGGGTGGTTTAGAGGAGTATTTAGGCCATGTCAAAACTTGGATACTTGCTGCGCAATATCCATAGGCGGTGTGCATTTAAGTAGGGTTGCAAACTTTGAGTAGTAAGCTTCCAAGGTTAATTCCAGTTGCTTGAGCTTGAAGAATTCATTCATCTTCAAAGTCTGGTAGGTTGATGGAAGGTGTCATCCACGTATAGCATCTTTCAGCTAAGCCCAAGTGACAGCAGCTTCGAAAATACCTTGATCTTTACACCATTGCTTCCACCATATCTGAGCCTGCAATAGCTTAAATTTTGCTATCATTGCTTGATTCATGGAGGCAGTTCGTGAAGCAGAGAAATATTCATTCATCGACTCAATCCATATCTTTGATTCTGCTGCGATGTCTATCCCTTTTCCATCAAACTCGGGTGCCTTAATTTGCTTGAGAAGGAATTTTTTCTCTTGCATGTCAGCATTCGTGGGTGTGCAAGGTGCCCAGCTATCAAGCTATATTGCTTAGGTTATTCTATTTAGGATATGTCTATGAGCCACACATTAATCAATCATGCACAATTACGAAGCTTAGCTCTAATACCAGCTGTAACATGCCCCCGCCTTATCGGCTGTCCAAGCATGTTTTAACGGTCTATTGAGAAATGAATCTAAGGGTCATCCTTGGCACTCCTTGGGAATGTTCCAGGGTTTGTCGCCTGGGGTTTTTCGACTTCACCTTGTAACAGAACGTTCAGGGTCAAACCCACTAGGATTGACTTGAAATCTAGGTTCCTAGGGGGGCCAAGGTCTCCTAACAACATTCTAGCGTTGGGTTTTGCACATCCTACTTTACGCAGGGATACCCAATCCAAAGCAGATCCATATTGCACTTGGTTCAAAGAGAATGCGAAACGAGAGGGATGTGCTCCTCGACCTCTTTGCTCGTAGGGCATAGTCCCATTCTGGTCCCCTAAAACAACATAATCGAGGTTCTAACCTAACAATTCCTAAAGGTCAAACGTCGGTAAAACCTTGTGAGAAGCCTCCCATTTTTTTGAGACCACCTTGCACCCCGTAGGACACGAACCTGTCGGGGATTTCACCCATCCGATTCCCTTGATAGCTTTAGTTTTCTAATTAGGTCCTATCACATTTATGTGAGACATTTAAATTAGTGTCATTAATTAAGCCTTTTAGAGAACAGGGTTCATTCGCGTAATTTACAACACAAACATGAAAACAAAATAAGCAATCCTTTTGACAAAAACGTTACTTAACTTATCTTCAAGTTAATCTTTGTCTCCTGCCCATACAAGAGAATTATGTATCCCTTCTATCCAACAAAAGTACCCGGTCCAAATCACATGGCACCAAAATTTCCATTCTTTATCTAGAATAGGATCTTACAATGCCTTAGAAGTTGGGCTAACGGCAGTCTACAATTCAGTTCTGGTCTAGATAAGGGGTGTCCAGAGCTCCACTAACCCCAAGAGACCTAGGAGTGAGACACAACTTCCGTGGTTGGCCTTTTCACCACTCGACCTTCAACCCGTGAATCGAGTGGTGCCCTCTCAGGGTAATTCGTAGTGCGATCTTGGAGATGATCCACTCATGCAAAATATGCTTCCCTAATTAATCCAATTAAGAATCAAGCATAATCAAGGCAATCAGCCTAATATCATCTTCCAATGAAACATTCCTTTATTTCCCATGGCTACTTGTCATTATTGACCTTTGCCATGCTTTTACCATCAAACACAAGCACTTGGAATATTTATCCAAATCACAATGCAACAATAAGTTGATTGTAAAAAGCATTTAGGATGTTGTTCAATCAACCAACAAAACTAATTTTATTTTTTCCAAACAATATAAGAATAGACGCGATAATAATTCCATCGCATATTCGCTCTCCCCCTTGGGATCAAATAGCAATTCTATACAAAATTTACTTAATACTTGTATGCACAACTCCTAACTTTATTCTTTTTACAATTATGCTATTCATAACCCTTGATCAATTGCTCTATCAATGAATAAGCCATATGCAACTAAGTGCAATTGAATTTCCTTGATACATACACTTTGCAAACTCCATCTTCCGAATATGTGAGAAGAGGTATATCCCTTCCCATGACCTACTCTTATACATCATAGTATGGGGCCTAATGTATCTCATGCAAGAATCAAAGCAAGCAACTATCAATTTAGAGATACATTACTTACAATCGGAACCTCTGGGGGGCCATGATCTTCTTCTCTTTTAAACATGACTCTTCAAGACTTTAGTAGCCACTTGCTCGAGAGGAGGGAAATTGGGGAAAATTGGCTTGGGGAAAAGGAAAAGAGAGAATGCGTGTGGCGGGAAATCCCCGTACTAATACACTACAAAGGTTTCTCTCTCTCTCTCTCTCTCTCTCTCTCTCTCTCTCTCTCTCTCTCTCTCTCTCTCTCTCTCTCTCTCTCTCTCTCTCTCTCTCTCTCTCTCAGCCTCTCGGAGTCTCCTTGTGCTTTCTTGTGCCTCCCCATGCCTCATATTTATAATAAATTAGAAAAAGGGGATGTGGCTGAGAACAAGAGTTCTTGGTGGAGGGACTCTTGGAGAAATCAGTGATATGATGCTTAACTTATAAATTTGAACAACGTGAAATGTTGATAAAACCTTGTGAGAAGCCTCCCAATTTTTCGGGACCACTCTGCCGTGTAGGACGGACCCATCAAGGATTCCGCCCGCCCGATTCCCTTGATAGCTTTGGTTTTCTAATTAGGTCCTACCACATTTATGTGTGACATTTAAAATCAGATTTATTAATTAAGCCTTTTAGAGAACAGGTTTTGTTTGTGTAATTTACAGCACAAACATGAAAAAAAAACAAGAAATCCTTTTGACAAAAATGTTCCTTAACTTATCTTCAAGTTAATCTTTGTCTCCTGCCCATACAGGAGAATTATATATTCCTTCTTTCCAACAGAAGTACCTGGTCCAAATCACATGACACTAAAATTTCCATCCTTTATCTAGAATAGGATCTTCCAATGCCTTAGAAGTTAGGCTCACGGTAGTCTACAATTCAATTGTCTAGGCAAGGGGTGTCCAGGTTAAGGTGTTGTTCAATCAACCAACAAAACTAATTGTACTTTTCCCAAACAATACAAGAATAGACGCGATAATAATTCCATTGCATATTTGCTCTCCCCTCCAAGAGCAATTCTATGCAAAAGTTATGTGATACTTGTATGCACAATTCCTAATTTTATTCTTTTTACGATGATGCTATTCATAACCCTTGACCGATTGCTCTATCAACGAATAAGCCATATGCAACTAAGTGCAATTAACTTCCCTTGATAAATGCACTTTGCAAACTCCATCTTCCGAATATGTGAGAAGAGGCCTATCCCTTCCCATGACCTACTCTCTTGCATCATAGTATTTGGCCTAATGTACCTCATGCGAGAATCAAAGCAAGCATCTATCAATTTAGAAATACATTACTTATGACTGCAACCGTGATTTGATTGGTAGTGATGCCCTTGCTTGAGGCTCCGTTGCTTGTTGAGGGATTGCCATCTACGCGTAACATTTTCCACTTGGAGGCCATGATCATCTTCTCTTTTAAACATGGCTCGTACAAGACTTCAACAGTAGCCACTTGCTCAAGAGGAGGGAAATTGGGAAAAATCAGCTTGGGGAAAAGGAAAAGAGAGAATGAGTGTGGCCACCCTCTAAGGAGGGGGAAAGGGAGAAAGAACCTTCTCTCTCTCTCTCTCTCTCTCTCTCTCTCTCTCTCTCTCTCTCTCTCTCTCTCTCTCTCTCTCTCTCTCTTTCTCTCTCAGCCTCTCGGGGTTACCTTGTGCTTTCTTGTGCCTCCCCATGCCTCATATTTATAGTGAATTAGAGAAGAGGGGATGTGACTGAGAACAAGAGTTCTTGGTGGAGGGACTCTTGGAAAAATTAGTGATCTTATGCTTAACTCATAAATCTAATGTTTCCATTGGCTCCAAAAGGGGGGGTAAAAGCCCAAGACACTTTGTTAGAAAGCGTCCAAATCACTCCTTCTTTCTCTCCCTATTTGAAGTACTGTCTACTACCTATAGACTCTGTGATTGCGGTGCGTGCGATTTCACCAATCTCTCTCTTTATTATTTTTCTTTTTATAAAATCTCCAAAACTAACTAAAACATCACTTGTATTTTCTTTTAAATGACATCCAATTCTAGAAGTCTCCATATCTTTTTGGGATAATATCTAAAATATCTAGAATATTCTAGTTTTGCCCAAAATCTAATATTTTTAGACCATCCATACTATACGTATTAACCCTAGTTATTAATATGGCTCATAACTCTCGTTCACGTTACAACTTCTATGAAGGGTTGCTATGGTCCTTGTTGATCTGAGGAAAATATCAGATTTACGACTCTCAAATTTTCAAATAAAATATTTTTAATTTAATAAAAATGGTTAGTTATTAATGTTAGTTAGTTTTTACCTTAGTTAGTCTTTAGTTAGTAACCTTACTAACCTTTTAATTGACTAACTAGCTTTCGAACTAATTAACTAACTTTTAATTGCATGGAGATATTACATTTATGTAGCTGAGTTATGCTCTTTACACCCAAAAAAATATAGGCTTATGCTTAATTCTACTGTATTCATTGTATTTTTCCTTGTGAAATACCCTCTAAAATTTGATGAAAAGCATAAAGAAACCTCAACATTATCTAGCTCTTGCCTTCTTAAAGAGATAGTAGATGAAGTTGATGTTGAGGAGCAACTAGACACCCAAATGGAAGCATTAGTTGCAAAGGACCTGGATGTTGCTGAATTCAAAGCAGAGTAGAGGTTGATGAGCCATCTGACAATCCTTCAAGCCTTATTGTTCCATCTTTGCCTACTTTCCCAATGAAAGACAAGGAATACATATTATTGTTCGATCTCCAAAAGTTTTTCAATTTGAGAGAAGATTATTGCTTGGCAGTTATTGCAGAGGCATCTGTAGATGCAAAGAGCATAGTGGATGTTGAAAATGAGTCCAAGGAGGACTTACTTAAATTAGATACTCAAATGTCCGATGATATATTTATAGATGCATCAAATGCTTTTTCCCTATGTTTAAGCAAGGTTAAAGATGCTGAGAGAGAGTTACTAGCTGCTAACAAATTGATCAATTTCAAGAGAAGCTTGGAATCTCCAATTTCGGAAGGGAGGAGTTAGAATATGTAAAGGAGCTCAAGGAGACATCAATTAGCTTATGGAATCCAAGCAAACTTGAGAGTGATGAAAATCAAATGGTAATGCATTCTTTTGTTTTTGTGGAATCACATACATATTTTCATTTTTTTCATTCTGATTGTTGCTTTTACAGTTGGAGATTGCGGATGAGGATAAATTCTTGGGAAGAGCCAAAGGATCGAGAGTTGGTGGTAGTTCCCTAAAGGATGTTGCACTTGGAGATTGCGGATGAGGATAATTTCTTGGGAAGAGCCAAAGGATCGAGAGTTGGTGGTAGTTCCCTAAAGGATGTTGCACTTGGGCATTACATATTGAGGATTGATCCCAATATTTTGTTGGTTTTGCATAGCACTTTCTCAGAGGAGGCCTCATGGCCAATTGTCTGTGTTAAAGCACTTACAAGGCTTCTTGGATACTCAGGTTTGCAATACAATGCGCACAAAGTTATGTTTTTGGAAAAGACAACAGCCATCTGAATATTTGGTTATGGTCCTGGCTTCTCTGTCTCCAGGACTGGATACTTGCATACTCATATTATGTTTTAGCAGCAAACAAAACAGATATCAAATCCATAGCTGGATATAAGAGAAGAAAGTTTTTACGTTATAGAGGAAAAATGCCCTGAGGACGAAGAGGATGTAAAGGCTCTTAAAAGCTAGCCATGTATATAAGATTTTGAAAATAGTATCGATATTTTAGATTCCACCGCATTTATTGTGTTCTTTGAAGTTGTCTTCGAAAAAACCAATTGAATAACTCTTGAAGGGTATTGGTTTTTGTTGCTCCTCCTCCATGTCTAGTGCTTCGAAAGAAACACATACGTGCTTGGTAGTGAGATTTCTCCATACCTTGGCTACTGTAAGGTGGTAGGGGCCCTTGCTCTTCCACAAAATAAGACCCACAAATAAGAAGAATATGCTATGACAACCCAACAAGCAATAATCAGTTTAAATCATTAAACCTTGTTTTCAAAGCAATAAGGTTCAAATTTATGTCCATCTTGCCAAGTAGAAAGTAAACCCTTTCTCCCCAAGCTTCCTTGATTGCTTGAACAAGATTCACAATTGAATGTTTGTACTCTTTCGAATAGTTAGATGTTATCTTTTGTTCCCTGATCATTTTTAAAAATATGTCAAGGTGTCTCCAAACCTCCATTTGTAGGAATGCAATTCGTAGTGTGCTAGCCACATTTGTTGTGATTGCACACAACTCTCTCCAACACTCCCACAATGCATTCATTTGTTTACCAATATGATTTCTTAAAAAAATTTCTAGCTTTTGCACCCCCCATAGAGACATCTCCTAATACCTCTCTTGTCTTCCCTAAGGCTTTTGGATCCTTTCTCAAGTGAACTTGACCTCTATGAAAACCCATTTTTGATAGTAAAGCATCACATTTATTAATGCAGTCATCTGACAAAGATACTGGTTTTATTGAATATGTATAGTCAAGATGCAATCCAAGAAACTTATCAATTATCTAATCTCTGCATGTAATGTATAAATATGAATGTTCCTTAGAGAGAATAGGATCCCATAAGCCATCCACGTTTTTGAACTTACTCAAATCTATACAGTTTCGAGTCAGGGATCTTCTTACTGGCCGCAAACTACTCCATTCTTTGGATCCCAAACTCTCCATGCAATAAATACAAGGATATTTGCATTGGCCCCATTACTTACTCCAAGCATACATTTGACAGTTTTCACCTTCACTTTGAGACTTTATAATATCAGGAATACCTGTATGAGAGAATAACCATTTCAAGATTTCATGACTTTTTAGTTGTGCCACACTAATCCACCAAAGCTCCATCTTGGATTGTATCTTAAATTGTTGTTCTTGCTCCCTACCGGTATTGTAATTCAATGCCTTGTTCATGATATAGATGCTGAATCTTTCCATCTTTTGTCCCTTTTGAATCTGTGCTTCATCCAATTTTAGTGCAAACTTCAAAATACCACCACATTCTTGGATAGTAAATTTATACATATTGACCATTGCAATCTGGACTCTTTTAAGATCAATCCAAATATTATTAAATGTGTTGTATTCAAAAAATGCCTTTGTTTTATGTTTTTCATAGGGCTTGGATCCTTCTATATGAATATACTCTCCAAAAACATCTGGAATCCTACGATTCATAGCTGCCCTAGCAATTGAAACTGCAAAAGGTCAAGGCAAACCAAATGCACTTATTCTATGACATTTAAGATATTTAAACCACAATTCAAAGAGAGCATGATAACCTCTACGACTGATACCCATACTGTCACATGTCTCCACTATTTCATCTGGTTTAACCATTCCTTTTAAATCTTTCACTAACTCTTTCAGAGTTTGGCTTCTCAAGTCTACATTTTCAGATGATTTAAGAAACCTTATAATGTCCTTCTTTGTCATGGTTTTCTTTAATAAGCTTAATCCTCTCATCGTTCTCTCAAATATTAATACCTGAAATACATTAGGAGAAATATGGACTCTCTTTTTTGCCCCTTAAGGGGTTTCTCTCACCTCTCTCTCTCTAAAAAGAGATTCCAAAATAATACTATAAAAAGAGATCTTCTACAATCAAGCAAATCTCGTTTTTGTGTTTTCAATAGATTTCACCTATTATTTTATTCCCAAACTGCAGGATAAGGTCACTTTTTCTCAAAATCCTCATAACTAAAAAAATACAATTCTATTTTTTCTAAAAACGCAGCCAATCATTCTTTAATGCCCTCATGACTCTTTAATGCCCTCTTTAGTGCCCTCATGACTTTTCAATCATTCTCATTCTCGCTTCTTAAAAGGGCGGAAGTTAAAAAACGATATAAAATGACGTACACATCATATTTTAAGATTATTTTTTACCCACAGACACCTTTTTGACTCGAGAGTTTCATTGTAAATTTTCATCTTTTTTGGACAAGTATATACCTATTTCTGGGCATTTTTTCATTCCCTCAGAAAGCTCTAGTTTTGTCCCAAATTTTGTGCATTCTTCTCTTTCCCTCCAGAATATGGTTTCTTGCATACGAGTTCTTCTGAAGCAGCATTGAGGAGTAGTTTTGATACCATTTGTTGAAATCAAAGAATCTCTATCTACAACACACTCTACCCTGCTATAAGCCATCTTCCTCTTCAGAAATATGCAGTAAGAAATCTCCGTCTTCAACAGTCTATACTACAAGCAATCCAGTGATAATGGAGGTATCTTTATTTTTTAAATCTTTGTGATGTTATTATTCTTCACAGTTGTTGTTCAGTCCTTAAGCATCAATTCATAGAGAGAGAGAGAGAGAGGGGGAGAGAGAGAGAGAGAGAGAGAGGAGGGGAGAAGGGGGGGACAGAGAGGACTGTGTGAGATGAACAAAGAATATAAGTGATAGAGTGACAGATAGTAAATTAGGGTAGAAGATAAGATGATGTTATTGTTTTCCACTAGCCAAGCTTCAGTATGAATGTGTTTAGGGTTTCCTTGATGAATTTTTGTTGAGAGAGAGAGAGAGAGAAAGAGAGAGAGAGAGAGAGAATATTTTGGATAGAACAGAAGATAAGATTTGATGCTAATTAGAGGTAGATTAAAAGCCAAGATTACAGGCTGATTAGGGGTTGATTAGGGTCTATCAAGACTGAAAGCAAGAGAAAGAGACAAGAACCAACTGGGTTTAAAAAAAAACACAGATATAGTGAATCAAAGGGGTGTAGTTCTGCGATTTGAATGTTAATCCAAGTTAACATTTGCATACTTTTTTTTTTGCAGAATGCAGGTGCAGGATGTACCAAGAGAAAGAGAGATATTCACTTTCAATTGGAGGATGAATATGCACCAATGTTCAAAAGAACTGTGGAAAGAGATGATGCAATAAGATGCAGGATGCAACAAGAAAGAAATGCAGGGAAAAAAAATGTGGACCTTTGGGTTGATGGGTGCATTTATCCACCCGATCCACTCACTCGAAGGCCACCACAATTTGAAGGGCTTACATCATTTGTAAAGTTTGCTTGTGAAGGCAATGAAGGATTGTATGGATACACATGCAGACTTGTCACACAAGGATTAGCAGGGGCTCATCAAACCTTGACAAATATGCAGACAAGATTACAAGGGAATATGCAGTCTTTGATGGAAAAGGATAGATTATTGGCTGAGAAGGATAGAGAGAACCAGAACCTACAACAAGCAATGTCTGTCATTGAAGATGCTATGCATGCTACACACGTGCAGAATATGGAGTTACAGTCTAAAGTCAATGACTTGGAGAAGGAGAATCAAAACATAGAGAGGAAGCTCACAAAAACTTTGGAGATTGGGCCCACTTTAAAAACCAAAGAGGCACGTCGGCGCATCCGATCCGTTAAACCAATTGGCCAATTAGCCAAAGGAAGTGGACAATATCATAGACGGATATATGCTCAATCTACTACAATGAGAAATATGTTTCCTCATGCAGAGAATGATACTATTGCCAAAGTCCTTAGCAAGAATATGGTCAAAAATGCATTGGAAAATCGTAAATTCAGGGACATTGTGGATGGTGTTGCTAGTGAACGTCTTAGGGATGTGAGCAACTTGTTTACTGCTACAGATGCTCAGGGATTATGTGACAAGGTGGGAATGAGTTCTGAGTCATATAGTATGCTCTATCAACAATTGGATACAGGTTTTAAGCAAGTCTTCAATACTAAGCGAGTAATGCCTCTGCCAAAACCATTTCACGTGAAGAAGGCTCGAAAACAACTAATGAGAAAGTTTTAGAACTAATTGGTGAGCCTACACATCTGGAACACACACACATATTGAAGTATGGTTCCAAAGAAGTTGCCTTTGTATTGAATGCATCCAACAACTTTGTATTGGATATATGTAGGGTTCAGATTGCTATGGTCAAGTTTTACAATATGTCTATGGAAGAATGTAGAGGCAAGCTTAAGTTTGTCCTCAAACTTGATGAGAGTGAGATTATCAAGGGGCAAAAACTTGAGCGTGTGAGTATAACACTTATGAATCGAGCATTGGATCCCAACATCGATGAAAAACATCCTTTATACTTTAGTGTACAATCGGAGAATGAAATATGGTGGCTTGCAGCATTTGAAGTACCAAAGGAGGACCATGAAGTACTTAAAGTTTTTTTTAACCTCACTAATATACCCAGTGTTATTCAACAGCAAAATAATGGAGCAGTTTTACATGTTGAGGGGTTTGGGGACTATCAAGTTGAATGGCATCTTGCAGGTGATTTAAAAACATTGAAGTGTATGTTTGGTTTATCAAATGCAGCAAATGCAAAATTTCCGTGCATATACTGCATGCAAACTAGGAAGAAAGGGAAAGATGGAAAGAAAGAATGGCTTGCCAAGGCAGGACAACAGGGTGCTCCGACACGTGATCAGAAAGTCATGAGAAATGGAATGCTAATTCCAGTGGATCCAAACTGGCGCCCTATTTTGGAAATACCACTAACAAGGGTTCACTTTTGCACATTGCATTGTTTGGTTAGAATAATTGAGAAGCTAGTATATGAATATATATGCTTTGCATACAAGATGCAGCCCGTGTCAGAATCTGATGCTACATGCAAGAAGGTAGAACAAGTCCTCTCTGAAGTTGGATTGCACGGAGGCCAAGTAGAAATAAAAAAGGACGAGAAAAAATCGGGGAAGAGTGGAAATGTTCCTTGTAAACCATGCTTTGGCGGACCCAAGGCTAGGAAGTTTTTATCTCCACCTCGAGATGAGGAAGGCAATATACTAGTAAAACAACCAGAGAAGTACGAAGCATGGAAAAAGTTGCACCTTGTTGTTTCAAATTGGAGCAATGGGGGACGAACGAGGATTACGAAGGCAGAAGTGTGGATACACCTAGATAGATTAGCAGCTCTCTTATACAGAAGTTGGGGTTTATGGATAGTGATGGCAATGCATTTAAAGAGACAGCTGCTAAATTTCATAAGTCCATGGTGGAGGCATGGACTACAAATAGCATAACACACTACATGGTCAGTATTATCACCATTGCAAAAAAAAATCATCATTTCGAATTACTTTGTGTTTCTAATCTCTTTTCTTGTGCAGCATATACTTGAAGCACATGGTCCATACTTTGCAGATCAAGGAAGTTTGGCAATATGGTCAACTCAAGGCATGGAAAGATCTCACTGGCAAGCTCACTGTGCTTTTCAAAAGGCAACTGATCATGGAGGTGGCATCAATGATTCCAATTCTATGAGGCAATTATTCCAATGGTGGTATAGGAGACTAGAGATACGATACGAGGAAAAAGAAAAGAAGTCCAAAACATCTCAAGCAGAATCTATAAGTAGGGCAATATATGAAGTGAGAAAAGCAAGATATGAAAACATCACAGCTAGACAACGGCACGCAGAATGGTTGGCAACCCAAGAGAGAGATGGCAAAAAATGGAGACCTAGATAAAGATAATAATTTTGATGCATTTAGAGTCCACAAGAGAGCACAAGTCCCAAGGATATGACACATCAATACTCATATCTCTAACATGAGATGTCTTATAAATTTTCTTTAAAATTTCAAAGGTTTGTCACTATATTTTTCAAAGTCGATTTCGAACTTTGTTTTTTAATTATGAAAAGTCGATTTTGAAATCCTAAGACAAAGATATGAAAATTCTAAACATTGGAACATTCATTGGCCTAGAGAGAGAGGGGGGGCATGAGGGGGGTGTCAGGAGATAGAGAGAGGTAAGGATGGGGTGGAGAAATGAAATGAAATGATAAATTTAAAATTCATTTACACCACAGTAAGTTTGAAAGTTTCGTATTTAAGTCGTCTCTCCTTTCATTTTTTCCCATTGCTCTCCACTCTACCCTCCACCTTTCTATCCTTCATCATCACAGCCATGGCACGTTCCAAGCTTCCTATCAAAAAGGCGCCTGCGAGAGCAAGAGCTCAACGCTCTTCCGAATCTAGTGAGCGTACTGTGAGTGACAAAGATCCCCTGGTGACCGATAACGGTGGCCCTACTGCAGCCAATAATGGTGGCGCTACTGTGGCCAACAATGGTGGCCCTAGTATGGTCGATAATGATGGTTCGCCATTGTCCAGAAATGGTGGTCCACATGCTCCAGCTGCTCCACCTCCCACTACTGCTCCAGCTCGTAATACACGCCCTCCAACACATAAAAAGCGAAGATGGAGACCAGGCACAGCTGCGCTATGCGAGATAAGGAAATTCCAGAAGAGTGCCGACTTGATTATTCCTAAGGCACCATTCTCCAGGTTGGTGCGAGAAATACTGCAAGATCTACAGTCAGGGAATCATCACAAGTTCTTTTCGAGGAACCAGGCAAGGAATGTGGGGCGATGGTCAAGCCAAGCCTTGCTTGCTCTCCAAGAAGCAGTTGAAAGCTACTTGATTGATCTAATGAGTGATGGTCAACTTTTAGCCATTCATGCCCGACGTATCACTATTAAGCCCATAGATCTGGTTCTTGTTCGCAGGATCCGCAATAACAAGGATGCATTTAATCTTAATGTCAACAATATGCTTTGAGAAGCTACCTTGTAATTGGATCTATGTTTTTAGCTCAGGTTTGGTTGTAGATTGTAAGGAGCTTAGTTTTGGGTTATCTTTCCAGTAGACCTTCAAGTATTTGATAGTAGTGGCCTGCAAAATGGAGCTAAATTTTCCCTAGCTCTAGTTGTACTTGGTGCGATGCACTATCTACCGTGTATTTCATAGTTTCGCAATGCTAAATCCAATATGTGATATTCTATTTTGACCATGTTTCGCATTGTGTGAATTTTCAAGTTTCCAATTTTGTAAATAGTTTTGTTGAGGATAAATTCAATGTGCAACCACGTACACGTCGGTGATCAGTTGTACATGGGCCGATGCACTATATCCTTACTATATTTAGTGGTCTGGCAATAGTATATCTGATGCGATATTCCATTTTACCCATGATTTATTTTTTGTCAATTTTTAAGTTTCCAATGTTTCGCATTGCGAGGTTGACAATACATTTAATCTGCAGTTGCGCACACTCATTATCAATACATTTAATCTACAGTTGCGAGGTTGACAATACATTATCAGTGCAGTATAATGCAGTTAACACATTTTCAAAAAAAGATTGAACCGTCAAATTTATAAATCAGAATCTGGTGAAACTTCACCCTCATGCTGGGCATTAGAAAAACTCATTTATATTAAAAATTTGGCCCTATCAGAAGCCTCTGGGTCACCTGTCCGGAGGCTCGCGTCTGGGGCCCTGAATCTGGGGATTCAGGGCCCCAGACGCGAGCCTCCGGACAAGTGATCCAGAGGCTTTTGTTGGGGTCAAAATTTTTTTGGGTGGTTGATGTGTCCTTGAGGAGCCTACAGGTAAAATTTCATGTGAATCGGAGCACTGGTGATATTTTTCCTAAGCGTGGATTCATTAATTGAAATTTTAGGGTTTTTGAAAAGTTTGGCTATAAGTTTAAAGTTTCACCTCATTTTACACATTTCACTTTTGAGTTTTGAGTTCTCTCTCTCCTAGAAGACATGGTACGCACCAAGCAAGCGGCCCGGAGATACCCCCCTGGAAATTCCATACGGCAGCCACGTCCTCCAGCTCCACCACCACCACCACTACGCCAGCATCGCAAGCGTCGATGGAAGCTAGGCACAGTGGCTCTTCGCGAGATCCGCCACTACCAGAAGACCACTCACCTCCTGATACCGAAGGCTCCATTCCAGAAGTTGGTGCAGGAGATCATGGAGGGCATACTGATCATGAACAACATGAACCAGTTTCTAGACACATCACGCGCGAAACAACCGGATCGCTGGACTGCCCAGGCCCTCCTCACACTACAAGAAGCTGCTGAAGCCTACCTCATCGACTTATTTGGAGACTCAGTCTATGCAGCGGTGCATGCAAGGAGGGTCACTGTCACCGAGAGGGATCTGCGGATAGTTAGGTTCTTTCGGTGATGGAAAGATAGTCCTCGCGGAGGTCACCAAGGATAGAGGTGTACAAACTCAAAAGCACATGGAATGTAGCTTCTGAAGACATTTTGTAAAGCCTTGGTTGTAATGGACCCCATGTAAAATTGTTATTAATACAAATACAAAGTTTTTGGCGCGTCTTATTTTTGTTTAGTCGCTTGATATTTATTTTATTTACGTCGTTGAGTTATCGTTACATGCGTTCGAACAAATACATGTTGCGCACGAATTCGATAAAGTACTGTGTATTAAATTTAGGGTACGAATCGTGTTACGTATAAATTCGATAAATAAACGTAACATTCAAGTAAAAAAAAACAATAAATGACACGTATCACAAACTACATTGCACGCGAATCCAACAAACATTAGTTTTCATTACTTGAAGAGAAGATTACAAAGTGCAGTACATCAGTGATGCGATATCAGTAGGCAATAAGTACATCTATTCTCTCCTAGGCTTCTTGGAGCTAGGCTCCCCATGGTCAGAGCTATTCTTGATCATAGGCAACAATACATTTTGCCCCAATAGTTCCTGTCTAATGACAGTGGGGTCTTCAACACCAGCAACCATGCCACGGGCCACCATGGAGAAAAGTGGGCCAGACCTAGTACTCGTGAATAAGTAGAGAAGCTTCGAACGTCGAAGCAACACTATTTTCTCTAGGCTGGAGTTGGTCGGGATGGTCTTGAAGGGCCAGCCTTTGTTAGTGCCCTCAACTTCAAGAAGTTCTCTGCAAAAGCAGGGGAGCATGTCTTATGAAATACAATAATGTCGTTGACAAGCTGCCCAACGTACTCCTTCAATGCCGAGTCTTGCACCCTTCCTTGGCTACCAGATCGGCCACCTTGCCTAGATGAAAACTCATCTATATAGACAATCTCCTGCAACACACAAGTTCAGTATCAGACTCACTATGCATGGAGTGTGCTGAAGATATATAAATCATATTCATATGAAACTTAACCAGTAGGGCCTCTAGGGCATCGGGAGCACACACATGTGTTTTTGTCGGGATCGGGCCCCTAGATGTGCCCTGGCCGGAGGCTCGCGTCTGGGGGCCTAAATCTGCACGGGCCCCCAGATGTGCCCTGGCCGGAGGCTCGCGTCTGGGGGCCTGAATCTGCAGATTCAGGCCCCCAGACGCGAGCCTCCGGCCAGGGCACATCTGGGGGCCCGATCCCGACAAAAACACATGTGTGTGCTCGCGATGCCCTAGAGGCCCTACTGGTTAAGTTTCATATGAAACCGAGAACATTACCTTCTCTGCATCATCTATCTGCCGCTGTAATGGAGCATCCAGGTCTGCTCCTGCCACTGGGCTGCCCTCATCTCTCTCCTGGGTAGGCACTGCATAGTCGGGTCGAGGACCAAAAAGGCTTTCCTGCAACCGCTCGAACTCCTCATCAGAGATCTGATACTGTGGCGCCGCATCCTCAATCTGCTCCTGGATGCTCACAATGGCAGAGATGTCATCGATGCTCGTGCCATCATAACGAGCCACCTCATCAACATGTGGTGGGGCATCCTATAAATCAAAATCTATGAAATCACTAGGTGCATCACGCACCATGATACAGTATAGTTCTTCTTCCCTAAGCTCCAACAACTCTAGCACATCCTGCATGAGTAGATATTCCACCCCCTCGATGGTGATAGCATGGAGAGAAGAGAGGGGTGGCTCTTCGCTCGTGGGCATCTCATCAGGGCAGGGAGGTGGGTGCACAATGGCCAAGCTCTGTGCTGCCTCAACACTCAGATCGAGAGTGATCTCCTCAGGCTCCCTCTCAAAGTACTCTAATAGTGGCCGAGAGGGTGTGTCGATGTCCTCGTCACTGTCCTCTTGCACCTCAGTGCACATAACATATATGGCAAAGGCGGCATCCCTCTCAATGAGATCCATCGTGACGTGGTCCTGTGACAAGGTGGGCACTGCTCTAGCGCGGAGATGTTGCCCCACATGCACCAGGGCTCGACTTATCACCTTTGCATGGCTGGATCCGGCACACAAACTATACAAAAAATCCATGGGAACCCACCTGAGAGTGGAGTCGGGAATAGAGCAAGTGAGAGGGTTCACTGCATCACAAAACGATGCTAGTATACTAGAGTCAGGGTCTACAGCGGAAAGCGAGCTCTCTAGACTCAAGGTCACGCAAAACCTAGGGTATATCTGGTCCCCTATGTGCGCGTAGCATGTGGAACTGATCCATGCGGCGAAGGCGGGAGTGGTAGCCATGGCACACAAAGAGAGAAGGAATGAGAGCACAAGTGTAGGGAAGTGGAGAATGAAAGTGAAAATGAGTTTGGAGTTATAGCTTTTATGTGTCTAGGGTTTTAAATAAAGGTTCTTTATAAAGTTATTAATTCTAAAGTTTCAAATTAAAACTCTTACCTTAGTTTCTTTATTTCAGTACTTTAAAGTCACTGTTAAAATTACTCATACAGATAAACACTTCGTTCTACATTATTATATCCTCGAATATGTTTGGGTCGCTGAGTATATTCAAGTCTAACGAGAGAAAATATATAATTTTTTAAAGAAAATAAATCTAAAAGGCCTTGAAATTCCCTTTGGATCCAATTTAATATTAAAATGTAAGAAACGAGCAGCAGAGATGCGCTACAATATATCATTGTGCAAAGACAATATTCTCTAGATTATAGACCTCTAACCTGCAATTTAATTATGATTTTTAACTGCACGATTGAGTAATTACAGTATGTATTATTGCACGCTTGGATCACAGTAAACTAAAATTTAAAGTACTCAGAAGTTCAAAAAAGGTATGTATTCGCTCTTTATAAAGTTTTTTTACAAGGATTCCACTATCTCAAGGATATGTGGAGAAGCACATTGTTTACATGTCATAGATTGCTCACTACGAGTCCTGACTTTTCTATTATCTAACTTGAAATAGAAGTTATAGAGGGGCTCACTGGACATTAATTGGATTTCTTGTCTCAGAAAATAAATGGGCCAATGACTCTCTGCACTGACTACGAAAGGATTATGACCACTCCACAAGATTACCACATCTACGAGCGCTGTATGTGTGTCATCTCGGATATCTTGATCCAAGCTGATCCACTCCCCTCGCAAAAGTCGCCATCTTCTATATCGAAAGCGAACGCACAGAGTTTGTCTAGCAATGAAATACCTGTAATAAAAACAAAAATAATGGTAAGTGATCAATGCGACTAACATAACAATTCATCTAAGCGAGACCTATGTCAATTAAATCAAGGTATGCAAAGTAGTAAAAAAAGTTTTACCTGAATGTAATATCAGATTGGTTGACCCTGCACTCAATCGTCTCATCAAAATGTGTTCTTTTGACTTCCCAAGTCTCACCCAATAGCTGACTCATCCATTCCTCGGATGGACACTTGCATTGATAAGTAATCTTTGTTTTCTTCAAAACATCACATGAACCAAACAAATGTGCAAACAATGAGAATGGAATAAACCAATTAAGATGCACATCTTTGGAGCCTGTGGTGGGTTTCATAGCACTATTGATGTCAGATTTTATCTTCGACTTGCAAGCTCCTGACAACTCCAAGCTACCAATGAACCATTCACCACTAGACAGTGGTGGCAATGGGACATGCTGCAATCTCTGGCTTTCTACCACATACAATGAATTATAAAAAAAGATATTTTGAGTGGCAAGTTGACTTGTAGAGGTATTATCATAGATCAAAGAACCTATCTCTTCATGCCAAACATGTATCTTGCCGCTTAAACATTCCACATTCTGCCATTCATGCAAAGTCGATGGATATAGAGCTGTCAATCAAACAAGACTGAATTAGAATACTGCAAAGACTTTTAAAAACAACTCTGACACAAAAGAATAATCAATGATAAAATTTAACAACTTACTGTTTTGTTTATAATTTGCAATGTTGTTCTCGTCGTGCACAGAGATTTGTTTATGCGTATAAACATGTTGAATCAACACTTCTGTTACTGCACTTGTGCCATTAAACACTTTTCTGAACTCTAGAATTCTACCTTTCCAATGTTTGCTAGGGTTTGCAACATCCTTGCGCTTCACCTTGAAACTCCCTCGAGTACTTGGGTGCATCAAAATCCAATCCAACTTATAATACTTATCACAAATCCAATTACCGCCATTATCTTTCCTGTTGAAGACCTCCACTGCAAGTATGCTACTGATATTTTTCCTCCGTGAAGACATCTGTAACAACCAAATACAAAAGTTACCTATCAACATGTGTATAATTTGCAAATGTTCTCTCCAAATGAAATTAAATTTAAATGGATCAATTTAAAAAAGAAACATTGTACCTGTAATTTCTTTCACAAAGATCCCTAGATATGTTGAACAAGAAGTTGACTTATAGCAAGACCATTGTTCCTTCACTGACAGATTCCTGTAGTACAAAAACAAAAGAAATATTGGGTCAACGCATATATATAACTTATATAGGCTTTGTCCAAATGCGTTGAAATTTAACCATGGAACAGTAGTAAAAAATGGCAATATACCTGTGGCTTTCTCTGCAAAAAATCCCAAAGATGTTGTAGAAGTTGAGTTCTTAATAAATCATTGTTCTTCACCCTCGGAGATTCTTGGAGTAAAAAAACAAAGGAAAGCTCAGTATGCATGTAACTTGTATACATTTTGTCTAAACGAGATAAAATTTAACAGTGGAGCAACAAAAAAACAAGACAATATACTTGTAACTTTGTTTACAGAGAAACCCTAAGATGTTCTTGGAGTAAAAAAACAAAGGAAAGCTCAGTATGCATGTAACTTGTATACATTTTGTCTAAACGAGATAAAATTTAACAGTGGAGCAACAAAAAAACAAGACAATATACCTGTAACTTTGTTTACAGAGAAACCCTAAGATGTTGAAGAAGAAGTTGAGTGTTCAAAATCCCAAAGATGTTGTAGAAGTTGAGTTCTTAATAAATCATTGTTCTTCACCCTCGGAGATTCTTGGAGTAAAAAAACAAAGGATTGCTCAGTATGCATGTAACTTGTATATATTTTGTCTAAACGAGATAAAATTTAACAGTGGAGCAACAAAAAAACAAGACAATATACCTGTAACTTTGTTTACAGAGAAACCCTAAGATGTTGAAGAAGAAGTTGAGTATTCAAAATATCACTATTATTGACTGTAAGAGACTCCTAGAGCATCAAAACAAAAGAAATTACATGTCAGAGAATGCACATAACTTGCACAGGTTTTCTCCAAACGAGATAAAACTTTACCATAGAACATCTATGGAAGAGAAAAATATACCTGTAGAGTTTTGTGAAGAGAATCTTAGGGCTTTGGTAAAACAAGCTCTGCTCTCATAAAACACATGAAACTCTCTCTGTGCTTGTGCAAAGCAAATGAAATTTTACAGGGTTACAGACAGGGCAAGAGACAGTGAGGCTGTAAAATTTCGTTAGGAAAGAAGAAGTGGGGAAAGAGATATGACAAATTTGAGTTCCGCCTAAAAAAGAGGGGGAAACTGAAAAGGGGAGAAAAGAAAAGTCAAACATAAAAAATAAGAAAATGAAAATTCAAGGCACAAACTTCCAAGAAGTGACAGCTTTGTACTCCCCTTTTCCCTTATTTTATTGCTGAGGGAAGATTTGGTCCAAGATATGGCTAGAAGATTCATGTTACATGAATCTGGAATCCCAGCTCTCTCATTGGTTAGGCCTATATTTGTTTATTCACTCCTTAAGGGGCAAAAAAGAGAGTCCATATTTCTCCTAATGTTAGAGACACGCAAGATTTAGTCTCCTTTTCTTTACCCGTCTACACAAGTCCATTATATTTTTAAGTGGTTTTTTTCTCTGTCTAAATCCTATTAGAGTTTCTTTCAAGCGTCATAATTTTTCTTGCAATGATTGATTAGAGTTTTCTAGATTATCAACCTTGTCCCTTAGCTCAGAAATAATTTTGTGTGCCAATGTTAATGCTTCCTTCATTTCGTGCATTTGTTCTGTAAATGTAAAATATGTAGAATATAACCTCATGTAATAGCCAAGCATCCCATCACAACCATCTCCAACATACCTTATGAAGTTGTGAATATTGTAAAAAGGAGGATGCTTACTTGTAGAAGGGTCCGGAGGATAAATATTTCCATCCATCCATAAGTCTACATGCTTCTTTCTTTGTAATCGCAACCTGTTAGCTTCATCCTTGTCCAATAATGCTCACTGGTGTATACTCCTCCAAGATGAATACACAAGATCTAATTGAATAGTAAGTTTATACTTATGTGGTGGGGCTGGGCTTGTATTGCTAGAAGAGGTATTGGTAAACATTTTGGTAGGAAACCCTAAACGGGACAACAATGTCATAGAGAAGGAAATAAAAACCATAGGAAAGAGAGGTGTAGAAAATGAACATCCAGGAACACAAACGAGTGGCATCTTTTGGTGCAAAAATTCAAAAATACAAGATTTTCCAATTTCCAAGAGAATAAGACTGAAAAGGTGACACTAATGTCCATTAAAGATTGAAGATGTTTAATACTTGACCTCTTAAATGAATCATATATTCTCTCATTAATCACATCCAGGTAGCCAAATTTGGAGGGTTTTTTCTTATAAAACTCCTCTAATTAGCAACTTAATCATTTTCTTACAAGTGCCATTTTAAAACATTTTTGGCCCTAATGAATAGGATAAACTTGTCCAAAAATCTAGTATTTTTTTAACTATCCATACTTTGGACACTAGCACTAACGACTAAGATGACATTGACTCTCTTGATCAATAAGAAATCAAAATGATAATGCACTCTAGAGTTTTTCACATTGTGTTCGTGTAGTGGCATGACACCGCCGTCTAGCCCTTTCAGCTCTTTCTTGCTTCTGAAGCTCGGCTTGACCGTCTTTTTAATCTATCTCACTGCCTTTTGGCATACACTAAAAAATTGGTCTCTATATTGACCAATATTCAAAAACCACCACTTATTAGTGGCTCCCAGTAAACACCCCACTTGTAAGGACCTAAAATGGGCCCGACACTAGCTCTAAGGCACTAGTTGAGCCTCTTCTACTCACCTAAAACCACCCCACATGGCCTCGCGACTAGGAGCATCTAAGAACTTTGCATTTGTATGATTTTGTAGTCTAACAAATAATTCTTTTCCACACTTCTCAGAGAGAGTCCCTAAACATGTTGGTGTTATTCACTATGTAGGTACACACAAAATAAGCACCCCTCGGCTAATCACCGTGACTCCACTATGGCTCTTCTACACCTCAGGGATTGGCCCCAAGATGCGACGTGAACATAGAATACATTCGAAACAAAATCCACTCTTTTAATTATAATATCGAGGAGATAATAGATAAACCACATCGAATAATCCCCAAGGAACCTCCCACTCTCAACGTAGGCCATCACACATACAAACAGGTGCTAAGCATCTAGGATATGATACCATATGGTGCATCAATGCAAGTGTGTATGACCATTGTGCTCAAACATATTTATTCATTAAAAATCAGCAACATGAAAGCGTGAAGATAATTCTTTCTATGCTTTTCTTCTACTAGTGTGATAGTGCTTCATTGCTTAGGACTAGTACCGAGCTTTTTCATGCTATTAGACCCTTTTAATTTTAAACAACAATGAACCCTATATGATATGCATCATGAAACATCAGAATTCAACATATTTTATCACTCAACAACCCCCTACTTCTACCACTTAAGATTTTACATGCGTTGATAGGTTTAAAGCATGGTTTTTAATGTATTTTTCTTTTTTGAAAGCGATAAAAACTCACTTTAACAAAGAGATAGGACTGAAGTGAGGCTAAACCTCATGCTTCAACTCTATCATATATTCACAAACATAAATCTTATTTTTTGATGCAAAAAACCTATTTTTTTCATTTGTATTTTTTTCTATTTATTCATACAAAATTACTGAAAAGTACTAATTTTCTGGTTTAGATTGATTTATCTTATGGTAAGTGATGTTCTTAGCATGTTTTATCCCATAGGAACAACAAATGCAAAAAAAAATAAATAAAAAAACCGCATAGTCTTAGATTTTGCGTGTTTAGCATAAAATAATTATATGATTGATTTTTTGTGGTTCCTTCAACATGATTGATCAATCAGAGTATGGGAAATCAAATCCCAGCATGTCTAACCATTTCACACCAAAATTGATCATAAAACAACGAAATCCATATTTTTCTCATAAAAAAGCTCATTATGATGCACGTATTTCGAACTTGGAGGCCTGCTGACACTCTTCCATGGCCTCTAATGATCCGTCCAATCTTGAATCACATCCCTTTTCAGTCTAGCATCATCGCATGATAAAAAAACGTCCATCTCAACCCACCCTCTTCTCTTTTATATTGATCCATGAGAATAAACCACAAGAGGAGAGAGGAGAGAGAAAGACTAAATAAGATCTTTCATTTCAATGCACCATTTTTTATCATTTCTATGGTGATGGAGGGCGAAGAATTCAAGGAACTTGATGCTCATAGGGATTCTTGTGATGGTGCTGATCAGAAAAATGATTTTAAAATGCCAAATTTGGGGGGCTAGAAAAAACGGCACCCCCCTCCCCTCACGTTTCAAAAATTGTACCTCTTGGCAAGCTTAAAGCAAGCTTAAAGTTTAAGTTTTAAAAAAATTGGTTCAAATTTTTGTGTTCACAATCTTTGCCTAATAGTTAGATTTTTATTCTCTTTCATTGATCTCACTAGGATAAATACATCATTTAGTATTTGCTTATTGATCTACCATTTTAGAAGTCTTTGGCTACAAGTAGGTGTCTTACGTTGTTGCTAATGATGAACCTTCTTATGTATGCTATATTGTGCTTTAGATGATGATATTGGTCCACTTTGTTAGTATTAATAATCAAAATTTTATGCTCTTTCTTTGAGCTCCTTGGAATCAATACATCATTTAGTATTTGCTTGTTGGTCTACAATTTTAAAAGCTTTTTGTTACAAGTAGGTGTCTCATGTTGCTCTAGTGGTGAACCTTCTTATGTATTCCAACTTTCAAAGCTTCAATGCCATTGCAACATTTCAAATTGTAGGCCTTTTTTGTGTTCACTAGGTTTATATTTTCCAAGCACTATTATGCTTCTCATGCTTTATGTGGATGACAAATTATCATTTCTTTTAATGAATGAAAATAAAAATTATGTATTAATAGTCCAAAAATGCAGGTCTAGAGATGTTAAAAGTATTACAATAGGTATGTTATATTACCTATAGATAGATTGCTCTCTTGATCCATGGAAATTTCCTACATATGAAAATTTTCCATACATGACTCCCTAGTTTCTCAAGTCCATCATAATTTGCATCATCCAACTCCTCGACTACATAAGTTGTATCATCTCTTCTCTTGAAGAGTTTGATTCTCTTCCCTGCAATTGGAATCCGTAAGACAGCACCATCAAGTTATGCCAAAGAATATGTAGCATTGTCATGGACATGCTACACTAAATAGGGCCCAAACCATTGTCTCGAAACCTTGCCAATAGCACTATACTGGTTGTCTAGACTGTTGTCATAGACCAACACCCAATCTCCCTCTTTTATCTCTTTAGGCCTCAATCTGTGTCTGCCTATCAAAGTAGTCTTTGTTGAGAATTCTGGCCTCTTTGAGCTTTAGAATTGCTCTCTCGATATCTTCAAGTCTTCTTTCCAACTGAAGAATACGAAGAGCCACAAGATCCTCCCTAGTCATCTCTTCTTGTTGCCACGGTATAGCACTCCAAGTAAGTGTGGAAGTCTCTGTAGGCATGACTGGCTTCTATCCATACATTAACTCAGCTGGCATATAACTTGTAGTCACACTGTGAGTTGTACGGTCGGCCCATAAAGCATAAGGCAACAACCTAGGCCATTCTCGAACCCATCCACCGCATACTTTAGCCAAAGCTTTCACAATTGGTGGATGGCCTCTATCACTCTTCCCATTGCCGTCTGAATTATATGTCAAAGTCAAAGCAAGTTTAATGCCAAGGCAAGAGAAAAGCCCTCTAGCCTCATCAGCATCCAACTCACCTCTATCTGTAGTAACTTTCCCAATACATCCATACCTGCAAAAAACATCCTCCAATAGAAACTTACAAACCACTGAAGTAGACTTTGTTCGTAATGCTCTTCCTTCCACTTGATTTGTGAGATCTTCTCCTACCAAAACAATGTAGCGCATTTGCCATAAACCAACAGGCACAGTAATCAAATCGAGAACCCACTTGTAATGAATACATAGCAGGTAGATAGGATGAAGCTCATCTCTATGCCTCACTGAAGAGAACAACTGACAATCAGAACATGTCTCAATGAACTGTGAGATATCTTTATACATTCCTTTCCACCAATAATGCTCTTTAATCTTCTCATAGGTCACCCAAAAAGCTCGATGCACAGCCCAAAGACTTTCATGGAGTTCTTTCATGATACGCTCCTGTGAAGCTCTATCACAAACAACTCTCAATGGCTGTCCTCATCGCTTTCGTGGATGCTTCCAAAGTAGCCCACTTCACAAGAAGATATCATAATCTTTTCTTTGAATTTTCTTGAAATCCGCATCAGTCCATCCATCCTGTTTAGACATTGTGCTCAAATATCGACCAATCTACAAATACTCTTTGGTATACAAAGACTCATCAAAGCTTTCCAAAATAGACACATGAAAAATATGATCAGCATGTATGGCTGAAAGATCAGCCCCATCTTCATCATCATCAATGCAAGAAAACTCCATATCATCATACCTTGCTCTTGAAATCATATCGGCTACTGGATTTTCTTTACCTGCTATGTGCCTAAACTCAGGATTCATGGATTTTATGTACCCAATCCACCTAAGCATGCCAATATCTGGAGTAGAACAACTCATGATCATACCTAGAAGAGGCAAACAATCAGTTTCAACCACCACAGCAGCTCCAATGAAATACTCTCTGTCATTCTTGAGGGCAGTGACAACTCCCAAGAGCTCTCTCTTAATTTGTGGATACCTTCATTGTCACTCGTTAAGGACTTTCGACCCCAAACCAAATAGCATACCTATTCCCATCTGCATCATCTTGGCCAACAACCCAACCAATGCCAATAGGACTAGTATCAACTGTAAGCACAATAGGTCTTCCACATTCATAATCTGCCTTTCGAAGAGTTGGAGCGGCTCTCAATAATTTCTTCAATTTTTGCATGGTTTTAGTATATTTCATCTCCCAAGAAAAACGTTGCCCTTTTCTCAAGAGCTGATAAAGATCATCTGCAATATGAGGAAAGTGAGGAATCCAAATAAGATAAAACACACAAGCTCCTAGAAACTTGCGAGCCTCTAAAGTTGAGGAACAAGTTTCCACAATCTTTTCTATGGCATCAACCTTTGCATGAGAAGGATTTTTGCCATAATATCCACACATATGACCAACAATCAAAACTTCTTTGGCACCAAAAATAGACTTCAACCTTGACAAGGTCAAATTCACTTCTTCCAGTCTGCAAAGAATCTTCTCAACATCTCTAATATGTGAAGTCACAAATAACCTTCATCCATGATCCTGTAAGGAATCTTTACCTTCTTCCAAACAAGCCTTGATAGATAATACATGAATGAAAGGCATAGTAAGCTCAGGGATAAAATCTCGTAGAACCTTGTTCATTCCATTCATCATATGAGCAACCGAATTAGTAGCTCCTTGTGAAAGCGTACACATTCAGACAAGACCTAGAGGTGTCTTCATTGTAGTCAAATCTTTGCTTTCAAGGGCAAGCTGGAACTGATCATATCCGGAATAAAGATCACCAAGAGAATAAATAGCACGTCCAGCAAAAGCTTCAGCAAACTCATCTACAAACAATAGGTCTAGCACCAACATTTCGAACAGTGATCTTGTTTATTGGCTGTAGGTCCTGTATGAATATCAGTGTCCCATTCTTCTTAGGAACTGTGAACCACCTATTGGAATACAGAGCTAAATATGGTTCAAGAATTCCCATCTTGATCTGCTCATTTAAGAGCTCTACCAGTTTGGGCAAGTGAGCCCTCGGCACAAGAATAGGCTGTAGATTCCAAGGGACATGCTGAATAGTAAAAATAACCATTGGCGTCACAACCCTTGGATCAACGCATCCAATCTCATGTGGAAAGAAAGAAAAAGCCTTTTCATGTCTGCATAGCATCTCTTCGAAACATCTTACCTCTTCAGGAAGTAGAAAACCTTCGGTCCCAATCTTCATCTCTTTTAATGTCTCAGTTGAAAACCTATGTCTAATACCTGCAGGATCTCGCAAAGGAGGTTGCATAGCAGCTCTTTTAATCATCTCACCACTATCCAAAGGTAGTAGTCTTGCAATTGGTGAACCTTCTTGTCAACTGTCTTATATTTTGTCTAAACTCTGGCTTCATTGCTACAACCTGCAGATTTCACCTCATGATGAGAAAACCCTGGTAAGCACAAATTTTGCTATGTACAAACAACAACACCCAAATCTTTTTGCTAAAATATGTCAGCAAGGAATTCTTTTTGCTAAGAATCCTCAGCACCCAAATTATTTTGAAGCATGAAGTCAGAAATCTCACAATACATCACCAGAGAATGAACCTGTAAGATATATGATTTCTCTTGATTATTAGCATTAAGCAAATCGAAAAGTTTTTCCATGGTATCTGAGCATGAAAGGCCATCATAGAGACCATCTATCCTGTCTTCTTCCTGCAAAACACCTACAATCATTAATTCTTTTTCTTTTCTTTTTACATACTGCATGGCAGCTCTAGGCATATCAGAAATATGCTGAAAACACAAAGTACTTTCAGTGGATACACCATAAACACATGAGGAAAAATTGTTGTTGCCAGGAGGCAAGAGCTTCCCCTGACTCGTACCACCATCGTCTCGCAAGACAATGGTACCTAGCAAAAATGCAGCTGTCCTGCTGGAAGAGGGGAATCCCTCAAGGAATGTTTATTCCGTTGATGATTGATGCAAATGGTCATGAACTGGATAGCTCTCTTTCCATCCTTGCTTCAGATCCGTGCATAAGCAGACCCATCATCCAGAACTTTAGTTTCCATCGAAGATTTAGCAATAAATGGCTGCCCCAAAATAATAGGATAAGAACAAGAGTTTTGTCCAAAAAAATGATAGCACTCACCCACATCTCCAATAGAAATCTTTACATTTGGGCAAGCAACATATAAATCCCCTGTAGTGTTGTTGGCCGCACGCATGCGCCAACCATGATCAACATCAACTAGCCATCTACCAATGTCATATAATCCTTGCACAATTACATTAATCTCGGAACCATGATCCAAAAGAGTAATACAAGGAGTGTCAGTCTCACCAAGCTTGACGATTGTTTTTGTAGTTGCACGAGCCCTGTGACTTCGAGAAAAATGGCTACGAGGTACCAATCTAGGCGCATCTTTGCTCTCATCATACTGCACAGGCTGAAGTAAAGGACGAAAAGACTTCTTAGATTGCATACATAGAATAGGTTCCTCGTTGATACCTTCTTTAGAATTAACCTCCTCAATCTGTAATCCATATAGAATAGCCTCTGCAATAGCTAAAACCTCTCGTTGGATCTCACTTGCGATGGTTCTTCAATAATTTGGCGCTTCCTTTTTATGATGTCTATAATAACATCATGGAGCTCTCTCTTGGCAATCCCCAAAAGTTCTCCAAGTGTAAATTCAATCTTGCAATTAAGAATTTGATCTTCAAGTACCTTTTTCAAATCTATGGAAGACTCGATGTCGGATAGCAGCTTGAATCCAGGTTGCTTCTTCGGCTTCGAATCCTTTAACTTTTAGCCCTTTTTGTCTTCTTGCATCTTTGGCTTTTGCTCATCAACCATGCTCTGCTCTGGTCCTGAAGAAGAGGGCTGAAGAACTGGCTCACTCCTCCTAGTTGCTTTCTTTGATCCTTCTGGTTGGTCATTATCTCTTTTGTGCTTTTCTTCAGCAAGTGCTTCAAATCCTTGAGATTTTGCAATATAAGCATAGATAGAGAAGACATCTACATGATCATTCCATTTGTTTCCTTTTCTAATTGCAGCTCCTATGAATGAAAGTTCAGATGAAGAAGATTTACCTTTCTTTTCCTCATACAGTGCATAAGACCATAAATGAGACTTATCTTTTGGTAGCTGCTCCAATTGAAGACCATAGGCTGCAGCTTCTCTTGCTGCCTCCTGCTTTACATAAGAAGAATGCAAAAGAGTTTCTTTCAATAATTTATTCATACCTCCTTTGCCGAAATTTGTTTTGAGTGGTTGCTATGAGTCTCCGAAGCATATCATCCTATCCTTCCACACCACCAACTTCAATCTTTTAACCTCTTCGAAGTCTTGACAATCTTTGCGCTCATGGTCTGGACTGTCGGACCATATGCATTGGCAAACACGATCATTTCTGGAAGAATTCATAGGAGTGGAAGAAGAGGGAATAGAAGTTGGAGGTGGGTTAAGTGGATGATGATCTCCTCTGGCCATCTTTATCTAAAGATCCTTCAGGTTCTTTGAAATTTCTTCCACCATGTCTTCGATAGTTGGTTTGGCAGATGGCCTAACAATTCCTACAAGAATAGGCATAGGCATAGGCATAGAAGTAGGTGTAGACATGGGGTGGGAGGTAGAAGAAGTGGAAGGAGGAGTAGGAGAAGAAGGAGAAGTGGAGGTAGGAGTAGACATCGTTAGGGGAGTTTGCATACCGTTTTGTAGGCGTGCCTTCCATCTTCGCCTCTTTGTTAATGTGGAGACCGCTTCAACAACATCTTGCCAATCCATCTTCAGCTACATAGGCTGTGTTCGGTCCTCAAGAAGCTCTCCCAACTTGTCGTGAAGTGCAGGATTAGCCGCCTACAAAAATAACTCTACTTTCTTTGAATTTAGGGCTCTTTGTTCAAGTGTATCCAACTGATTGTAGCATTCTTCAGACTCGCGCAATAACTCGGAAGCAAGAAGTCCTTTATTGGGCTGATTCTCTTTCATTGATCTCACTAGGATAAATACATAATTTAGTATTTGCTTATTGATCTACCATTTCGGATTTCTTTGTCTACAAGTAGGTGTCTTACATTGTTGCTAATGATGAACCTTCTTATGTATGTTATATTGTGCTTTAGATAATGATATTGGTCCACTTTGTTAGTATTAATAATCAATTTCTTATGCTCTTTCTTTGAGCTCCTTGGAATCAATACATCATTTAGTACTTGCTTGTTGGTCTACAATTTTAAAAGCTTTTTGTTATAAGTAGGTGTCTCGTGTTGCTCTAGTGGTGAACCTTCTTATGTATGCCAACTCTCAAAGCTTCAATGCCCTTGCAACATTTCAAATTTTAGGCCTTTTTGGTGTTCACTAGGTTTATATTTTCTGAGCACTATTATGCTTCTCATGCTTTATGTGGATGACAAATTATCATTTCTTTAAATGAATGAAAATAAAAATTATGTATTATTAGTCCAAAAATGCAAGTCTAGAGATGTTAAAAGTATTACAATAGGTATGTTATATTACCTATACATAGATTGCTCTCTTGATCCATGGAAATTTCCTACATATGAAAATTTTCCATGCATGACTCCCTAGTTTCTCTAATTGGGACATGTTCCATTTTCCCTATTATTTACTTTTCCTACTTATGTCTATTTTTATATATGGAATTGATATGAAGTTCTCTTTTTTTTCCTATGTAGAGAATGATTAAATGTTCCTTGTATATAGTACGCTCATTTTAGAGGCCGTGCTAGTTAAGCTACTAAGAGGAGTCTATTGTTATGATGTCGTGGCATAGTCTTCACCGATGTGTTTAGGAAAATCCAAAGTATTAGATTTGGCATTAGTGGTTAGTGAAACACAATTAGGTCATCCTTATGTGTATATGTATGCATTTGGCTATGCACACACATATGCATGTATATAGGCTATGCATACACATGCATGTGCTTGTTTGTAACATATTCATATATATATATGTATACATTGTCGCACGAGTTTTGCGTAGGGTTCGTGAAAGTTGCTCGCCGTAGAGATGCTTTGAGATAGGAGAAAAGATGATAAAGAATCGTGCTCAACTCAAAATAATATCATTAACATCAGAATTCTTTTCTCAAGAGAATTCAATAAATACATTGGATACATTCTTATGTACATTGGATCCTTGTAAGGTTATCTTTGCGAACAAGGAGTATATGACAGATGGTTTAAGAGTCTTTAACTTCATTGCTGGAGTTTGTTCTCAGCGCCATTACCGCGAGTGCTTGTTGCTTTCTTTGGTTCACTTCACCCTCATACTTCACCTTTGAACGCATCATCATCCTTCACTCGACAATAGTGCTGCTCTCTTTAGCTTTGTCTTACTCATCGAATCATCATGCTGGACTTAACATAATCTTTTCTTCGTTTTTCTGCTGAAACATTATGTTCGTGAACTGCATCCGCCATCTTCAACAACACAACTGCAAAAAATAGAAGTACTGTATTGTTACTTCTCTTCTTCAGTGCCTCCGAGTCTTTGACTTGAGCGCGGATTCTTTTGATGATTTTCGATGGTAAAGGATTGTCCTTCGCTTAGGGCATCGGATCAGATCATGCTAGTCGTAGTAACTGGAGCATAGATCTTCGAAGTAGTGGAGCGAGACAATGCGTTTCAGAATGCCATGATAATACGATGATGCTACTTGGAGAGATGATGTGACGTGTGGCTGCCGTGATGATAATGCTCTGAAGCCTCTTCACCTCGTTTTCTCCACCTTCAGCTTGGCGTTTGAGCACTGATTCGACTTCTAAGATTCCTTTCCTCCCTCTCATTCTACTACTTCTTCTTCACTGCAACTTTGTCTATCCTTTCGTCATCCTCCTCGTCTCCTTCTTCGTTCTCGCGCTCCATAGTTGACGCAACCTCCACCAATTATTGATGAAGATCTCTCTGTGTCTCCTCCGAGCTTTGTCTTTTCCCTGGCATAATGCTCCTCCGACTAGTTCTTTGCTTCATCGTCTTTATTTCTCCACACCATCACCTTCAGTCACCTTCGATGCTTCGTGTTTTTTGTCCATCCCCCTATCGTCGTCTTGCAAAGCTTCATCTACTTCCTTCAACTCGTTACTATATTAATTTCGTCTTGCTAGTTGTCATCTTCGTCTGGAGATCGATCCCTTCGACTTTAGATCCTTCCTCTTTCTTCCACCCGGTCAGATTCTGCGTCTTCGTCTGCTTCTCCCCCACCCCAGAGCACGTAGCTATAAAGTTTAAGAAAAGCTTTTGCTTTTCCTTTTCCTGTCGCCATCTTGATGTCAATGCTTGCGTTTAGAATGCCTCCACCATAATAGTAGCCAAAAAAAGATAGCATATCAGATTTAAACCTTAAGTGCAAAGCAATGTATCGGCCACAATAAGCTTCCCATATTAGCAATTCACCTTTTTCTTTCATCAACTCTGTGTGAATTGCTCATGAAGAAAATATCGAATTTCTCTAATGCCAAATCTCTACCCGCCCATCTGGCCACCTCAAAATTTCCTCCATGCAATGCAATTTATCTTCTGTCCGATATACATACAAGCTCCCTCCTTCATATCCTCAGTTGTTTGATTTCTTCTTCATTCTCCTCCTTTGTTTCAACTTACATTTGTCTTTTTTCTTTCTTCTCTGCAATTTGTAACTCTACTAACCTTGTGCAAAACTTTGCTTTGGTAGTCTAATCCTCTTTTATAGCTTCATTTCCATCCATACCACTATGTGGAAGTAGCTTGTGTAATTGTGAAGATGCAATGGAAAGAATCATTAAACCACACCTGACTTGTGTCATCTTCAAAACATACATTCTCTCCTGATTTTCATACAATGTACCCTAGCAGATATAGAGATTCATGCTCAATATTTCATGATTCAAGGATTTTACAATGTCGGATCTACGTTTTGTAAGCATACAATTATGAATGTTTTGAAGTGAAAGTGCCTAGACTACTTATATGTGCTCGTGCTTTATGCAGATGCAAACACAACGAAAAATAAACTCATAATGACGCTGACATAAGAGTTCAAAATCTTGGCAGAAAATTCTGCCCTCAAGTTCGTAGTGGTAGACGTGTAGCGTCACGACATCCACCCCCTCCAAACCTACACATCCTCCGGATGGGCCGCAGCTACCCATCCTCATCACCGCCAAGCTCAACGGTTAATGCTATCTCTTCATCTTCTGCAAAAGCATCTTCAATGTCCATACCTTCATCTTCATCCTCTCCTATCTCAAGTCCATCGTAATTTGCATCATCCAACTCCTCGACAACTACATAAGCTATAGCATCTCTTCTCTTGAAGAGTTTGATTCGCTTCCCTGCAACTGGAATCTGCAAGGCAATACCATCAAGTTCTGTCAAAGAATATATAGCATTGTCATGGACATGCTACACTGAATAGGGCCCAAACCATCGTCTGGAAACCTTGCAGATAGCACTATACTGGTTGTCTAGACTACTGTCATAGACCAATACCCAATCTCCCTCTTTTATCTCTTTAGGCCTCAATCTGTCTCTGCTATCAAAGTGGTCTTTGTTGCAAATTTTGGCTTCTTTGAGCTTTAGAATTGCTCTCTCGATATCTTCAGGTCTTCTTTCCAACTGACGAATACGAAGAGCTAGAAGATCCTCCCTAGTCATGTCTTCTTGTTGCCACGATATAGCACTCCAAGTAAGTGTGCAAGTCTCTCTAGGCATGATTGGCTTCTGTCCATACATTAACTCAACTGGCATATAACCTGTAGTCACACTGTGAGTAGTACGGTCCGCCCATATAGCATAAGGCAAAAACCTAGGCTATTCTCAAACCCATCTACCGCATGCTATAGCCAAGGCTTTCACAATTGGTGGATGGCCTCTTTCGCTCTTCCCATTGCCTTCTGGATTATATGCTGAAGTCAAAGCAAGTTTAATGCCAAGGTAGGAGAAAAACCCCCTAGCCTCATCAACATCCAACTCACCTCTATATCTGCAGTAACTTTCCCAATACATCCATACCTGCAAAAAACATCCTCCAATAGAAACTTACAAACCACTGAAGTAGACTTTGTTCGTAATGCTCTTCCTTCCACTTGATTTGTGAGATCTTCTCCTGCCAAAACAATATAATGCATCTTCCATAAACCAACAGACATAGTAATCAAATAAAGAATCCACTTGTAATGAATACATAGCGGGTAGGTAGGATGAAGCTCATCTCTATGCCTCACTGAAGAAAAAAATTGGCAATCAGAACATGTCTCAACAAACTATGAGATATCTTTATACATTCCTTTCCACCAATAACGCTCTTTAATCTTCTCATAGGTCACCCAAACAGCTCGATGCCCAACCCAAAGACTTTCATGGAATTCTTTCATGATACGCTCTTGTGAAGCTCTATCACAAACAACTCTCAATGGCTGTCCTCCTTGCTTTCGTGGATGCTTCCAAAGTAGCCCACTTCGCAAGAAGAAACCATAAGCTTTTCTTTGAATTTTTTTGAAATCCGCATTAGTCCATCCATCCTGTTTAGACATTGTGCTCAAATAAGTATCAATCTGTAAATACTCTCCTGTGTATAAAGACTCATCAAAGCTTTCCAAAACAGACACATGAAAAATATGATTAGCATGTATGGCTGAAAGATCAGCCCCATCTTCATCATAATCAATGCAAGAAAAATCCATATCATCATACCTTGCTCCTAAAAGCATATCAGCTATTGGATTGTCTTTACCTACTATGTGCCTAAACTCAGGATTCATGGATTTTATGTACCCAATCCACCTAAGCATGGCAATATCTGGAGTAGAACAACTCATGACCATACTAGAAGAGGCAAACAATTAGTTTCAACCACCACAACAGCTCCAATGAAATGCTCTATGTCATTCTTGAGGGCAACTTCCAAGAGCTCTCTCTTAATTTGTGGATACCTTCATTGTCACTCATTTAGGACTTTTGTCCCAAACTGAATAGCATACCTATTCCCATCTGCATCAGCTTGGCTAACAACCCAACCAATGCCAATAGGACTAGTATCAACTATAAGCACAATAGGTCTTCCACATTCATAATCTGCCTCTCGAAGTGTTGGAACGGCTCTCAATAATTTCTTCAATTTCTACATGGCTTTAGTATGTTTCATCTCCCAAGAAAAACATTCCCCTTTTCTCAAGAGTTGATAAAGATCATCTACAACATGAGGAAAGCGAGGAATCTAAATAAGATAAAATGCACATGCTCCTAGAAACTTGCTAACCTTTGAAGTTGAGGAACAAGTTTCCACAATCTTTTCTATGGCATCAACCTTTGCAGGAGAAGGCTTTCTGCCATAATATCCACACATATGACCAACAATCAAAACTTCTCTCACAACTGTCTTATATTTTGTCTAAACTCTGGCTTCATTGCTACAACTTGCAAATTTCACCTCATGATGAGAAAACCTGGTAAGCACAAATTTTGATGTGTATAAATAACAACACCCAAATCTTTTTGCTAAAATATGTCAACTAGGAATTCTTTTTGTTGAGAATCCTCAGGACCCAAATTCTTTTGAAGCATGAAATCAGCAATCTCACAATACATCGCCAGAGAATGAACCTGTAAAAAATATGAAATCTCTTGATTATTAGCATTAAGCAAATCCGAAAGTTTTTCCATGGTACCTAAGCATGAAAGGCCATCATAGAGACCATCTATTCGGTCTTCTTCCTACAAAACAACTGCAAAACATCTATTTGGTCTTCTTCCTACAAAACACCTGTAATCATTGATTCTTTTTCTTTTCTTTGTACGTATTGCCTGGCAGCTCTTGGTATATCAGAAATATGTTGAAAACACAAAGTACTTTCAGTGGATACACCATAAAAACATGAGGAAAAACTGCCGCGGCCAGGAGGCAAGAGCTTCCCCTAACCCGTACCACCATCGTCTCACAAGACAATGATACCTAGCAAAAATACGGCTCGAATTCCTCAAGGAATCTTTATTCTGTTGATGATTGATGCAAACGGTCATGAACTAGACAACTCTCTTCCCATCCTTGCTTTGGATCCATGCGTAAGCAGATCCATCATCTAGAACTTTAGTCTCCATCTAAGACTCAGCAATAAATGGCTGCCCCAAAATAATAGGATAAGAACAGGAATTTTGTACAAAAAAATGATAGGACTCACCCACATCTCCAATGGATATCTTTAGTTTTGGGCAAGCAGCATATAAATCCCCTATAGTGTTGTTGGCCACACGCATGCGCCAACCATGATCAACATCAACTAGCCATCTACCAATTTCATATAATCCTTGCACAATTACATTAATCTCGAAACCATGATCCAAAAGACCAATACAAGGAGTGTCAGTCTCACCAAGCTTGATGATTGTTTTTGTAGTTGCACGAGCCCAATGTCATATAATCCTTGCACAATTACATTAATCTCGAAACCATGATCCAAAAGAGCAATACAAGGAGTGTCAGTCTCACCAAGCTTGATGATTGTTTTTGTAGTTGCATGAGCCCTGTGACTTCGAGAAAAATGGCTACGAGGTACCAATCTAGGCGCACCTGTGCTCTCATCATACTGCACGGGCTGAAGTAAAGGATGAAATGACTTCTTAGACTCCATACATATAAATCCTTCTGTAGGTTCCTCATTGATATCTTCTTTAGAATCAACCTCCTCAATCTGTAATCCATAGAGAATAGCCTCTACAACAGCTAAAACCTCTCGATGGATCATATCTTGCAATGGTTCTTCAATAATTTGACACTTCCTTTTTATGATGTCTATAATAACATCATGGAACTCTCTGTTGGCAATCCCCAAAACTTCTCTAGGTGTAAATTCAATCTTGTAATTAAGAATTCGATCTTCAAGTACCTTTTTCCAATCTATGGAAGACTCGATGTCGAATAACAGCTTGAATCCAGGTTTCTTCTTCAGCTTTGAATCCTTTAACTTTCAGCCCTTTTTGTCTTCTTGCATCTTTGGCTTTTTCTCATCAACCATGCTCTGCTCTGGTCCTGAAGAAGAGGGCTGAAGAACTGGCTCACTCCTCCTAGTTTTTTTCTTTGATCCTTCTGGTTGATCATTATCTCTTTTGCACTTTTCTTCAGCAAGTGCTTCAAATCCTTGGGATTTTGCAATACAAGCATAGATAGAGAAGATATCTACGCGATCAATCCATCCAGTTCATTTTCTAATTGCATCTCCTATGAATGAAAGTTCAGATGAAGAAGCTTTACCTTTCTTTTCCACATGCAGTGCATAAGACCATAAAGGAGACTTATCTTTCGGTAGCTACTCCAATTGAAGACCATAGGCTACAGCTTCTCTTGCTACCTCCTGCTTTATATAAGAAGAATGTAAAAGAGTTTCTTCCAATAATTTCTTCATGCCTCCTTTTCCAAAATTTGTTTTGAGTGGTTGCCTTGAGTTTCCGCAGCATATCATCCTATCCTTCCACACCACCAACTTCAATCTTTTGACCTCTTCGAAGTCTTGACAGTCTTTGCACTCATAGTCTAGACTGTCGCACCATATGCATCGGCAAACATGATCATTTCTGGAAGAATTCATAGGAGTGTAAGAAGAGGGAATAGAAGTTGGAGGTGGTTTAAGTGGATGATGATATCTTCTGGCCATCTTTATCTGAAGATCCTTTAGGTTCTTTGAAATTTCTTCCACCATGTCTTTGACAGTTGGTTTGGCAGATGGCATGACAATTGCTACAAGAATAGGCATAGACATAGGCATAGAAGTAGGCATAGACATGGGGTGGGAGGTAGAGGAAGTGGAAGGAGCTGTAGGAGAAGTGGAGGTAGGAGTAGACATCGTTAGGGGAGTTTGTATAATGTTTTGTAGGCATGCCTTCCATCTTCGCCTCTTTGTTAATATGGAGACCGCTTCAACAGCATCTTGCCAATCCATCTTTAAGCCCATAGGCTGTGTTCGGTCTTCAAGAAGCTCTCCCAACTTGTCATGAAGTGCAAGATCAGTCGCCTGCAAAAATAACTCCACTTTCTTCGAATTTAGGGTTGTTTGTTCAAGTGTATCCAACGGATTTTAGCATTCTTCAAAGTCGCGCAATAACTCGGAAGCAACAAGTCCTTTATTGGGATGATAGACCCACTCCCTGAACGTCTTCTGAGTAGCAATGACATAATCTTCCAGGAAATATTCATCTTTAAGCACCTTCTTGAAGACATTCCAATTTGAATCTTGCACAAATAAATCAGTCACTCTAACCCGCAAAGCAGGCTAACAAGCCGTAAGAAGTAATTGCTCCAATTGGTAGGAACACCAAAAAAATGCATTTGGCTTTCAAAAGTTTTAAGATAAGCTGAGGCATTTCAGCCATCAAATAATTTACCTTTACTTACCATGGCCTCGATTGCTTTGGTTGCTCCATGTGTATGCTCTTATTCTTGATGTAGCATCCGTTGTTGATACAATTGTTGTTGATGCAGCTATTGTTGTTGCTGCATAGATAACTACATCTGTTGGTTCTGCATCATAATAGCCAAAGATAGAGTCTGCAATATATTCTTCATCTCGTCGGTCGATAAGGATGAAGCACTTGATGATGAAGTGGGTGGAGTATTTGAAGAATCTCCCATCTCACCAACCAGAAGAGACACTTTCACGTTGGGTTTACTAGGTGTCGCATGGGATTTGTGCGGGGTTCGTGAAAGTCGCTCGCTGTAGAGGCACTTTGAGATACGAGAAAAGATGAAGAAGAATTGTGCTCAACTCAAAATAAAATCATTAACATAAGAACTATTTTTCCAAGAGAATTCAATAAATACATTGGATACATTCTTATGTACATTGGATCCTTGTAAGGTTATCTTTGCGAACAAGGAGTATATGAAAGATGGTTTAAGAGTCTTTAACTTCATTGCTGGAGTTTCCTCTCAGCGCCATTACCATGAGTTCTTGTTGCTTTCTTTGGTTCACTTCACCCTCATACTTCACCTTTGAATGCATCATCGTCCTTCAGTCGACAACACTGTAGCTCTCTTCAGCTTTGTCTTACTCATTGAATCATCATGCTGGAATTGTCATAATATTTTCTTCGTTCTTTTGTCGAAACATTCTATTTGTGAACCGCATCGGCATCTTCAACAGCACAACTGCAGAAAACAGAAGTACTGTATTCTTCGTTACTTCTCTTCTTCAGCGCCTCCGAGTCTTTGGCTTGAGCGTGGATTCTTCTAATGATTTTCGATGGTAAAGGATTGTCCTTCGCTTATGGCATCGGATCAGATCAGGCTAGTCGTAGTAACTGGAGCATAGATCTTCGGTGTAGTGGAGCGAGACAATGTGTTTTAGAATGTCATGATAATACGAAGATGCTACTGGGAGAGATGATGCAACGTGTGGCTGCCGTGATGATAACGCTATGAAGCCTCTTCACCTCGTTTTCTCCACCTTCAGCTCTGCGTTTGAGCATCGATTCGACTTCTGAGATTCCTTTCCCCCCTCTCGTTCTACTACTTCTTCTTCACTGCAGCTTTGTCTATTTTTTCGTCATCCTCCTTGTCTCCTTCTTCATTCTCACACTCCACAGTTGATGCAACCTCCACCAATTATCAATGAAGATCTCTTCGTGTCTCCTCCGAGCTTCTTCTTTTCCCTGGCATAATGCTCGTCCGACTGGTTCTTTGCTTCATCATCTTCGTTTCTCCGCACCGTCACCTTTGGGGCTTCGCGTTTTTCGTCTGTCCCCCTATCGTCGTCCTGCAGAGCTTCATCCACTTCGTTCGACACGTTACTGCAATAATTTCGTCTTCCTAGTTTTTATCTTCGTCTGGAGGTCAATCGCTTCAACTTATGCTCCTTCCTCTTTCTTCCACCAATCAGATTCTGCGTCTTCGTCTGCTTCTCCCCCACCCTAGAGCATGCAGTTAAAAATCTTAAGAAAAGCTTTTTCTTTTCCTTTTCATGTTGCCATCTTGACATCAATGCTTGCATTTAGAATGCCTCCACCATAATAACAGCCGAAAAAAGCTAGAATATCAAATTTAATCCTTAAGTGCAAAGCAATGTATCGACCACAATAAACTGCCCATATTAACAATTCACCTTTTTCTTTCATCAACTCTGTGTGAATTGCTCATGAAGAAAATATCAAATTTCTCTAATGCCAAATCTCTACCCGCCCATCTGGCCACCTCAAACTTCCCTTCATGCAACACAATTTATCTTCTGTCTGATATACATACAAGTTCCCTCCTTCATATCCTCAGTTGCTTGATTTCTTCTTCATTCTCGTCCTTTGTTTCAACTTACATTTCTATTTTTTCTTTCTTCTTTGCAATTTATAACTCTACTAACCTTGTGTAAAACTTTGCTTTGGTAGTCTTATCCTCTTTTACAGCTTAATTCCCATCCATACCACTATGTGGAAGTAGCTTGTGTAATTGTGAAGATGCAATGGAAAGAATCATTCAACCACACCCGTCTTGTGTCATCTTCAAAACATACATTCTCTCATGATTTTCATACAGTATACCCTAGTAGATATAGAGATTCATGCCCAATCTTTCATGATTCAAGGATTTTACAATGTCAAATCCACGTTTTGTAAGCACAAAATTATGAATGTTTTGAAGTGAATGTGCCTAGCCTACCTATATGTGCTTGTGCTTCATGCAGATGCAAACACAATGGAAAATAAACTCATAATGACGCTAACATAAGAGTTCAAAATCTTGGAAGAAAATTCTACCCCTCAGGTTCGCAGTGGTAGACATGCAGTGTCACGACAACGCATGTGTGTAGCCTATGTGTATATATGTGTGTTTACTTAGCAGCTATGCATATGTATATGTGTGCTTGTGTGTAGTCTATGCATATATGTATATGTATTTGCACACGTATGCACCTGGACTATGTATACACTTATGTACGCACACGCACATGTGTGTGTGTGTGTGTGTGTGTGTGTGTGTGTGTGTGTGTGTGTGTGTGTGTGTGTGTGTGTGTGTGTGTGTGTGTGTGTGTGTGTGTGTGTGTGTGTGTGTGTGTGTGTGTGTGTGTGTGTGTGTGTGTGTGTGTGTGTGTGTGTGTGTGTGTGTGTGCGTGCATGTGTGTACGTGCGTGCGTGCACGCGTGCATAGCCTATACATATACATGTGTGTATCTACGTTACCTATGCATATATATGTGCGTTTGTGTAGCCTATAAATGTGTGGCCTTTCTGTGTGTTTATGCCTAGCTTGTACAACTATGCATAGTCGATGCATATATGCTATTCACAAGTAGTGAGTGAAAATTATCCTCTCACACAACCCGAAAACGAGACGAAGAGGAGTGCCAGTAAGGTGAAGACTTTATCTAATTGTTAAACCCAACTACAAACTTCAAACAAAGTTGCAACTTTCATAACCCAATTACTCATCCATATCTGAATCATCAAAATATCCTCTATTTCTCCCGTTAGCCCTAGCTCTGATATAACCTTTAGTTCCTTGATTCTCCTCATCCGCTGATACCGCAAGTCTCTATATCTTCATCATGTGCTCTTGCAGAATTAAAGCCTATGGATCCTTCCTCCTTGGATTTAGAGAAAGCTTGCCATTTTCTAAATTTCTCAAGAGTATTTTTAGGGACTTTCTTCTAGGAACATATTAGCTAACCTCGTGTGACCACATGGACCACACTGCCAACTGCACGACAACCACATGCTCTTCCACAACTCATATCCTCTCCACATAGCTTTGTCCACATTGATGACTAGCCCTAGATAATAGCATCCCATAATGTTGTCGCTAATTTTGAAGATTGCAATCAAATAACTTGATTTCTATCAAAGTCTCCTTGAATATCTATATTTTCTTCTTTATGTGATAATGATGATCTTGCTATTATGGCATCAAGTACCATGCCAAAGTGTAAGATAGAAGCTTCCACATAATTGGTTTTTTCTTGCAAATGCTTGGAGATTTTCATATACCATCATCAAGGTCTTCCCAATTTGTCTTCAAACCCCCCTTGAGTCTTCCAAGAGTGTTGTTCTCTTCATATGTACATGCTTTTAATTGAGTGCAATGTGTTCCGATCAAACATATGCTTTGAAGATGTACACAATGCTCATTCACATATGAGTTGAGAAGAAGTGCAATGTCAAAATTTATGCAATGTAAACACACAAGCAATGCCATACACGAAAAGATGATTGCATTGATAATAAATAGTGCCTAGCCTATCTACAAGTGCCCATACATCATGCAATACCACACACAATTTCTTGATTACATTTAGATCCTTAACCTTGCCTCTCATACTTACTGAAAGAAAGAAATTTCGCGCTTTTCTCCTCCCATTCAAATCTCACTAACACTGATAAAAGAATGGTCCTTATGATGTTGATCAAAGAAACAACTCTTCCTCCAATTGGAGGAGTCCTTCACAACCTTGAACCTCACCCAACCACTTTCCCACTCATCCAGCGGTTCCTGATTTAGTAATTAACATCCCAACTCTCGTATGTGCAAAAAATCTGTGTGCATAATGAAAGGTGCTCTCTCACGTATACATGCATCTAAGATTTACTACATATAGTTGCACTGGGCATCATGCCATGCTAGTGCTCAACAATGGTGCAAAAACTGCATCCACCCAACCCATGGCATGGAAATAATTGAAAATTTGTCAAGAGATGACCCTTGCATGCAGTGCATCCAACAAGTGGCAAACTAGAAAACAACAAAACAAATAGTTACACAAACTAGACTAAAAAAATCCTACCTATCTAATGTTTCCTTAGGGGTTTTTAGTTTACACGAAAACACTTGACATAGTTAGCTCTCTCCCTAGCCTCCAAGCATTTATGTGCAGTAGTTGCTTTCATAAAATGATGAAATATTTACACGCCAATAAAAAATCAAGTCCTTATCAAACTCAAAATCCAAGAAAATCAACATCACATCTCTCTCAAGAAACTCGTCAGTTAATAAAAAATCATCCATAAAATTCCCTTCAAAACTAGGAAAATTTTCCAATCCAAAACCCTCAATAACAACCCACATTGTCAATGAAAAAACACATCATCTACAACAATCCACATATCCCTCCCATCCACCCTAAGAGAAAGCATGACAATTTTAGGATTTTTGAACAAGGCTTGAACCCCTTTTTGTTTCCAAATTTAGTTCCATCTGCATAAACATCCAAACAATTTGAAAAGTCATTAGAAAATGCTAGAAGAGGGTCTCCCATTACTAGAAAATACCCAGTCATACTATCACTCATATCAAAATGTCATCTTGTGATCAAAGTCATAAAGACATGGGGTCTCTCCAAGACATCCATTCAAACCATTCATCTCTTCAACAAGAGATGAATCCAACTCATCAACACCACAGAAAGAATGTTTAACCCCTTCCGTAACATCTTCACAAACAATCTTAGGAGAAATCTCGCAAGAAGCTTCAATAGCATCACAAACATAAAATTTAGGCAACAAATTAGAGTCATAGACCTCATCCAAATCCTCAACTCTCCAGTCCTCAGCTTCCATCTCATAATCTCTTTCAAACTTCTTTTGCCTAGTTTTAGATCCTTCTTACTTCAATGTTTTAATTAGTTTTATAGCCTTATTCAAGTTTCCTCTTATATTCTCATTGGTGTCACTCTCAGGATCCTCAAAATGCCAATTAGAATCATCACAATCATCATCAAAAACTCTAGAAGAACTTAAGGAAATTGCAAGATTATCAAAGGAAGTTTTTTGTTTTTCACTATTACCTAAATCAACCATACAATTATCCATACAAATATTAGGAAGTATGAGGTTAGTTCTACTCAAAGCAACATTAGCAACTTCACAAACAAAAGCCTCTCCAAGGCTACTCAAACCAACTTACAAGAAGCCAAACAAGACTGATCAGAGTTACACACAATAACACCATTACAAAAAGAGCCAGAATCCATAACCTCAATACTCTCTCGATCATCCTCAACATCTAAAAGCTCACATCCACTCTCAACCACATCAATCTTTTTAGACAACAAAACTGAATCCTAAACTTTATCATTAAATCTTTTAATACTAAGCCCTTCCCCTCACATGATCTTCTAAAAACCTCAAACAATTCTCCTCAAACACTCAGGTCTGTCATCAAGAAAATTTTAACTCTCTTGTCTCTATGCATCTCTTTGAAGATTTACTAACTTTACTGCAATGGATGACACTTTTCGATCAGAATCACTTCCAGAACTCTCATACTCACTATCGTGTTCTTGAGAACTATCACTCTCCTCCACCTCTTCTTCTTCACAGTCATCCTAATTCACCAATTCTTTTCTTGAAGCCATATCAAAATTCTTTGCTAAACACAATATTAGTGAGTTTGGGAATCTCCCAATTCCCATTTTTTGAATACTAAACGGATAACATGCCCATAAGTTTCTCAAAACCATATGATGTGACTATCATTGGAAAGTACTTGAAAAATGGAACCTATTGAGCTATAGAGCACTCAATTTGGAGTTATAGTGTTCAAGCTATGACAAATCCAAAGATTTGACCACGTGTCCCAAACTTATGGGAAATTCCCATATTCCCCAATATGGTGTTGCTATTCCTCGACAATCATAAATCATTGTGATTTCTTTTTCCCAATCTTGTATTGCACCTACCTTCCTAAGCCACTGTCTACCAAGGATAAGTGGAAAAGCTCCTAACCCTTTTGGCATAACATGACAATCAATCTTCATACACACATCATAAATCTTAACCTTGAAATTGTGAATTATGCCTATACACCTCACTTTAGCATGATTAGCAAGCTTGATTCGAAACTTTGATCCCTAGATAATTCGAAGTCCAAACTACTCTACACAAGCTTGAGTAATCACACTAACTTGTGCTTCTCCATTGTAGAGGCAAGCTCAAGCTCAATTTCCAAGACCCACAGACCACTTATTCTTTCAAGCATTTCAAGTCCAACATTGATGGCTAGCGCTCACATAGCTGACATGCTATCTCTCTCTATGAGTGTAATGAGCTTACCTCCATGCCCGATCAAGTTGCCTCCTCTCCCGATGAGCACTCCGGTAGCTCCATGATCCAAGTGTAAGCTTCAAGTGAGCTCAATTCCCAAGATCCACACGCCAAGCTCCATTGCCACAATAAGACAAGAGGAGAGAAGAGAACAGAAGAAAAGAGGAGAAGATGGAGAGCTTCTCCACCATAGTCCCTCACCCTCACATGCTCACTCCCTTACACTCTTACACTCCCTCTCTCAAGAAAGCAAGCAAGCAAGCAAGAAGAAGAAGAAGAAGAAAAAGAAGAAGGAGGAGGAGGAGGAGGAGGAGGAGGAGGAGGAGGAGGAGGAGAGCTACTTTTGGCCACACACAAGAATGAGCTTCTTCATTCACTTTTTGCCTTTTATACAAAACCATAACCCTAATTCCCTTCGGGCGGTCATGCCCTTTTTCGTCTCCATTCCTCTAACCCTTCTCCTCCTCTTTTCCTATTGCCATGGCCTCAACCCATGCCTCTAATCGTTTACAATTTTCACAGGTGAGAGCTTGGTGCTCTTTTACAAAATAAATCATGGTGCAGCTTGGACTCTTTTACAAAAGTATTGACTTGTGCTTTTTCTTGTGTGCCTCTCTCCTTGATTTAGGAATTTTTGCACTTCTTGTGTTTCCAGATCTTTCTTGGCGTGCCTTCATCTTCCGTTTCACTTTTGCCTTGGGCTTGTCTTCTACTTTAGATTTTCTAGATTTTCCACCTTGTTCTTTTGAGGGTTAACATTACCCCCCTCCTAGACGAGTGCCAGTCCCATGGCACTCTCCGTTATAGGTAGCAAGCTTTGGTATGCACCAAAGACATGGGTGGAAGGGACTACTGTGGTTTGCCTTGAAGAAGTTTTGGTGGTGGTGTGGATGAAGGTCGTTGTTGGGGGCAATTGTTGGCCCAATTGGCTGGTGATAGGGTTGTTGTAGTTGGTGATAGGGATATTCTTTGTTGGGAGTTACACTCAGGGTTGGCACAGGTGTTGGTGTTCATGAGGATTGGCTTGCATGATGATAAAGGACAAGAGTTGAGAGGCGAGTGTTGATGAAGAGTTGATGGTACTTTCGTTGCAGTCTTCAATACCTGCAACTGAAAACCTCTCATATGGTCTCTCCCTAGGGGTTAGTGCTAGTCTTCTTATTGTGCACAAGATGTAGTTTGATTAGTTTGGGAGACAAGTCGAAAGTCAAGAGTATTGTCTTGCACTTGAGGACCCAAACTATGTATAGATTGTGGTGTAGATATTATGTGAGTACACGTGCATGCTTAGATATTACGTAGTTAGAAGACTGTTGGTCTAGTTCCTCGTAGCAATGTGTGGATGAACTGAGGGTTTAATGGGGTGGAAAATTTTGTCAATGTTGAGGAGAAGTATACTTGAAGGCTTCTTGAGACATCATTTGTGATTTTTACAACACAATGTAGCATAATTGAGCTCATTGACACCTTAGATTTTGGTAGCTGGTGGCTGTAGTGTTTGAAGAGTACGATTACTTTCCATGGTCTTTTGTGCCTTGCTTACCACTGTTGATTGCGATGGCATTGAGATGGAGTGTGAAAAAGAATTGTGCAAATGGTTCAGGGTGACAGGTCTAGCCAGAGGAGCTTCCTAGGTATGTTGTGCTCTTTTTTATGTGCCCTGAAAATTTTGGGGGATGTATAAAGGGCTAGGGGACTAGGGACGGAGCCAACCAACCAAGGTCACTGGATGTACCTAGTTTGAGGACCCCTAGGTGATGTGCTGTGATCATGGGTGCCTTTTTTTCTTTTATTTTCTTTTTGTTTTCTCTCTCTTTTCTCTCTCTTTCTTTTGGATAAAATGAATACAATCAATGCAATACGTTGAGGCTATCATCATTTGGATTGGAAAATCTTGAGATCCAAAGGCTATGAAAAATGGATATTACAAAGATGATTGTGTTACTAGCCTTGATACTAGAGGAATAGTTGTTAAATGAAGAGATATACTTGAGATTTTGCAAACCTCTTTGTAACATGTGAGACATCAAACCAATTGAGGTAGCAATTGGAGTGAGCTATGCATGAACAAGGGACAGAGCATCTGGCAAATTGAATCCAGGTTGATGAAGAAATGATTGTTGTTGTTGAGAGAATGGTTCCTACCTGGATGTAGACTTTGGCCAAGAAAGAAAGAGTAGCCAATGACTAATCTTTGGGCCATGCTCAAATGCAATGTGTGCTTTCTATAAATGTGATTTTCTCTTTCAATCACAATAGGGCTTCCATCATGGCTCTTTGTTCTTGGTATTTCTGTCACTTTCTCCATAATGGTTCTTTGTGGGGTTCGTGGTCTTGTGGTGCCTTGGACATTGAACACTTTCATACAAAGACCTCTGTCATCCTTGCATTCACTTCTTGGCAACTTGTGAGAGTACATGTAAGTCATATGCTTCAACCATAATAAACAGGTGTAGCTCAAAAGACATCACACTACAAGAAATTGGGCAATTAGCGACGTCGATTAGCGACGACGGATATCGGCATTGCTATTGGCATCGCTATTTGCGTCGCAAATAGCGATGCCACAGGAAAAAAAATGCGGCCGAAACCCGAGCGCCGTTTTCATTTCTTTTGCTTCGACTTTTGAGAGCGAGAGCAAGGGAGAGAACGAAGGCTTTGTGAGAAGGAAGGAGAGGAAGAAGACTTGCTACCGCCACCGCCGTTGTTCGCGAAGGAGAGGAGGAGCCCTCATTGCAAAGAGAAGCCGCCCCACGCTCACCATATCTCATCGGTGAGTCTCCCTCTCTCTTTCTTTTGCTTGTTGAAGGTTTAAATAGTTCTATTTTGCTTGTTTAGGAGAGGAAATGAAAGAGAAGGAGAGGGAGAGGGAGAGAGAGGGAGAGAAAGAGAGGGAGAGGAAGAGGGAGAGAAAGAGAAAGAGAGGGAGAGTGCATTCTCTCTCTCTCTCTCTCTCCCTTTTGCTTGTTTAATGTTTAAATTACTTTCTTTTTTGCTTGTTTAGGAGAGGAAACGAGAGAGTAAGAGAGAAAGAGAGGGAGAGGGAGAGGGAGAGGGAGAGAAAGAGAAAGAGAAAGAGAAAGAGAAATAGAGGGAGAGGGAGAGGGAGGGGGAGGAAATGAGAGAGGGAGAGAAAGAGAAAGAGAGGGAGAAGGAGGGAGAGTGCATTCTCTCTCTCCCTCTCCCTTTTGCTTGTTTAATGTTTAAATCACTTTATTTTTTGCTTGTTTAGGAGAGGAAATGAGAGAGAAAGAGAGCGAGAGGGAGAGGGAGGGGAAGGAAATGAGAGAGGGATAGAAAGAGAAAGAGAGGGAGAGTGCATTGTATCTCTCCCTCTCCCTTTTGCTTGGAGGATGTTTAAATCACTTTATTTTTTGCTTGTTTAGGAAATGAGAGAGAAAGAGAGATAGAGAGGGAGAGGGAGAAAAAGAGAAAGAGAGGGAGAGGGAGAGGGAGGGGAAGGAAATGAGAGAGGGAGAGAAAGAGAACGAGAGGGTGAGGGTGAGGGTGAGAGAGAGTGTGTGCATTCTCTCTCTCACGATGGGTTTGGTTGTTTGTTGTTTGAATCACTTTCTTTTTTGCTTGTTTAGGAGAGAGGGAGAGGGAGGGGAATGAAATGAGAGAGTAAGAGAGAAAGAGAGGGAGAGGGAGAGAAAGAGAAAGAGAAAGAGAAAGAGAAAGAGAAAGAGAAAGAGAAAGAGAGGGAGAGGGAGAGGGAGGGGGAGGAAATGAGAGAGGAGAGAAAGAGAAAGAGAGGGAGAAGGAGGGAGAGTGCATTCTCTCTCTCCCTCTCCCTTTTGCTTGTTTAATGTTTAAATCACTTTATTTTTTGCTTGTTTAGGAGAGGAAATGAGAGAGAAAGAGAGCGAGAGGGAGAGGGAGGGGAAGGAAATGAGAGAGGGATAGAAAGAGAAAGAGAGGGAGAGTGCATTGTATCTCTCCCTCTCCCTTTTGCTTGGAGGATGTTTAATTCACTTTATTTTTTGCTTGTTTAGGAAATGAGAGAGAAAGAGAGATAGACAGGGAGAGGGAGAAAAAGAGAAAGAGAGGGAGAGGGAGAGGGAGAGGAAGGAAATGAGAGAGGGAGAGAAAGAGAACGAGAGGGAGAGGAAGAGGGTGAGAGAAAGAGAGAAAGAGAGGGAGAGGGAGAGAGAGGGAGAGAAAGAGAGGGAGAGGGAGGGAAAGGAAATTTAAGATAATAGACTTATTGATAATGGTATGCAATGTGCTTTGCCATGGGCCACGTACATTGGTAACTCTTTAAGATGGCTTAAAAATGGTCAATTCCTTCATAATGTCCAAGTAGGGGATCTAATTATGATATGCATAATTCATTGTTTTTGTATTAACTTTATAGGCATGCCAAATTAGAAATCATGCCAACTAGTCAACGGAAGGACTGAAAGAAAATGATACCCTAGCTAATGGTCATTAAGGTACTTCATCAAAATGAATCCAAAAGTATTGTTATAGAAGAAGAAACCCTTAAATTGAGTATAGGATAATTTCTCTCAGGTCTTATGACTATGAGTAGAATTGATTGAAATAAATTTTATTACTATAGTTATTAAATTTCATAGATGGCGCACATTAATTTTAAAATGGATTACTTATACTCAAAGCCGAGATATAACAAATAATTATCTACCGGGACAAACAAATCCTTGAGCATGATACAAGGCCGAGATATAACATCGGAATATCTCTCAACTACTATATACAATGCAAGATTTATGGTCAACTTGCAACTTGACGTACATCTCCATAAAGCTATCCATTTAAGCCTCGTTTGCTGTAATGTAGATAAGATGGAAAACGAAGAAGGTCTTATTGTTCAAGACTGCGAGACGTATCTTAATCAGCGTGTCCCATGTCCTTGCTCTCAATGCAAGTTGGCAATTAGATGAAAATGCCGATTGTCTATAGAACACATACGACGATTTGGCGAGTTTCAATCTGAGATCATTGATCAGGCGATTGCGGATTTTCAGCAAACGGTAATTTGAAGTTAATATTAATCATGCATTGTACTCTCAAGCTAATTGAAAACCATACACAATAATATTGGGTCTTATTGGCAAATTTTTTATCCAGGGGGGTGATGTCTCGACCCAAGGGGGAGTGCACCCTTTGCGGCCAATTAGAAGAGTTCGTGGACGTGCAATGGATGGATTGCAGGAGCCAATCGACTACTCGCAAGGCCCATCTATACCGTCAATGCCAGAGGAGGCAGACAACCTTCCCGACCTGCCTACAATCTTGGAGCCTGAGATGGAGGCAATCATCGATGCATTGATTCCCATGGATGTTGAGACATCTGACCCGCTTAGAGAGGAAGCATCCATACCATTATATGATGGGTGCCGAGTATCTCAGTTGAAGACATTGCTTGCACTCTTAAGTGTGCAAGCAAAATACGGTTGGAGTGATACGAGTGTGACTGAGTTATTCAGGTACCTTGCACACAGGCTTCATTGTTTTTTTTAAAAGCAGTATTATTGCAAACATTTGTGCTTTTTCAAGGTGTGTTATGATTTTTTTCAGGTTATTGAAATATCATATATTGCCACCTGCAAATACCATGCCTGAGTCTCGTGATGATGCACGACATATTTTACGGAAGCTTGGCATGGACTACAATAACATCCATGCATGTATCAACGACTGCATATTGTTTCGAGATGAATACGAGACTATGGAGATATGTCCAAAGTGTGGTGCTCACAGGTATCGACAGCACTTGCAAGGGCAAACCATCCCTCAAAAAGTTCTTAGACACTTTCCGCTCATCCTCCGCATAAACCACATGTTTTGCACGTCTGCCATGGCAAGCTTGACAACGTGGCATGTGCAGAATAGGTCCACAGATGGAGTTCAACGAATATCAGCGGATTCGCGCGCATGGAGCCACATTGACTCTACCTTCCCAGGCTTTGCGCGAGAGCCAAGGAATCTTCGGCTCGGTCTCGCCATGGATGGCGTGAACCCATTCGCTCTGCGCTCGACTTCTTACAGTGTGTGGCCTATAGTGCTTGTCAACTACAACATCCCTCCATGGCTTTCTACGAAGAAAGGGCATCTCACCCTTAGCTTGCTCGTCTCGGACCGCTATAAAGTAAAAAAATATGGACATGTATCTTCGTCCATTAGTCGATGAGCTTAAGATTTTGTGGGAGGAGGGGGTCACGGTGCAAGATATGAGCATGCGCGATGGTCGACGGTCAGTCAACATTCGAGCCATTCTCATGTGGACGATGCATGACTTTCCGGGATTGGGAGAGTGCTCAGGTGAGCAGACCTTTGTTCTTGCTGGTAATATCTATATTTTATTTCATTCAATCAAGTATTCTCTAGGTCGTAGATCGCCTTACAGGTCTGGTTACCTCAAGTTATCATGCATGTCCATTGTGTGGGCCACAGTTAGACTCCCGAAGGTCACGAACCATGAAGAAGATGGTATATCAAGGACACACCGCTTTCTTGTCGGAGGATCATGAACTCAGGGAAGGTTTTCTTAGACGACCTCCAGCACGTATGAATGCTGCAAGCTGGTATGAGCTGAAAATGGTAAACCCGGAATCACATCCAAATGGAATGCGACGGTTCTCAGTTTTCTACGAGTTGCCATATTGGACCCACTTACAGGTCAACCACTTGTTGGATCCCATGCATATTTTCAAAAATGTGGGCAGCTTGCTATGGGACCACATCACAGGAAAGAGAGACACTATAGGGTCACGAATGGATTTAAAGGAGGTAGGTAAGATGGAGGCACTTTGGCCACAGTCGAGTGCTGAAGGGGGAGTGCAGCTTCCTCGCGCTCCCTGGGTTTTGTCTACCAAAGAAGAGCGCATTGTGAAGCAAGTAATCAAGTCTATCCGCACTCCGATGGGTATGATGCGTTCTCTCAGGTCCGCATTTTCTAAAGATGACCAAATGTCTGGGCTAAAATCCCATGATTGGCATAAGATATGTCAGGTTTGTGAACAGAATGGATTGTAATTAGCGTGGGCATTTTGTAATTTGAAAAGTGGCCATTATTCATAATGCTTTCTCATTTGCGATAGTTTGTCCTACCGATCGCGATCGCAGGATACCTTACTCCAGAAATTCGCGGGGCCATTTACAAGTTGTCGACTTTGGTGCAATGGATCTCACAGAAAGAGATTAAGACGTCCTCTATTGAATCCGCAAGGCGGGGAGCAGTTGAGACGGTCTGTCTCTTTGAGAAATACCTGCCCACTAGCATACTCACGATACAAGTTCACCTTCTTGTGCATCTTGTGGATGAAGTGGAGATTGCTGGACCTGTCCATACGCGATGGATGTTCTTCCTGGAGCGCTTCATGAAAACCCTGAAAGGCTTTGTGCGACAACAAGCTCGTCCAGAAGGTAGCATGGCGGAAGGTTGGTTGGTGTCAGAGGCATTAGTGCATATCTCACAATGGCTACCAACGGTGAAACCAGACAATGAAATGCTATGGACGCTGAAGGATGATGATAGGCTGACTGGAGATGTGGTGGTTGGAAATGGGGTAGAAAAAAGAATGGATGCCTCAATGGAAGAGAAGGTGAATCGCTTTTGTATGTTGCACCATGCCTCCATGGAGACGTGGCTCGCCAAGTAGTACCAGATTGCAAGGCAAGATCGAGAGGAAGCACGAGCTGAATTCCGACGCAGTACGCGTCACTGACCGATTCGATATCCCGAAGGCATGGAGGAGATGCCGCGGTTTACATCAACACGATGGTTGCATGGAGCCTTGACCGCAGCATCCAGCGAAGGGACAGAGGTCTCAATGGAGGAGTGGGAGTTCTCGAGGGGATGTAGTCCAAAGGTAATGAGGGGTTTAGAATGTGTCGTATCTAAATTTTCTTGCTACATCTAATTTGAGTGTTTCAATGTGCAGTACAAAATATATAGTGCAGCGTGGTCGCGCGGACGGCATTTTCGGATGGAGCGTATTGACAAAATGCGCCCCACAATGGACTGTGGTGTCATGGCAAGGTTTGAACAAGAGAGCCGGCGACGAGCAACGGATCCGAACACGGTTGTGGATGAGATGGAGTATTTTGGAAACTTGCAAAGTATTATTACGATGGATTACCGTAGCTTCTCCATGATACTATTCGATGTGCAATGGTTCAAAGTGGTACTTGGAGGAGCTGGAGCAACAATTCGACGAGGTCCATCTAGATTTCTCGAAATAGATTCCGAAAAAAAATGGGCGGATTTGCATGACACCTTTGTGTTGCCGGCCCATTGTGAACAGGTACAAATAGTCATTTTCTTGCTAATTGTAATAAGACATGGTTTATGTCACAATTGTTTGAACTCGCTTTGTAAGTGTTTGTGAACATGTAATCTTCTATCCAAAGCCCCGACAACCTCGATGGTGGTATGTTATACCTTCAAATCCTCGAGGTGCGAGAGTATATGATCAAAGCGATGTTCCAGGCATAGATGAAGAAAATATGCAAATAGAGGGATCGATATTACAAGGGGTGGAGGCCACCGCAAGCTTGGAGCTCGCATCGGCTAACAATGATGGAAATACAGAAGTCGTAGAATTTTTTGAGAACGAGGCAGACTCGTTCTTTTGTGGTGACATGTCTATCGACCTTCCAATGTATGCAGAGTTGTGTTAGGAGATTAACATGGGACCATAGAATACTTCATTCTTGGAGAATTGTATTACTAAATTCGTTGTTTAGATCTTCCATAAAGGTAGATAAGATATGCATTTTAAGAGGGATTTTTCAAAAATGATTTATATTAATGTGCTTTGTATAGTTTAAATTGATTATTCTAACATCATTTTTTATCTGTGCAGGTATCGACATTTTCAGGATGAGTCGAGGGATGAGCGACGAGGAGTTTCAGGACATGATGGCATGCATGTCTCCAGATTAGCTCGCGAGATTCTGAGAGATGGCAGATCAGGAGCTGTCTCGTTCTTCGTCAGGGCGCTCTGCTAGATCAGCTTCAGCGCGATCAGATGATTCAGGTTCGAGCAAACGATCTCGATGCTCGCGACTTGGGCAAGAGGGAGGGACTGCGACTGTAGGAGGATCAGGGGGGGTGCTGCTGTGGAGACACGGACATGGTGTCTCCGTCTCGTCGTTCAGCTGGAGTTGCGTCACCTCCAGGATTTGTCACACCTGTGGGGACATCCACTCCAGTTACTCCGGCTTTTGCACAGCCATAGGCAGATGGCACGCCTTTTGGTGGCACTCCTTTTGGTGGCACCCCCTTTGGTGGCACCCCTTTGAGTGGCACTCCGGGAGAGGGTACCCCCATCGGTACACTGGATGTACAAGGGTCTCCTGGATATGCCCAGGAGCGTGGACGGAGATGGAAGAGGGCCCATCTTAGGCAGACTCCTAGGGGTTATGGATACCTAGTGGATGGCAGGTTAGGAGCCATCATCATGAATGATGAGGGGAGGAGGGTGATGGCTCGCATGAGGGAGTTGTGCCAACAAGTTTTTCGGCACAACATCCTGGATCATTGGAGGAACATACCGGAGGGGAGCAAGGACTACATAGTAGCATCCTTGCACGAGGAGTTCCCGGTGCCAGCCGCAGTAGATAGATTCTCTATGGGCTGGATGATGGATTGTATGCGTGCATACATGTCACATAGACGATCCGACGCACGCAAGGCAATCAAGAGTGGGGCTCCAAAGCCCGAGTGGTTAGATGCAGACGACTAGCGCCGACTGAGGGAGGAGGCTATAAATTCGCCAGGACGTTGGAGTCAGCAGCAGTGGGAGGCAGCGAGGGCACGAATCGAGGCCGGATCGGTGCATCATCTTGGGAGTGGCGGCCACATGACATATTTGGAGGACTTTGTAAGTTTCTCTTTTGTTTTGCTTATTTGTTTTTTTGAGATATTCTTTGTACTGACAATCATGTTTCTAACAGTTAGCATTTTGTTTTCTTTGCAGCACTCCGTTACAAATCGCGATCCGCAAGGCCTTGAGACTCGATATGCAGAGACGCACGGTCTCAGGGCATTGATCGATCGATTGTATAGACACAGCGGCCCTGTAAGTTACTCATCTTTCTTGTTCGTAGTTACCATGAGATATTTGAATGCATTATTGTATGGTGGATTGATATGTTGTTTCTTTTTCTGCAGAATCCGTTTGATGCTCCTTTGCAGCGGGACGAGCTTTCGGGGGACGAGGATTTGTAGCTCGCCCTTGGATCCTTAGAGCTCACACACCTTTAGTTTTTAGTCGCCTGATCTATGTAGACATTTTCTATGTATTAGTGATATCGTTTCATGATTGTACCAATCGCATTTTATGGGATCATGTATTTATTTCATGTATCAGTTTTATGATTTCAGTATACATTCTTTTTGTTTGCAAACGCTTTGTATGCAGCAGTGCAGAAACTATTTTGTATGGCTCTCATACAGCACAAGCTGCCCTGCCACAAAATTTTTTTTTCTCTGTTACCATCGCTATTTGCGTCGCAAATTTACTGCTCGCGTCACTATTAGCGTCGCTATAAGCATCGCAAATTGTCTGTAACCGTCGCTATATGCGTCGCTATTTGCGACGCATATAGTGACGGTTCTATGGCGTCGTCAATAACGACGCTTTTTGCAACGACGGGGGCAAATTTTGTTGTTTGTATTTTCGTCGCTTTAAACGTCGCTATAAGGTCTATATCTTGTAGTGACTTATTTGAATCCCACAGTGTTGACTTCGATGCATATCATCTACACTTGATAATCATTGCTTGTGTGTGTGTGTTGGCTTTGCTTCTTTCTACATTATTTATACATAGTCACAAAACACATTGTTTATTTATGTACACGTTTATGAATCCATGTCACTTCATGAGGATAAAAAACAATTGTAGAACTTAAGATTGTACTGGAGTGTGGCATACATATCTAGCAATTGTGGTAGCCTACTTAGTAACAATAGATATTTTGCAACATCGAGTAGCATGGTGCCTTGTCCGAGTCTACTGGCAACATGTAGCTCCTCCTCAGTGAGAATTTTATCAATCAGAGAGTTCTCTTGGCTAGTTCCAGCTAAGTCCACACCTGAACGGTACTTAGTACTTGAAAGGAAGTTGGCACCACATAGGTTAGGTCTCTTTGAGACCGCCGCCATTTGGCCAGTTGCTCCTTTGAGACTGTCATAATCTGGGCTCCAAGTTATAGAGAAGCTCATTCTTTGATGTGTGGCAAAGTGGAATCATCTTCTTCTCTTCCCTTCTTGCTTGCTTGTGTGTTCTTGAGAGAGGGAGTGTGAGAGTGTAAGGGAGTGAGTGTGTGAGGGTGAGGGATCTTAGATGCCCAGAGTGTGGAATCACTCACTTGTTTTTCGAATGCCTTGGATGAAAACCACCCTCTAATGTGGCGAACACGCCATCAATACCATTGGGGCTATTTGGAGTTGAGAGATTTGATGGAGAGGACACACCTATCACGTTACATGTCATGACTGGGGCACAGATGAACCAAGCCGGCATATCACTGCCTAGACCCAGCAATCTAGACATAGCCTTGATAGGAAAAAAGAGCCGTAGGCAAAGGAAGAAGAGGATGGAGGCTAAGGTCATGCTTAAAACAGAGGATGCTACAACATTGCCCACAGAAAAGAAAGTCACCAAGCACAGAGGCAGAGGCATCTGCTCCAAGGACTACTGAGAAGGGGAGTGCTAGGGTGGGGGAGTATCCCAACCCAAAACGCCAACTCAAAGCCATAGAGAAGGTAAAGGAGTGGGTAAAAGAGGCCCAAGAGCAAGAGAAGAAGAGAGGAGATGATGGAGAGCTTCTCCTCCTCGGTCCCTCACCCTCACACACTCACTCCCTCACACTCTCACACTCCCTCTCTCAAGCACAAGCTCAAGCAAGCAAGAACAAGAAGAAGAAGAAGAAGAGGAGAGCTACTTTTGGCCACACACAAGAATGAGCTTTTCATTCACTTTTCAACTTTATATACAAAACCCTAAATCCCTTTTGGGCGGTCATCCCCTTTTTCCCTTTTTACATGACCGGCCATAGCCCCTAAGGCCCTTTTTCCCATTGTCCTTCTATCTTCTTAGCTTCCTTTCCACCGCTCGTCTACATTTACAAATTGCACGGGTGAGAGCCCGGCGCTGTTTTACAAGATTTCAGGGTGCGCCTTTTTATTTTAAAATGTGCCTTTCCCCTTTTGCCTTTGCCTTGGACTTTTAAGGTTGCCCTTGTGCTTTTGGCCTTTTCTCCTTTTCTTTCTTCAGTCGGGCTACCTTTTTTCCGCCTTTGCCCTGCGTCTTTTCCACTTCCTTTTGCTTTCTTCGTGTTGGGGTTAACATTACCCCCCTCCTAGACGAGTGCCAGTCCCATGGCACTCACCATCGTAGGTAGCAGGCTGTAGCATGCACTGAAGACATGGGTGACAAGGACGCCTGTGGTTCCCATGGAGGAGTGTTGGTGGTGGTGTGGCAGGAGGTCCTGGGGGCCTGTTGGTGGCCAAGATGGCTGGTGGAAGGTTGTTGGAGTTGGTGGTAGGGCTATGCTGTGTTGGGGATTGCATTGATGGCCAGCACAAGTGTTGGTTTGTTGGGGATTCTGCACCTGTCAATTCTTTGTGGGCTTGTCGGATGGTAAGGGATAAGCATTCAGAGTTGGGTGTTGATGAAGATCGGATGACACGTTCTGTGGATTCTTCAGCACCTGCAATTTGAAAACCTCTCGTGTGGTCTCTCCCTAAGGGGTAGTGCTAGTCTTCTTATCGTGCACAAGACATATTTGATTAGTTTGGGAGACAGGTCGAACTCTAAGCAAGCTGAGAGTATTGTCCTGTACTTGAGGACCCAAACTGTGGATATACTTCGGTGCAATTATTATGTGAGTGCTCGTGCATACTTAGATATATTACATAGTTAGAAGACCGTGGGCTAGCTTCTCATAACAATGCGTGGATGAGGCAAAGTTGTCCACGTGGAGAAGGAGTACTCGTGAAGGTATGTAAGACATCCTTTGCATTGCGACTGCACGATGTAGCATAATGGAATACAAGGACACCGCACTTTCAGTAGCTGGAAAATATTGGACTTGCTTGATGAGTACGGTGTACGTTTCATGGCCAATCGTGCGGTGCGTATCACACTGATTGCAATGGTACTAAGGCAGAGTGCAAAAGAAAATGGTGCAAGTGGGTCAGGGTGACAGGTCTAACCCTAGGCGAGACAAGCTCCCCAGGTATGTCCTGCCCTTGATGTGCCCTGAACAATTGTGGGTGAGTGTGAGGGGCTAGGGGACTAGGGACGAAGCCGGTCGACCAAGGTCACCCGACGTACCTAATTTGAGGACCCCTTAGGTGTTGTGCTGTGATCGTGGGTGCTTCTTATTTTTCCATTCATTTCTTTTTCTTTTTCTTTTTTCTCTTTTCTTTTCTTTTCTTTTCTTTTCTTTTCTTTTCTCTTTTTTTTTTTTTTTTGCCTGAGTACAACCATTACAATATGTTGAGGCTATCAGCCTTTCAATGGGTTGGAAAATGTCAAGCTTCGAAGGCTCAGAAAATGAATAGTACAATGATGATGGTGCCCTAGCCTCGTTGTTAGAGAAGTAGTTGGTGAAAGGGGGAGATACACTTGAGATATTGCAACCCTCCTTGCGGCGCATGCGATTTTGATACAATTGAGGTAACGACTGTCGTGAGTCAACTATAGAGCCTGACCCAGAAAGGGGGCGTGTCCCATGAATGTGCTTTGGACCATGCGATGGGGGCGGTTGGCAAGGGTGCTTTCGCCAGCGTGGCTTTGCCGCGGCTCGTTGTGGAGTTGTAGGTGTTGCAGTGATTTGGGCATTGAACACTTTCGCACAAGGACCTGTATTATCCTGCATCCACTTGTCGCTTCATGAGAGCATATGAATTGTGCATGCCGCAATTATAATAAACCAGTGCAATGTAGGGAGACATCACTTATTTGAATTTTATGGTGTTGACTAGACATTTATCACCTGCGCTTGATTAGCTTTTTCTTTTGCTAAAGACGTAGCATATATTAAACGCAGATATAATAAGTTCATCCAAGTCAGAAACATGTCAACACTTAACAAGTCGGGAACACTTAACCATTAAAAACCAAAAGTCCTGGCCAGTTATCATTTGATAAGCCCTTTATGCATTATGGGCTACTCGATTTGTACGAGGCGGGGCGAGTCTGGATGGCCGGGTCATTGGGGCTCTGCTGGTGTGGGGCACCCGTGGGAGCGAGCAGGGAACATGTCGGCCGGGATATGAATGGTATAATCCCGGATCACTAACGTCTCCAGAATTTCTTTAAATAATTCATTAAATTCTTCTTTTTCCCGAGCTTCCCTTTCTGCCTTTGAGCGTCTGGGGCCCGAGCAAGAGCTGGGAGTGCGCACCACTAGTGCTGCCACCTGTTGCGCGTTTCGAGTCTCGACTTTCTTGACTCGAGGATTCTTTGGCCTTCGCCCTGGGCAATGTCACTTAGGGCCTCGCTTCTTGGCATACCTCTTGATGGTGGGCACATAGCGCTCCGGTGGAGGGGCGCGTGCCACATGCTCTCGCCTTCTGCGAATAGCGTCTTTGCAAGCCAACTCTTCATGATTCTCCATGCGTTCTGCCAAAAAAGGAAACCTGCCAGACGCACTCCAAGGGTTAGACCTTGATACAAGATACAACTCTTTGTATGAAAGGGATTTTAGTGTGGTTTATCAAGCGCATGTGACAAGAAGGGGAGGGGTGAGGCATGCAGTGTTTTGTCGTAACAGGATGGCCCCCATGATGATGTTCGTTTTGCCTCCAGCCATTAGCCAATATTGGCTTTTGCTAAGTTGTGTGGACTGGTTGTCATGGAGTGGGATAGGGCACATCCTCGGAAGGATAGACCAAAAAGGGAAAAAGGTGTATAGAAAGGGGCTGCACCCTGTCTACACCATCAGTGTTGTTGGTCAAGGCTTCCTATGGCAGTAACGTGGGTTGCATGCCCTTCACTTGGAGGTGGGAATGGTCACACGACTTTTAAATGTGTGATGAGAAGAGGACTTGAGGAGGTTAGCCTGTTAGAACCAACTCTTCTCCCTGCGCTTGACTATCATTACTTGTGTGTGTTGATATTGTTTATACAAGGTGACACAAAAATCAGTGTTTATTTATATACATATCTATGAATCCATGTCACATCACGAGGATAAGAACCAAGTGTAGAACTCGGGGTTGTATCGGAGCATGGCACACGCATCTAGTATTCGTGGCAGCTGACTTAATACTGATAGATATTTTGCCACGTCGAGTAGCATGGAACCTTGACCGAGTCTACTGGCAATATGTAACTCCTCTTCAGTGAGAACCTTATCAATCAAAGGGCCCTGTAGCCTAGTCCCAGCCAAGTCTGCACCCCGAATGTCAGTGAGCACTCGAAGGGAAGTTGGTGCCACGTAGGTTGGGTCTCTTTGAGACCGCTATTTGGCCAATCGCTCTTCTGAGACCGTCATGATCTGAGCCCCTAGTTCGGCCATTACGACGCGGCTTTCGCACCAACGCCGCTCAAATTGACTCTGGCCTGCTGACAGTCACTTTAGTAGCTCTATGTCTACGAGATTTGGTCAACAGAGCCCTTCATTGAACGTGACGGTTAAGCGTAGTTCATCAGTCTCCTCGTCAGGGATGAGTCGCATCTGTTCATGCAGGAGCCTATCGTAGTGCCTGTTAAGATGTTCTTGTTCTTCCCACGATAGAGGAAAGGTCAAGTAATCTCCAAGCTGTTCCTTGGGGATCGTGCCCACGTCCGCAAGGACGTAGACACGTGCGACCACTTTGAGCTTAGCCTCCAACTCTGTTAAGCATTCTGTGACACTTCTATGTTCTACGAGGGCTTGCTCGGTTGCTATCTCATGCAAAGTTCTAAGAGTTTCCTTAGGCTTTAGCATGGTTGGGGGCTCAGGCCTAGATGAGCAAGATTGGTCCACACTAGGTTTTCTTATGCTCTTGGGGTTCTCACATTTCTCCTGAGGTTTTGCTGTTATTTCGTCTTGGTTCTTCTCGGATGTGACTGGTATAGATTTGTCACCCTATTGTGATAGCGTTGTATCCACTCTTGATTGATCAATGCGAGTTCTATTGTCAGTGGATAGAGTGTTGCAAGCAACTGTTGATGGCAACGGTTGCTTTGGTTTCTCAAAATACACAGATGTGTCTGAGATTTCACCGCTATTAGGAGAGGCATTAGTGGGTTCATTGGTGGGTGGACTCGATGCTTCATTCATCCGCTCTCTAGTGCCCTTCGTCTCAATGTTCTTGGGGTCCACAACCACCTGCATCTGTTGTTGTTTTCTCTGCTTTCTCCTCTTTTTCTTGGTTAAGGAAGGTGTCTCTTTCAGCAACTCAGGACCCTGGGCTATATCGACCGTTGATGTGCTTGGTCGGGCTTCAGCATTTCCCTTCTCTAGTGTGTCCTTATGGGACATAGCCGTGGTTTGCTGAATAGCCTTGCCCGGTTGTGAGGACACAACTGTCACCCTTTTCGAAGAGTCTAGCTTTTCAACCAACTTCCTTGCGTTTAACTCCTCCGTCCTAGGCTTTAGGCACTTTGCAGGTGCTGGAGTTGTCGAGGAATTTGGTTGCGACACCTCCTCCACAGGTAAACCACTAAGGACACATTCCACAAGGGGCATTGTCATGGCCAAGGGATGTGACTGCTGTGATCCCTGATTGGAAGTAGTAGCAACTAGTTCAGTGGGCTGGCTACCCTTGGTGGATTGCGGTGTCAAGTCCCTAGGGCGATCAGAAGTGGCTGTGTCTTTCGTTGGCCTTTGAGCACTCATTTGTGTAGATCGAACAGGAGCTGATCTAGTCGCATTAGGTGGCTCAGGCATATCCTTGGGTCGAGAGGTACAGATGGCATCATGTCCCGCCTCTTTGGCGGTTGGAAGCTTAGATGGAGGTAGAGATTGGAATTGAGCAGTCGCCCTTGACAACTGCTGTGGTGCTTCCTGTGTCTGGTTGGGAGAAGAGGGCGTAGGAGATCTAGGACTCCTAGGTGGATGTGGCACTAGCTGAATGATTTTCTCAAGGCTATTAGACGATTGTGCCATTTGCTTGGTTGAGCGGTCAGCCTTGCCTTGAGCAATGTTGTGCCTATGATGTTTGTCCTCCCCTTGGGAAATCAAAGGCTTCTTGGGCACTAATGATTTTTGTGCATGCTCAATGGCTGCATCTGATGTCCGCTTGTCAAGTACACTAGGCTGAGGATCTACTTTTTGATAGGCCATATTTGGTTTCTTGATTTCAGTAGTGATGGGCTCAATCACTCCAATATTTTTGGTTTGAAACTTAGCCTTTCGTTTAGTTTTCCTCCTATGCCTCTTAGCTTTGGACATAGTTTGGGCTTCTGATAGAGGTGGCCTAGCAGGGAGTTTGGGCACCCAAATCCAATGTTTGCCTGCATAATACCCTTGAGCACGAAGCAACGCTTTGGGTATCCATCACAGTGTTGTGCTGACCCTCCATCGATGCCTGCGTCTATAAGGCTTGGGCTTCTTTTGGGGTCTTCTACGATATTTGTAAGTCCAAAGCCCGTCCTTGGCATTGTCTCTTGACCTTCTTTTTTCAGGCTTGGCCTCACTCAACACTGGCTCTTGTTGTTCGACCTGTGCTTGTATTAACTCTTCCAACAAGTCCTTGCCCTCGTTTGTAGGCTTGACTGTTATGTCATCACCTTTCTTGCCTTTCCCCTGAGGTTCGATGAGGTCACCCTTGCTAAAGGTGGTGACTATCCTCACACCCGGTAGTGTCAAGTGTATCCTCTGTGCTACATAGTCAGCCTCACACTTGGTTGCCCTTTTGAAGGGTCTTCCTAGGAGGGTTTCTTTCCCGTAGCTAGCACTATTTGGAGGAACATGAAATAGGATAGGCAAGCTTTCTGTTTCAATTATCGCAAGGATTTTGCACTTCCCTATGAGTGCTTGTGGATGTCCCCCATAAGGGCTAAGAGTTGCACTAGTCAGCGTCAGCTCTGGTTGGCCTAGTAGGGTCCATGATTCATAGGTCAAGATATTAAAATCTGCTCCTTTATCAATTAGAGCATCAATAGTATGCTCTCTTTTTGCGGTGAGTTTGACCCTAAGATAAGCAGGTGGTACTATGTCTTCATCTTCCGGATCCTGGCTTGTAAATTTAAGCCTTCTGACAGATGCCCTTGAGTTCTCGACTGCACGACCAGATGTGCATTCTCCACTGCTGTCTTGGATCGTCAGTGCAGTGCTATTCAAGGTACATCTCTCGTCAAAAGTGTCATGTCTAGTCATCTTCACATTTGTAGCTTGCTGAAGTCGCATTTTGCTCCGACTAGACACGGTTTGAACACAATGTCTTAGTGTTCTCGTGGTGTGGCCTTTTTGCCCTTGATGGCTAGATTGGCCCATTGATGTTCTAGGGTCTCTGTTTGTCTCTATTCGGGTACGGGCTTTTGGCTGCTCTTTTGCAAGTGAGAATCCATGCCCGTGTAGAGCCATTACTACACTAGGGTCCAATTTGGAGGTCCTGTCACGGCGCGCATTTTCTCTCCAACCTACTCGGGGGAGGTGCGGAGGGGGCAGAGCCCCCTCTGCGGGGGTCCGGGGGGGTAGTCCCCCCCGGCCCGCAGGGCCGTTACGGTAGACGCCATATGCAATTTGGAGGACCGTTTATAGTCAAAATTTGAACTACGTGCTCTAAATTTTAGCCCGGTTATGGATCTCTGATGTGCCTTCAGCTCTACGTAGCCTTAGGGGTCAATTTTGGGGTTTAGATGCGTCAGAATTTGTGTTCTGGATACCTGTCCGATTTGACAGTTTTTTTGGTCCGATTCTAAGATGTCCGATTTTCAGGAGTCCGATTATCAAAGTCGGACGTCCAATTTTGGGTGGGTCCGATCGGACCAGTGGTCCGATTTTGGTCACGTCCGATTCTAGGAGTCGGATCAAAAAGTGGTCCGATTTTCAAAGTGGTCCGATTCTGGGAATTGGATCTGACAGAGTGGTGCGATTCTGAGCAGGTTCGATTCTGGGAATCGGACGGCCTGGTCCGATTATGGACTCGTCCAAGTGTCCGAGTCAGACGGATTGGTCCGAGCGTCCGATTCTCAAAATCGAACGGGTTGGTCTGAGTGCCACGTGGCACGTCCGATCGGACTGGTCCGATTCTGGGAATCGGACAAGGCTGGTCCGACTCTAGTACTCGGACGGTCCGATTCTGGGACTAGTCCGACTCTTGGTGGGTCCGATTCTGGGACTCGGACGGCCTGGTCCGACTACGCGGCCGACGGCCCGCGAGTTGCACGCGATGCCTCTAGACTGACGTCTACTACACCGAATCGTCCATCACCTTCCAGATAGGTGCAAGACACTACCAGGGAATGCCAGACATGCCTGGAACCACTGTGGTGCTCGAATCGAACAGCACTCCAAGGATCTGTGCCCCTATTTCCCTGTTTTAGCCTGTTATACAGCAACAGAGAACCCCACTCTTTGCCTGTTTTTTTCTTCTTTTTCTTTGTTTTTTCCTACCCTAAATGCATCCAAATCACAAAATAAATACCTATACTACTCCATTCCACAATATAAATCTCAAAAAGCAAAAAACCTACTTGCCAAGGAGATCGAATACCCTCTTCAACCCCCTCGCTTCCTACCTATCTACCTCAAGCACCGGTTCAGGGAAAAACCCTTACTTTGATGCTCGATTTGAAGCGCGCAAGCGCTCAAGGCTTGAATCCGTTGGTCCCGGCAACGGAACCAAAATGTGGGAGCTTTCACTCAACCGCCAAGACCCACGGACCGCTTATTGTTTCAAGCATTCCAAGCTGAGCACTAATGGCTACCTCTCACATAGCCGACGTGCCATCCATATCTATGGGTGTAGTGAGCTTACCTCCGTGCCGTTCGAGTTACCTCCTCTCCCGCACACTCCGGTAGCTCCACGATCCAAGTGCAAGCTTCAAGCAAGCTCCATCCTCAAGCTCCATGCTCCAAGCTCCATTGCCGCGAGCAAGAGAAGAGAAGAGAAGAGAAGAGAAGAAGAGAGGAGACGATGGAGAGCTTCTCCTCCTCGGTCCCTCACCCTCACACACTCACTCCCTCACACTCTCACACTCCCTCTCTCAAGCATAAGCTCAAGCAAGCAAGAACAAGAAGAAGAAGAAGAAGAGGAGAGCTACTTTTGGCCACACACAAGAATGAGCTTTTCATTCACTTTTCAACTTTATATACAAAACCCTAAATCCCTTTTGGGCGGTCATCCCCTTTTCCCCTTTTTACATGGCTGCCCATAGCCCCTAAGGCCCTTTTTCCCATTGTCCTTCTATCTTCTTAGCTTCCTTTCCACCGCCCGTCTACATTTACAAATTGCACGGGTGAGAGCCCGGCGCTGTTTTACAAGATTTCAGGGTGTGCCTTTTTATTTTAAAATGCGACTTTCCCCTTTTGCCTTTGCCTTGGACTTTTAAGGTTGCCCTTGTGCTTTTAGCCTTTTCTCCTTTTCTTTCTTTAGTCGGGCTACCTTTTTTCCGCCTTTGCCTTGCGTCTTTTCCACTTCCTTTTGCTTTCTTCGTGTTGGGGTTAACAAATTGTCTTGCATAAAATCAATGCAATATACTCCCTTGACTTAATTTTTCTTTTTCTATCTATGGTCTTTAAGAATCTTTAAGAATATCTTCCCTTTTGGTTAAACAAACACGATATTTATCAATGGTCATTGACCAAGCGCCAAACACAATACAGCCAGGCCCAAGTTGCATAGAATAACACTTTCAATCCTCTCCTTCCTCTCTAGAATTAGAAGCATGGGGTGCTTGAGATTGAGAGACATTCAAAATGTCATTGTGCGAGTTGAACATCTCAAGTTCAATACATGAAACTCTTGCAATGAAAGCCTTGTTGCTTTCATAGCACTCTCGAATGGCTTTAGCAACTTGTTTGGTGATTAGATGTTGACATATACACATGAACTTCTTCACACACCAAGAAAATGATCCCCTAATGTGAGATTCATCAATCAAACTTCATGATATGACAAAAATTACATTCCCAATGCATATATGCACCTAAAAGATTTTTGGCGAATTGCTACTTTATCGTAGGTGACTTTTCTTTGCACCCATGGTCTAACTTTGCATTAGGCTGGTGAGAGGAAGAAGCATTGGTTGTCTTTGAAAACTAAGAAAATTTTTCCCTCATATTCTTGGGTACTATAGTGCACCTGGAGATAATAAGTAATCCATCAATGATCATTGCTCTGTAATGTTACTAGCTACAAGTTACAATAACAAATCGTTGCAATAGAACAAAACAAACAAACAATTAATACACGAAGCAATGCATGGAACAAATAAACAAATAAATAGACAAATGAATTGTACAAGAATTCATGGAAATATCAATCACTTAATTTCTTAATCTTTAATTAAAAAATTAAGTGCAATTAAAAATAAGAAACATGCATTTATAGACAAATGCTATTCTTATATCATTTTGACAACTTTATACAATTCACAAACACTATTCATTGTGGTGATAAAGTGAAAATTTTAATAAACCCTTTGTGTAGTTTTAATAAACACATAATGCACATGAGCCTTGATATATAAGAATTATGAAAAAGATAAGTAAGCATCTAATTGTTTTTATATGTGTGCTTTTATACCATGCAAACATTTATAGATATGTGTATGTATTGTGTACACATACTTATATTGTAATATAACATAACTATTTAATAAGAAATTATGTACATAACTTACTAACAATAAGCATAACATTAAAGCTCATATTTGGACTAATGACAAACAAATGCTAATGAAATAATTTTACCCAATTAGGGACAACATAGTCCAAATAGCATCAAACAATAACTATACCATGAACTAACATTGCCTGAGCTAGGATATTGACCCATTGAAAAAAAATTGTGTATGTTTAATTCATATTGTCTAACCCGATGTTTCATATCTAGGGTGCTTGTTGTCCATGATAGGACCAAACACCGAATATGTAAAGCACTTTGTGATTGCCCCAATGTTTGTTCAAAAACAAGAACCAATATTAGCAAATAATCAAGGATTTCCTCTTGCTCTCTTGCTCAACAAGTAACTTGATATTATTTTCATATGCTTTGGTTCCTTATTTTTAAGTATCCTTATGTGAAGTATGGAACCTAGTTCATTGAAAGATTCTTAGAACCATCCATTCAATACACAAGAATACTCTCGAGATTGTGCCGTAAGAGAGTTTCTCACCCAAAAAGAATGCACTCCCCAAGAGACTCACCTAGAATTTGGAAAAGTGGAAAATATGATCACGATCCTCTATATATAGTGGATTTCCTAGGGTTTTAAGCCCGTTGGGTTTTGCATACCTCGACAAGCCTAATGGGCTATCCAAAAAACCTGGTGGGTCCTCCAAGATGCACAAAAAATCCTCCTATTGATTTGTATAGCAAGTATCACCTTGTTAACGTGATTTTTAACTTCAATTAATAAAAGGAATTATCCAACCAATAAGTTTTCATACTCTAGTAGTGACTAATTCTTATTTAGGCTAATAACCTAGTATTCAACCTTTGAGTCCCATCAATTATGTGTGCTCTAAGGAATCACACACCTTTTCCTAGGTAGCACAAGGCATCAAGTTGATTGATTTCCCTCTTTAGACCATCACTCAATCTCTCCACTCCTCCACGGGTTGCTACACATTAGCATGGGCTCCAATCACCACCTAGAGGCTAGCTCCAATCACCACCTAGCTTATATCTAAAATACTAGGTAGCTTTATTCTCAAGAAATTTATAATCAATAGCTCATTTCACCCTATTGATGATTGATTCTTGTTTTTACCACCCTGTTGGTAGCTTGATTCACCCCATTGGTGATCATGGTCCACCATATTGATAACTATTGTCCTCTAGTAACCTTGCTAATACCCCTTATTGGATCCACCAACACAAGGTAAAAGATCCATAAGAAGATGGAATATTCTCAAATATGCTTCTAAGCATGCTATTATAACAACAATTTTTTTTTTCATGAAATCATTCTTTTTTTCCAAAAAGTATTCAACCTTTGTTTAATTAAACTATTAATATGCAACAACCATTCGTAACTTGTACCTTAATAGTTTGGCTATTTGTAGGTTGATCATTTTGTCATAGGGTCAGCATTACCATCCTTCATATTAGTGTTTGATACATACTCAGTGATTGTGATCCTTGTTGTGGTAGTACTTGAACAATGATGGTTAGCCATGTAGCCTCCTTGGTTGATGGCATTGAAATTGTGTAGATGTGTGTGACAATGAATGACTTTGAGGAAGAGCTCGATGGGTTTTTGATAGAGATTACTCAAGAAAGATGAAATACATAAACAAAGATCTTGATTTCTTTTCTTATTGGCCTTTTGCACCTGTCCACTCACACTCTCATTCCTTGAGGCTAGGTGTCAAAAACACCTACAAGGCACTTAACAAGGGGAACATATATTAAAAGTGACTCCAAATGTCCTTTATGTAGTTTTTGAGAGGGAAATCTAAGGTGTAAAAGAGGTTATGAGATTATGAGAGGGAGAAAAAGGAACATGTGTTCTTCCAAAAATAACAAAGAAGACTAAAAACATACTTATCTATGTTTGCATGCATCTGGCATGTAAAAATTCATGCACCTGGGATAAAACTTCAAACAACCATGACTTTTCATCCCAAAATTGGAATTCAAAATGCAAAAAAGCAACAAGCTTTATGACTCCTCTATCAAGTGTTTTGAGAAATCCAAAATTGAATATTCATATCCTTAAGCATTAAGAGTTTGAAAGCTTCTTTTCAAATAAGTGATTAATATTACATAAACATCTATAAATTAAAGGTGGGTACATCACATCCTCTTCCCCTTAGGACCTCGAAAGAACTATGGTAAGGAGTATAATAAAGTAGGATATTTTAAGACTTAATACTTTTCTTTTTGTAAAGTAGGATCATCAATGTAATCATGAGTACTAGCTATGAGACCTCTTCTAAGTCCACCATTTTCTCTATAGTTGATCTAGGCATCCATTAACACCTCATATCCAAATCATTAGATTCACTTTACCTAGTCATTTACAATCAATCCAATTCTCATCATTTACTTGATTTCTTTTCTTGCTAGTGTTGTATACCCTCACAATCAAACTCTCATTTCTTAAGGCTCTTAAGGCTCAAAGTCAACAACACCTATACAAGGCACTTGGCTAGGGTAAAATTTGTTACAACTAACCCCAAGGGTCATTTATATAGTTTTTGGGAGGAAGCTCTAAGGCCAATAGCTTATGGGATTTTGAGAGGGAGGAACAGGAAAGAGTGGTCTACCAAAACTAATGCCAAAAGTAAGAAAACATGCGTTGGCATACATCTTGCACATGAAAATTCCAACACTTGAATCAAAACTTTAGATGATTCTAACCTTTGATCTAGGCCTCAAAATTTAGAATAGATCAAAAGGTTGTAATTATAGATTAGCTCCACAATCACATGATCTCATTTTACCAATGCTTGAGTAATATTGAGAAAGCCAAAGTTTAATCTTTGTATCCTTTGCTCTCAAAAATTTCTACCAATGTTAGAAAAACAATTAACACTAGTCTTCTCACAAAAAAGCCACCTTTGTGGCAATTTGGACCCTCTATAAAAAAATTCAATTTCTAAAAAAAATTAATTTAAGATCAACGAAAGAAAGATCATTAAAAGAAACAATTTTTAAAAAATGTGATCAACACAAGATAGTAATTTAAAAGAAATGAAAATGTCCAAAACAAGCTAGAAAGTGTACATTTGTATGTCCAGTTTTAAGACCATTTTTATAGAAAATCTAAATTTTTTAGCATTTGTGATCAAAACCATCTCAAAATCTTTTATCCAACTAAAACTTTCATGAAACATAATTAAATATGTATGGTATGTATTTCCATTAAGATATTTGGAATTAGATAAAAAGTGTCAACTTTTTTAAGAGCTCCAAATAGTATCGCTAAGTGCTATTTTGACCAATTTTCATCCACGTTTGAAAATCTAGTTTGTATAAAAAATGAAATTTCACTTGAAACTTGTTCCAAATCTTTTACTTAGCTATATTATAATATTGGTAAAGTCTAATCGATTTTGGTATCATATGCACATGTTATTTCAAATATAGTGAAATAGAATCATAGCTACTAAAGTACCTTATAGCCACTTTTGTGGCAAATTGAAAGACTAGTGTTAAAAACTAGGTTTTCAAAATTTGTTGACATCTTTACTCTAGAATCATACTCATATTTCAAATATCCTTTGTAGCTTTTATTAAGGTAAGTGCTAAACATCACATAATGTCCATAGTATATATATCACTTTTTTTCATTACGATACCCTTACATATCAAATTCTCACAATAAAGCCCTAGTATATACATGCACTTTCTATGACTCCAAACCTTATGTTGAACTCACCTTCTATCTTACATGTTTTCCATTGCCCTCATAAGACTACATGCCTATATTGAGTCAATTGCATATCTTGAATGATTGAATCTCACCTATTGGCTACTTATAATTATACTTGACAAGATCCAACAAAAGCTTGACAAGCATGACAAACAATGATGATAGTAGTGGGTGACCAATATTTATTTGACTTCAGTAAGGGCCATACAAAATATATAAACTCCATGTATGGTCAAGACCACAATATCATAAGAGAGCAATGTAAAATGGGTCACTAAAAATGGGGTACATGTGGGATTTTTTAATGAGAGTTGCATAAAAAGTGCCATCCACCTTTGAGGAATAAGCACATGTGCATTATTTAATTAAGACTTTCATGCAAATACCCTAGCTTATGAGAGGAGTGAGGCAAATAAACAAGCAAATAAAGCATTATTGATTAGTGAAGATAGGAGTTCCTCAGTAAGTTCCATGAGGTGCACCTACTTCCACAAGTTTCCAAATTCTCCCTAATGAATCCTTGCTATTATAAGCATTAATCCTACAGAGAAAATAATGAAAAATCTGAAAAGCTTTGGTAGGAAAAGTAGATGGAAAAATGGAGTAACCAAAACTATTATAGGCATTTCTAAGGATAAAATTAATAAGAAAAATGAGATTATTAGGCTAAATAATGGGATAGAATGGGGCAAATAAATATTTTTCCTTAATAAATCAATAGGAGAACCCATACTTGATAAGAAGTTATACATGCAATACTTGGATTCAATCGATGACAGTGTTTATGATGAAGGCTAGCAACATTGGTATCAAAGCATAGTGAGTGGTAGATATGTCGACATCAAGTGGAGCCATACATACATCCTTGAAGACATCTTCATCCCCAACATCAAACATCCCTCTTTTACATGCAGAGTAAAAGCTTTATACAAGGGTTTCAGGCTTAAAGATTCATCAATAACATTTATGGTGAATTTTTTAAAATGACTTGAGAGGGAGCCCGTTATTTTTATCCCTTTTTAAAAAATTTCCTTAAGTCCCCTTACACATAGCCTCCATCCATACTTTCTTTTTTCTACTTTTTGAGAAAACTATTCTTGTGCAATAAAGGTAGGATGTATCTTCTAGCCCTTGTTCATACACAAAGACAACGTTGACACACTTCCAACTTTAATAGCATCCAAGAACTTGTTCACATGCATATGAACAAGGGTTGTATCTTCCAACCCCTATTCATACACAAAGACAACGTTGACACACTTCCAACTTTAATAGCATTCAAGAACTTGTTCACATGTAGAAAATATCACTCAATGGGATTTCCCAAAGGTTTTTTCATGTGCACTAGTTATTTTCTACCATGTCGAGACCTTTGAATACGGATGAAATAAATATGGAATCAACTCTTTTGAAAATTATGTTGCAACAACAAATGGATCTTCTTTAGTATAATTTAAATAAAGTTAAAAAAATCATTTAAGAGTGTGATTAGCAACAAAATCCAATTGCTCAAGACAAAGATGATTACATTGCTTGAATTTTGGCAGGCATATCTAAAGCATACCAAACTAACAAAGACCAAAAAATCAATCGTAAGTCTTTTCAAATTTCTAAATTTGATGGAAAAAATGATGGAAATTTTATTTTAACTTGGTTGAGTAAGTTCAATGATTATTTCAATGAGGGAGCTTTTCCTAAAAAGGATAAAAGCCATCTTATTTTCATAGTAAATTTTGATAAAACACCATAAAGATTAGAAAATGTTATGGAGTTATGAGATTTATGGTGCTCTATAGAGATTGAATATGATCATTTCTTGTGAAATTTATTTAATTGCAATATTATCTTTGACTTGTTGCACGAGTATACATGTGTGACACTAGTCACATATGCATGGTAGATAGATGAAAGGATATTGACATGCATCATATCGTGGTGAGTAGATTATTAGATGGAGCTATATAGAATAAGTATTTTATGGAATTATATTTTAATATTTGAAAATTATACACTTGATAGCACATAAATATTATTAAAAATTATATGCTTCATATAATAGAAATAATATATTTATATAGATTCTCTAAGTGCAAGGACTTTGCATATGCACATATGTAATTGATTTATGTTTTGAGATGTATTTATTGTAAAAGCTTGGAAAAGCTAAAACATTAATTTTGGATGGAAAGCTATTAGAATAGATTATAGTAGATTTATTTTGAAAAAATCAAGTCATGCAAGAAAAGGAAAGGCAAGGAAAGTTAAAGACACAAATGAATATGCCTTTGATGTATTTTGAACAAAAAAGTCTGATGCAATTTATAAATACATGCATGGGGGAGGTGCTCACCCATGCAGGAGGGGAGATTGTACCTAATGTTCTTGTGTTGCATGCAAGCTTTGTATTTTTCTATTCTCTATTGAATATTTTTCTCTTCTTATTTTCTTTCAATATTTGGCTATTGTATGTTGAAGACTAGCAATAATTTAGTGGACATGTTGAATGGATAGGGTATCTAAGGATATACTAATTGTGATTCGAACATACAAGGATTATGCTCAATATATAAGATATTTATTTGTAGTTTACTTTCAAAGCATAAAAACCTAATTTTCTTACACTATTATGGTATACTATGTGGAGAGGAAGTGAACAATAATCCTTCTATGGTTTTAAGTGTTTAGTGGAAGTATTAAGTGAGGGGTTGGAGTCTATCAGGGATGTAAGCTCATCCTTAAGCATGGCAATTCCAAGTTCTAAATCAAGAGCATCTAGTTCGATTAGTTTTCTTGAAAGCTATCATGATTAGAAACATATGGACATTTAGTCCATGAAAAATTTAAGAAGAGCATGGAACATCTAGTGAATTGCATCCTTAAGTGCATGAGTAAGATTCGATCAAACATTGGTACTTTCAAGGATGCTAATGAAATGCCAAGGAATTGGTTTTATCCATTTAATAATTAAATATGTACTCAATTTATCTCCTAACATAACTTCTTAAGATTGTTTTAAAAAGCCTTATGCTCTGCATGATCTATAATTATCATTGCAATCTAGAGTTTAATATAAATTTAGCATGAACAAAACCATGATAATCAACTTCTTAGATAGAGTGTATGGCTAACTATTTCAAATTCAAATACATATTATGCTACCTACATGGGCATTCATTTTTTTCTACTACAAAGCATATCCTTAGCATATCTAATGCATACACTACAACAAAAAGGCCTCATAGACGCACATTTAGACGCGATTTTTCAATATAGAGAAAAACTTACGGGCGTGTCTATCCACCCATCTATAATCGCATGTATCAACGAATTTATACGCACAAATAGACGCGCAATAGATGCACATATACACGCGCATATAGACACACTGGTAGACGCGCTTTTACAAGCACTGATAGACGCGAACGGAAAACAAAAAATACCATTTAAAAAAAGATATTTAATTTCTTTTTTTAATTTGAATCATGAAGCGCGTGTAGTCTGCATTATAGACGCGCGAATAAACACGAATTATCTGTAATTTAGACGCGCTGATGGATGCCCAAAACAAAACTGGAAAAGAAAAACCAGAGAGCACATGCTCTCTTTTTTTTTTTTCCCCTCCCATACATCAGATTGTGTATCTGGAAAAAAGACAATGTATCTTACGGGCACAAGAACTGAAAATAAAAGTCCATGTATTCATTATATATCAAAGCATTTACAAGGGAAGTTTAAGTGCTTGTGACCTAAAGCGTGGCCGCAAGCAGTAGGCTCAAAGAGATATCATACATATACAAGAAAAGAAGGCCTCATGAGGAGGTATGGTGCTCCTCTACGAATATGAAGAGGAAACATCCTCGCTAGTACCACCATGGCTACTAGTGTCGCTATCCCCCTCCTCGCTATGCTCCACATCCGGGTTCTCCTACACACACAAAAGATCAGGGTTTCTTACATAGACAAGGTGGAGAAAAAGTTATAATTAGTTATACTTTTAATAGGAAAAAGTGAGGGATATGCTTCACAACAAAAGATCCCACCTCATGACACGAGCCAGGGACTCACTGCGGAGGCTGGAGGAGGGGCGTGGAGCCTATAGCCAACCACCTATGTGCCACCGCGTAGAGTGGAAGAAAGCCAAGAAGAAAGCAGCTGAGAAAGTGAAGAATCGCCAGCACGCAAAGGCGTGACGGATCCAAATGGAAACAATGGGATCGTCGCATTACGGATCGGGCAGCAGAGAGTCGTGGGAGACAGAGTTTGTAAGTATATTTTGATTTCTAGTTTTTTTGAATTTATATTTCTTTCAATTTTTTATATATTTTAGTCTAATATATTGTGACTCATAATTATTCATATATCTCTAAATGTTTTGTAGACTACCATCGTTGGTAGGACACCTACTCCTAGAGAGGTAGGTTACCATCGAGGCCATAACCACACAACGACATGGCTTCACTTTTATGAGGAGAGTCTCATCACTGAGGACCAATACAACCGGGCCATGAGGATTCGACAGCCAGAGGAGGTATATGTCGACTGCCCTCTACCTCGCTGGACGCACGAGCTTCTGCAGATGCACATGCTTTTACAGATGCTTGTGCTTCAGCCGATGCACATGGAGCACGTGGAGTACCTGCAAATGGAGTACCTGCATGTGGAGTCTGGAAAGTAGTGCCAGGCAAAGACACCAGAGGTGTCCCAGACATGACACTGAACACCTCGTCCGATGTGGGAGAGCGGCCAAGGTGTCTGGTCATCTCTCCCATGAAGTCTTCCCTACTAGGAAAACCTCCAAAAAATGCATTAACCCCCCTGCCAAAGGAGGCCAATGTATCATTCATGCGATCCACATCTGGGTCATTGCTAGATGAACCAGGATACGACATCTGCAAAAAAAACACAAGAAAAAGACAAATTTATTTACATACAAAAAATCATATATTACCTACATTTTCGAAGAGCTTTCTTTAGACATTGAGTATAACACTTAAGTGCTAATGCTTCTCTTAAACAAGAAAACTGATAAACACAAACATGGGATTGGTCACATTCATCATTGCAAAAATATATTGTTTACTATCAGAACTGGGAGACCTAGCGCGTGTATCCCCGCGTCTACATTGCAGGTAAGACGCGCTCTCAGACACGCTCCAGAGTGAACCTTCTGTCCAGCGCGTCTATCTGCACATCTAACATGTAGCACAGACGCGCTGCCAGACAAGCATCCCAGGTCAATGCGCGTGTATAATCGCGTGTAGACTACAGGTCAACCTTCTGTGCAACACGTGTATCATCGCGTGTACACTGCAGAGCACACGCGCCAGCAAATGCGCTCTAAGACGCACCCTCAGATGCTCTGAGAGGAAACATTTTTTCGCGTCTATGTTTGGGTCTACAGTGAGATGTAGACGCGCTATCAGACGTGCCGGGTCGGCCGATTTTAGGCCGACGACTGCCATTGATGATTTACAAAATGCAATACATAATGGAATCACAAATCCTAAATAAACAGACAGAGCAGAGAGAGGAAGAGAGAAACAAAGAGAGAGAGAGAGAGAGAGAGAGAGAGAGAGAGAGAGAGAGAGAGACTCACCTTGGGTGTTTGGTGTGGCGGATGGTGGCGCTTCTTCCTTCTCCTTCTTCCTCTCCTTGGTAAGTTACCCTCCCTTGATGCTTGCTTGCTTGCTTGCTTCTTCTTCTTGTTCTCTCTTTTTTCCTCTCCTTGGCTTTCCTTTTTCCCTTCTTATGTGTTTGAAATGAAAGAAGAGGTGAGTCATGAGGAGGTGTGGCATGAAGAGACTGCATGTCGGCTAAACTCAAGCTTCAGAACTGCAAAAAACGCAGGAAAGGAAAGGTGCAGTTTGAAAAGAAATGATTTAAGTATGGTTTGAATTTTGACATGTGCGTCTATTTTCGTGTGTATATGTGCGTCTATTGTTCAGATAGACACGAATATAGATACGTAGTTAAACGTGGATATAGACGCGCATTTGGGATTTATCATAATTTTTTATTTTTAAGATAAGTTTTGATAGTGAATTCTTATCATAAGTTTTAATGTATTTATGATGATTTTTGTGTATTTAAAATTAATATCTTATGTAAACATATGAATGACAAATATTTTGATATTGTCATGAATTAGGTTTAATCATGTCGACGTCGTCATCACCTAGTGCGGTGCAAGCTAGTGAGTCAATGAGCACATCCTCAAGTGAGGATGAAACATTACGTCTTCATAATCGAGATGCATGGCTACGGCGAAAAATTAAATGCATGTGTGATCATTGTCGAGGGTGTATTTTTCGAGCACGTCGAATTGCAATGTCACACCTCAGCTTGTATGGAGAATGGGACCGAGAAAAATCACCGGTATTCATTGTTTTTTTTTTACCACTAAGATTGCATGTCTATGTTACGGGAATTATATATCAACGCACATGAAACTCCCTTTTGTGGTTGAGCAGGATGCGGTGCCACATCCTCAGATGCTCCCTCCCGGGCGTCAAGACATTAGGGCCAAAAACGCTTCAAAAATGGCACTTGTAAGAAAGTGATTAAGTTGCTAATTAGTTGAGGTTTAGGAAGAATAAAACCTCTAAATTTGGTTGTCCAAATGTGATTAATGAGAGAATATTTGGTTCATTGAAGAGGTCGGCCATTAATTTCCCTCATCTTTTAATCCAGGTCAGGGGTCACCTTTTCGGCCGTTTTTGTCTTGGAACTCGAGAGATTTTGTATTTTCGAGATTTACGTACGAACTTCGCATTTGTTTGCTCCCGCGTTTTCTTTCTACACAATATTCTCTTTTACCATTCCTTTTGTTGCACTTGCTTCCTATCACTGTGAGATTCTTGCTCGGTTCATTTGCTAGAATGTCTAGCAATACTACTTCAAATAACACAGGCGCAAGCACACGTAAATACAAGCTATCTATTCAGCTAGATCCGATTTACACATCTTGGAGAAGTATACATCATCGAGTATTGATAGATGAGATTGAAGCCAACAGGTTGCGAACACAAGGAATGAAGCATATAGATTTGTGGGTGGATGGAAATATTTATCCCAGGGATCCTTCTACAGGTAAACCACCTCCTTTTTTCAATGTCCATGACTATATAAGATATGCTGGAGAAGGTTACAATGGAATGCTTGGCTACTGTATGAGGTTATACTCTGCGTCTTACACATATATAGCTCAAATGCACGAAATGAAAAAAGCACTAGAAACTACACAAACAAATATTTTAGAGTTGACAAGTCAGATTGATATTTTGAAAAATGTTAACAAGTCATTGCAGGATAAGCTAACACGCTTGAGAGAAACTCCAGTAGGATTTAGAGAGAGAAAGAGACCATTAAAAAATATAACCAGCTTGTGTGAGAGAGCAAAGAAAAGGAGACTAAATCTTACAAAGAAATATGTCTCTAACATATTAGGCATAAATATCCGAGAGAATGAGGAAAGAATCAAACTTTTGAAGGAAACCATGAATAAGAAAGATATTTTGAGGATTCTTAAGTCACCCGAAAATGCAGATTTGAGAGGTCCAACTCTCAAAGAGTTGGTGAAGGATTTAAAAGGCACGGTGAAAGCAAATGAAATCGTAGAGACATGTGATATTGTGGGTATAAGTCGAAAAGGTTATCGTGCTATCTCTGGATTATGGTTTAAAAATCTTAAACGCAATAGGGTAACTATATTTGGATTGCCCCAAGCCCTTGCAGTTTCGACTGCAAGAATTGCCATGAATCACAAGATTCCACATGTTTTTGGAGATTACATTCACATCGAAAGGTCTATATCCTATGAAAAACAAAAAAAAAACATGCAATTTTTTATTACAATGCGTTTAACAGTATATGGGTTGATCTAAAAAAGGTGCAAATTGCAATTGTTCACATGTATAAAATCACAGTAGAAGAAAGTTATGGTATTCTAAAGTTTGCCTTGAAGTTGGATGAAGCACAGATTCAAAAGGGACAGAAGATGGAAAGAATTAGCATTTGCCTCATGAACATGGCATTGGACCATAGCAATGGTGAGGGCCAAGCTCCATTGCATAAGATCCAATCCAAGATGGAGATTTGGTGGATTGGTGCAGCCCAGGTACCAATTGAAAATCATCAAACGTTGAAATGGTTGTTCAACCATACAGGTATTCCAAATATCATTAAGTCTCAAAGTGAAGGCGAAATGTTGGTAGTTGATGGGGTTGGTAAATTTAATGTGGAATGGTATATGAGTGCTGATTTGAAAACTATCAAATGTATGCTTGGAATATGTAATGGTGCAAATGCAAAATATCCTTGCATTTATTGCATGGAAAGTATTGGATCCAAAGATTGGAGTAGTTTGCGACCAGTAAGAAGAGCCCCAAATAGAGACTCTATAGATTTGAGTAAATTTAAAAACATAGAAGACATCTGGGATCCCATTCTTTCCATCTCTCTTAAGAATGTTCATATTTGTACTTTGCATGCAGAGATTAGAATAATCGATAAGCTTCTCAGGTTGCATCTTGACTACGCATATTCCATTAAGCCATTATCTTTATCAGATGAGTGTATTGATAAATGCGAGGCATTACTATCGAAAATGGGATTTCATGGGGGCCAAGTTCACTTGAGAAAGGATCCAATACTTTCAGGAAAAACAAGAGATATCTTGGCCGATGTCTCTATGGGAGGCTCAAAAGCTAGACGATTCTTAGGAAACCATTCAGGAAGGCAGGTGAATGTGGCTTGGGAGTGTTGGAGAGAGCTATGTGAGATCACAACAAATGTTGCAAGCACGCCGAGGCTTGCGTTTCTTAGAATGGAGGTCTAGATACACCTTGATGTTTTTCTGAAACTCCTCAGGCAACATAAGACAACATATACATATGCGGAAGAGTTCAAAAGATCAATCACAAAGCTTGTTCAGGCGATAAAAGAGGCATGGGGAGAAAAAGATATCACTTTTTATCTGGTAAAGTAACAATTATTTAATATGGGCTTATTTTGACAGGTTTTTCAATTGGTATAAAATTAGTGTTACTTTGTATTGCAGCCTTTTCAAAACAAAGTAACCTTGGTTCCATTATTATCTTACCACTTGATTTTCATCGTACTCCAATTTAACTGGATTCCATAAATTTATTGATGATGATGTCTCATTGGTGTTAATCAATTCTTTAACATATTCAAAATCCTCTCTTCCAAAATTGGAAATTCCAAGTTCGCTTTGAATGCGATCGAAGTCCTCATCAGTAATACTCAACTCTTTCTCAGCTTCTTTGGCCTTTTCAAAACAAAGAGAGAGGGCCTCACCAGCATCAATAAACTTATCATCTAGAGTTTCTTTATCAAGTTTGAGTATCTCTTCCTTTGATTCATTCTCTGTGTCAATTATCCCATTTGCAGCATCAGAAGCCTCTGCAATAATTGCTAGACAATAATCTTCCCTGAGATTAAAAAGTTTTTGAATATCTAACAGTAAAATGTACTCCTTGTCCTTGAAAGGTATAGATGGTAGAGAAGGAACAGTATGGTGAGAACTCTCATTAGTTAAAGGGTTTGTATCTCCTTGGCTCTCCTCAATGATAGTCTCAGCTTTAAAGTGAGCATTAGGAGAAATATGGACTCTCTTTTTTGCCCCTTAAGGAGTGAATAAACAAATATAGGCCTAACCAATGAGAGAGCTGGGATTCCAGATTCATGTAACATGAATCTTCTAGCCATATCTTGGACCAAATCTTCCCTCAGCAATAAAATAAGGGAAAAGGGGAGTACAAAGCTGTCACTTCTTGGAAGTTTGTGCCTCGAATTTTCATTTTCTTATTTTTTATGTTTGACTTTTCTTTTCTCCCCTTTTCAGTTTCCCCCTCTTTTTTAGGCGGAACTCAAATTTGTCATATCTCTTTCCCCGCTTCTTCTTTCCTGACGAAATTTTACAGCCTCACTGTTTCTTGCCATGTCTGTAACCCTGTAAAATTTCATTTGATTTGCACAAGCACAGAGAGAGATTCATGTGTTTCATGAGAGCAGAGCTTGTTTTACCAAAGCCCTAAGATTCTCTTCACAAAACTCTACAGGTATATTTTTCTCTTCCATAGATGTTCTATGGTAAAGTTTTATCTCGTTTGGAGAAAACCTGTGCAAGTTATGTGCATTCTCTGACATGTAATTTCTTTTGTTTTGATGCTCTAGGAGTCTCTTACAGTCAATAATAGTGACATTTTGAATACTCAACTTCTTCTTCAACATCTTAGGGTTTCTCTGTAAACAAAGTTACAGGTATATTGTCTTGTTTTTTTGTTGCTCCACTGTTAAATTTTATCTCGTTTAGACAAAATGTATACAAGTTACATGCATACTGAGATTTCCTTTGTTTTTTTACTCCAAGAATCTCCGAGGGTGAAGAACAATGATTTATTAAGAACTCAACTTCTACAACATCTTTGGGATTTTGAACACTCAACTTCTTCTTCAACATCTTAGGGTTTCTCTGTAAACAAAGTTACAGGTATATTGTCTTGTTTTTTTGTTGCTCCACTGTTAAATTTTATCTCGTTTAGACAAAATGTATACAAGTTACATGCATACTGAGCTTTCCTTTGTTTTTTTACTCCAAGAATCTCCGAGGGTGAAGAACAATGATTTATTAAGAACTCAACTTCTACAACATCTTTGGGATTTTGAACACTCAACTTCTTCTTCAACATCTTAGGGTTTCTCTGTAAACAAAGTTACAGGTATATTGTCTTGTTTTTTTGTTGCTCCACTGTTAAATTTTATCTCGTTTAGACAAAATGTATACAAGTTACATGCATACTGAGCTTTCCTTTGTTTTTTTACTCCAAGAATCTCCGAGGGTGAAGAACAATGATTTATTAAGAACTCAACTTCTACAATATCTTTGGGATTTTTTGCAGAGAAAGCCACAGGTATATTGCCATTTTTACTACTGTTCCATGGTTAAATTTCAACGCATTTGGACAAAGCCTATATAAGTTATATGTATGTGTTGACCCAATATTTCTTTTGTTTTTGTACTACAGGAATCTGTCAGTGAAGGAACAATGGTCTTGCTATAAGTCAACTTCTTGTTCAACATATCTAGGGATCTTTGTGAAAGAAATTACAGGTATAATGTTTCTTTTTTAAATTGATCCATTTAAATTTAATTTCATTTGGAGATAACATTTGCAAATTATACACATGTTAATAGGTAACTTTTGTATTTGGTTGTTACAGATGTCTTCACGGAGGAAAAATATCAGTAGCATACTTGCAGTGGAGGTCTTCAATAGGAAAGATAATGGCGGTAATTGGATTTGTGATAAGTATTATAAGTTGGATTGGATTTTGATGCACCCAAGTACTCGAGGGAGTTTCAAGGTCAAGCGCAAGGATGTTGCAAACCCTAGCAAACATTGGAAAGGTAGAATTCTAGAGTTCAGAAAAGTGTTTAATGGCACAAGTGCAGTAACATAAGTGTTGATTCAACATGTTTATACGCATAAACAAATCTCTGTACACGACGAGAACAACATTGCAAATTATAAACAAAACAGTAAGTTGTTAAATTTTATCATTGATTATTCTTTTGTATCAGAGTTGTTTTTAAAAGTCTTTGCAGTATTCTAATTCAGTCTTGTTTGATTGACAGCTCTATATCCATCGACTTTGCATGAATGGCAGAATGTGGAATGTTTAAGCGGCAAGATACATGTTTGGCATGAAGAGATAGGTTCTTTGATCTATGATAATACCTCTACAAGTCAACTTGCCACTCAAAATATCTTTTTTTATCATTCATTGTATGTGGTAGAAAGCCAGAGATTGCAGCATGTCCCATTGCCGCCATTGTCTAGTGGTGAATGGTTCATTGGTAGCTTGGAGTTGTCAGGAGCTTGCAAGTCGAAGATAAAATCTGACATCAATAGTGCTATGAAACCCACCACAGGCTCCAAAGATGTGCATCTTAATTGGTTTATTCCATTCTCATTGTTTGCACATTTGTTTGGTTCATGTGATGTTTTGAAGAAAACAAAGATTACTTATCAATGCAAGTGTCCATCCGAGGAATGGATGAGTCAGCTATTGGGTGAGTCTTGGGAAGTCAAAAGAACACATTTTGATGAGACGATTGAGTGCAGGGTCAACCAATCTGATATTACATTCAGGTAAAACTTTTTTACTACTTTGCATACCTTGATTTAATTGACATAGGTCTCGCTTAGATGAATTGTTATGGTAGTCGCATTGATCACTTACCATTATTTTTGTTTTTATTACAGGTATTTCATTGCTAGACAAACTCTGTGCGTTCGCTTTCGATATAGAAGATGGCGACTTTTGCGAGGGGAGTGGATCAGCTTGGATCAAGATATCCGAGATGACACACATACAGCGCTCGTAGATGTGGTAATCTTGTGGAGTGGTCATAATCCTTTCGTAGTCAGTGCAGAGAGTCATTGGCCCATTTATTTTCTGAGACAAGAAATCCAATTAATGTCTAGTGAGCCCCTCTACAACTTCTATTTCAAGTTAGATAATAGAAAAGTCAGGACTCGTAGTGAGCAATCCATGACATGTAAACAATGTGCTTCTCCACATATCCTTGAGATAGTGGAATCCTTGTAAAAAAACTTTATAAAGAGCGAATACATACCTTTTTTGAACTTCTGAGTACTTTAAATTTTAGTTTACTGTGATCCAAGCGTGCGATAATACATACTGTAATTACTCAATCGTGCAGTTAAAAATCATAATTAAATTGCAGGTTAGAGGTCTATAATCTAGAGAATATTGTCTTTGCACAATGATATATTGTAGCGCATCTCTGCTGCTCGTTTATTACATTTTAATATTAAATTGGATCCAAAGGGAATTTCAAGGCCTTTTAGATTTATTTTCTTTAAAAAATTATATATTTTCTCTCGTTAGACTTGAATATACTCAGCGACCCAAACATATTCGAGGATATAATAATGTAGAACGAAGCATTTGTCTGTATGAGTAATTTTAACAGTGACTTTAAAGTACTGAAATAAAGAAACTAAGGTAAGAGTTTTAATTTGAAACTTTAGAATTAATAACTTTATAAAGAATCTTTATTTAAAACCCTAGACACATAAAAGCTATAACTCCAAACTCATTTTCGCTTTCATTCTCCACTTCCCTACACTTGTGCTCTCATTCCTTCTCTCTTTGTGTGCCATGGCTACCACTCCCGCCTTCGCCGCATGGATCAGTTCCACATGCTACGCGCACATAGGGGACCAGATATACCCTAGGTTTTGCGTGACCTTGAGTCTAGAGAGCTCGCTTTCCGCTGTAGACCCTGACTCTAGTATACTAGCATCGTTTTGTGATGCAGTGAACCCTCTCACTTGCTCTATTCCTGACTCCACTCTCAGGTGGGTTCCCATGGATTTTTTGTATAGTTTGTGTGCCGGATCCAGCCATGCAAAGGTGATAAGTCGAGCTCTGGTGCATGTGGGGCAACATCTCCGTGCTAGAGCAGTGCCCACCTCGTCACAGGACCACGTCACGATGGATCTCATTGAGAGGGATGCCGCCTTTGCCATATATGTTATGTGCACTGAGGTGCAAGAGGACAGTGACGAGGACATCGACGCACCTTCTCGGTCACTATTAGAGTACTTTGAGAGGGAGCCTGAGGAGATCACTCTCGATCTGAGTGTTGAGGCAGCACAGAGCCTGGCCATTGTGCACCCACCTCCCTGCCCTGATGAGATGCCCACGAGCGAAGAGCCACCCCTCTCTTCTCTCCATGCTATCACCATCGAGGGGGTGGAATATCTACTCATGCAGGATGTGCTAGAGTTGTTGGAGCTTAGGGAAGAAGAACTATATTGTATCATGGTGCGTGATGCACCTAGTGATTTCATAGATTTTGATTTACAGGATGCCCCACCACATGTTGATGAGGTGGCTCGTTATGATGGCACGAGCATCGATGACATCTCTGCCATTGTGAGCATCCAGGAGCAGATTGAGAATGCGGCGCCACAGTATCAGATCTCTGATGAGGAGTTCGAGCGGTTGCAGGAAAGCCTTTTTGGTCCTCGACCCGACTATGCAGTGCCTACCCAGGAGAGAGACGAGGGCAGCCCAGTGGCAGGAGCAGACCTGGATGCTCCATTACAGCGGCAGATAGATGATGCAGAGAAGGTAATGTTCTCGGTTTCATATGAAACTTAACCAGTAGGGCCTCTAGGGCACGGGAGCACACACATCTGTTTTTGTCGGGATCGGGCCCCCAGAAGTGCCCTGGCCGGAGGCTCGCGTCTGGGGGCCTGAATCTGCAGATTCAGGCCCCCAGACGCGAGCCTCCGGCCAGGGCACTTTGCAGATTCAGGCCCCCAGACGCGAGCCTCCGGCCAGGGCACTTCTGGGGGCCCGATCCCGACAAAAACAGATGTGTGTGCTCCCGTGCAGATTCAGGCCCCCAGACGCGAGCCTCCGGCCAGGGCACTTCTGGGGGCCCGATCCCGACAAAAACAGATGTGTGTGCTCCCGATGCCCTAGAGGCCCTACTGGTTAAGTTTCATATGAATATGATTTATATATCTTCAGCATACTCCATGCATAGTGAGTCTGATACTGAACTTGTGTGTTGCAGGAGATTGTCTATATAGATGAGTTTTCATCTAGGCAGGGTGGCCGATCTGGTAGCCAAGGAAGGGTGCAAGACTCGGCATTGAAGGAGTATGTTGGGCAGCTTGTCAACGACATTATTGTATTTCATAAGACATGCTCCCCTGCTTTTGCAGAGAACTTCTTGAAGTTGAGGGCACTAACAAAGGCTGGGCCCTTCAAGACCATCCCGACCAACTCCAGCCTGGAGAAAGTAGTGTTGCTTCGACGTTCGAAGCTTCTCTACTTATTCACGAGTACTAGGTCTGGCCCACTTTTCTCCATGGTGGCCCGTGGCATGGTTGCCGGTGTTGAAGACCCCACTGTCATTAGACAGGAACTATTGGGGCAAAATGTATTGTTGCCTATGATCAAGAATAGCTCTGACCATGGGGAGCCTAGCTCCAAGAAGCCTAGGAGAGAATAGATGTACTTATTGCCTACTGATATCGCATCACTGATGTAGTGCACTTTGTAATCTTCTCTTCAAGTAATGAAAACTGATGTTTGTTGGATTCGCATGCAATGTAGTTTGTGATACGTGTCATTTACTATTTTTTTTAACTTGAATGTTACATTTATTTATCGAATTTATACGTAACACGATTCGTACCCTAAATTTAATACACAGTGCTTTATCGAATTCGTGCGCAACATGTATTTGTTCGAACGCATGTAACGATAACTCAACGACGTAAATAAAATAAATATCAAGTGACTAAACAAAAATAAGACGCGCCAAAAACTTTGTATTTGTATTAATAATAATTTTACATGGGGTCCATTAGGACCAAGGCTTTACAAAATGTCTTCAGAAGCTACATTCCATGTGCTTTTGAGTTTGTACACCTCTATCCTTGCTGACCTCCGCAAGGACTATCTTTCCATCGCTGAAAGAACCTGACTATCCGCAGATCCCTCTCGGTGACAGTGACCCTCCTTGCATGCACCGCTGCATAGACTGAGTCTCCAAATAAGTCTACGAGGTAGGCTTCAGCAGCTTCTTGTAGTGTGAGGAGGGCCTGGGCAGTCCAGCGATCCGGTTGTTTCGCACGTGATGTGTTTGGAAACTGGTTCCTGTTGTTCATGATCAATATGCCCTCCATGATCTCCCGCACCAACTTTTGGAATGAAGCCTTCGGTATCAGGAGGTGAGTGGTCTTCTGGTAGTGGCAGATCTCGCGAAGAGCCACTGTGCCTGGCTTCCATCGACGCTTGCGATGCTGGCGTGGTGGTGGTGGTGGTGGAGCTGGAGGACGTGGCTGCCGTATGGAATTTCCAGGGGGGTATCTCCGGGCCGCTTGCTTGGTGCGTACCATGTCTTCTAGGAGAGAGAACTCAGAACTCAAAAGTGCAATGTGTAAAATGAGGTGAAACTTTAAACTTATAGCCAAACTTTTCAAAAACCCTAAAATTTCAATTAATGAATCCACGCTTAGGAAAAATATCACTAGTGCTCCGATTCACATGAAATTTTACCTGTAGGCTCCTCAAGGATACATCAACCATCCAAAATTTTTTTGGCCCCAACAGAATCCTCTGGATCACCTGTCCGGAGGCTCGCGTCTGGGGCCCTGAATCCCAGATTCAGGGCCCCAAACGCGAGCCTCCGGACAGGTGACCCAGAGGCTTCTGATGGGGCCAAATTTTTAATATAAATGAGTTTTTCTAATGCCCAGCATGAGGGTGAAGTTTCACCAGATTCCGATTTATAAATTTGACGGTTCAATCTTTTTTTGAAAATGCGTTAACTGCATTATACTGCACTGATAATGTATTGTCAACCTCGCAACTGTAGATTAAATGTATTGATAATGAGTGTGTGCAACTGCAGATTAAATGTATTGTCAACCTCGCAATGCGAAACATTGGAAACTTAAAAATTGACAAAAAATAAATCATGGGCAAAATGGAATATCGCATCAGATATACTGTTGCCAAACCACTAAATATAGTAAGGATATAGTGCATCGGCCCATGTACAACTGATCACCGACGTGTACGTGGTGGCACATTGAATTTATCCTCAACAAAACTACTTACAAAATTGGAAACTTGAAAATTCACACAATGCGAAACATGGTCAAAATAGAATATCACATATTGGATTTAGCATTGCGAAACTATGAAATACACGGTAGATAGTGCATCGCACCAAGTACGACTAGAGCTAGGGAAAATTTAGCTCCATTTTGCAGGCCACTACTATCAAATACTTGAAGGTCTATTGGAAAGATAACCCAAAACTAAGATCCTTACAATCTACAACCAAACCTGAGCTAAAAACATAGATCCAATTACAAGGTAGCTTCTCAAAGCATATTGTTGACATTAAGATTAAATGCATCCTTGTTATTGCGGATCCTGCGAACAAGAACCAGATCTATGGGCTTAATAGTGATACGTCGGGCATGAATGGCTAAAAGTTGACCATCACTCATTAGATCAATCAAGTAGCTTTCAACTGCTTCTTGGAGAGCAAGCAAGGCTTGGCTTGACCATCGCCCCACATTCCTTGCCTGGTTCCTCGAAAAGAACTTGTGATGATGCCCTGACTGTAGATCTTGCAGTATTTCTCGCACCAACCTGGAGAATGGTGCCTTAGGAATAATCAAGTCGGCACTCTTCTGGAATTTCCTTATCTCGCGTAGCGCAGTTGTGCCTGGTCTCCATCTTCGCTTTTTATGTGTTGGAGGGCGTGTATTACGAGTTGGAGCAGTAGTGGGAGGTGGAGCAGCTGGAGCATGTGGACCACCATTTCTGGACAATGGCGAACCATCATTATCGACCATACTAGGGCCACCATTGTTGGCCACAGTAGCGCCACCATTATTGGCTGCAGTAGGGCCACCGTTATCGGTCACCAGGGGATCTTTGTCACTCATAGTACGCTCACTAGATTCGGAAGAGTGTTGAGCTCTTGCTCTCGTAGGCGCCTTTTTGATAGGAAGCTTGGAACGTGCCATGGCTGTGATAATGAAGGATAGAAAGGTGGAGGGTAGAGTGGAGAGCAATGGGAAAAAATGAAAGGAGAGACGACTTAAATACGAAACTTTCAAACTTACTGTGGTGTAAATGAATTTTAAATTTATCATTTCATTTCATTTCTCCACCCCATCCCTACCTCTCTCTATCTCTTGACACCCCCCTCATGCCCCCCCTCTCTCTCTAGGCCAATGAATGTTCCAATGTTTAGAATTTTCATATCTTTGTCTTAGGATTTCAAAATGGACTTTTCATAATTAAAAAACAAAGTTCGAAATCGACTTTGAAAAATATAGTGACAAACCTTTGAAATTTTAAAGAAAATTTATAAGACATCTCATGTTAGAGATATGAGTATTGATGTGTCATATCCTTGGGACTTGTGCTCTCTTGTGGACTCTAAATGCATCAAAATTATTATCTTTATCTAGGTCTCCATTTTTTGCCATCTCTCTCTTGGGTTGCCAACCATTCTGCGTGCCGTTGTCTAGCTGTGCTGTTTTCATATCTTGCTTTTCTCACTTCATATATTGCCCTACTTATAGATTCTGCTTGAGATGTTTTGGACTTCTTTTCTTTTTCCTCGTATCGTATCTCTAGTCTCCTATACCACCATTGGAATAATTGCCTCATAGAATTGGAATCATTGATGCCACCTCCATGATCAGTTGCCTTTTGAAAAGCACAGCGAGCTTGCCAGTGAGATCTTTCCATGCCTTGAGTTGACCATATTGCCAAACTTCCTTGATCTGCAAAGTATGGACCATGTGCTTCAAGTATATGCTGCACAAGAAAAGAGATTAGAAACACAAAGTAATTCGAAATGATGATTTTTTTTTGCAATGGTGATAATACTGACCATGTAGTGTGTTATGCTATTTGTAGTCCATGCCTCCACCATGGACTTATGAAATTTAGCAGCTGTCTCTTTAAATGCATTGGCATCACCATCCATAAACCCCAACTTCTGTAAGAGAGCTGCTAATCTATCTAGGTGTATCCACACTTCTGCCTTCGCAATCCTCGTTCGTCCCCCATTGCTCCAATCTAAAACAGCAAGGTGCAACTTTTTCCATGCTTCGTACTTCTCTGGTTGTTTTACTAGTATATTGCCTTCCTCATCTCGAGGTGGAGATAAAAACTTCCTAGCCTTGGGTCCGCCAAAGCATGGTTTACAAGGAACATTTCCACTCTTCCCCGATTTTTTCTCGTCCTTTTTTATTTCTACTTGGCCTCCGTGCAATCCAACTTCAGAGAGGACTTGTTCTACCTTCTTGCATGTAGCATCAGATTCTGACACGGGCTGCATCTTGTATGCAAAGCATATATATTCATATACTAGCTTCTCAATTATTCTAACCAAACAATGCAATGTGCAAAAGTGAACCCTTGTTAGTGGTATTTCCAAAATAGGGCGCCAGTTTGGATCCACTGGAATTAGCATTCCATTTCTCATGACTTTCTGATCACGTGTCAGAGCACCCTGTTGTCCTGCCTTGGCAAGCCATTCTTTCTTTCCATCTTTCCCTTTCTTCCTAGTTTGCATGCAGTATATGCACGGAAATTTTGCATTTGCTCCATTTGATAAACCAAACATACACTTCAATGTTTTTAAATCACCTGCAAGATGCCATTCAACTTGATAGTCCCCAAACCCCTCAACATGTAAAACTGCTCCATTATTTTGCTGTTGAATAACACTGGGTATATTAGTGAGGTTAAAAAAAACTTTAAGTACTTCATGGTCCTCCTTTGGTACTTCAAATGCTGCAAGCCACCATATTTCATTCTCCGATTGTACACTGAAGTATAAAGGATGTTTTTCATCGATGTTGGGATCCAATGCTCGATTCATAAGTGTTATACTCACACGCTCAAGTTTTTGCCCCTTGATAATCTCACTCTCATCAAGTTTGAGGACAAACTTAAGCTTGCCTCTACATTCTTCCATAGACATATTGTAAAACTTGACCATAGCAATCTGAACCCTACATATATCCAATACAAAGTTGTTGGATGCATTCAATACAAAGGGAACTTCTTTGGAACCATACTTCAATATGTGTGTGTGTTCCAGATGCGTAGGCTCACCAATTAGTTCTAAAACTTTCTCATTTAGTTGTTTTCGAGCCTTCTTCACGTGAAATGGTTTTGGCAGAGGCATTACTCGCTTAGTATTGAAGACTTGCTTAAAACCTGTATCCAATTGTTGATAGAGCATACTATATGACTCAGAACTCATTCCCACCTTGTCACATAATCCCTGAGCATCTGTAGCAGTAAACAAGTTGCTCACATCCCTAAGACGTTCACTAGCAACACCATCCACAATGTCCCTGAATTTACGATTTTCCAATGCATTTTTTACCATATTCTTGCTAAGGACTTTGGCAATAGTATCATTCTCTGCATGAGGAAACATATTTCTCATTGTAGTAGATTGAGCATATATCCGTCTATGATATTGTCCACTTCCTTTGGCTAATTGGCCAATTGGTTTAACGGATCGGATGCGCCGACGTGCCCCTTTGGTTTTTAAAGTGGGCCCAATCTCCAAAGTTTTTGTGAGCTTCCTCTCTATGTTTTGATTCTCCTTCTCCAAGTCATTGACTTTAGACTGTAACTCCATATTCTGCACGTGTGTAGCATGCATAGCATCTTCAATGACAGACATTGCTTGTTGTAGGTTCTGGTTCTCTCTATCCTTCTCAGCCAATAATCTATCCTTTTCCATCAAAGACTGCATATTCCCTTGTAATCTTGTCTGCATATTTGTCAAGGTTTGATGAGCCCCTGCTATTCCTTGTGTGACAAGTCTGCATGTGTATCCATACAATCCTTCATTGCCTTCACAAGTAAACTTTACAAATGATGTAAGCCCTTCAAATTGTGGTGGCCTTCGAGTGAGTGGATCAGGTGGATAAATGCACCCATCAACCCAAAGGTCCACATTTTTTTTCCCTGCATTTCTTTCTTGTTGCATCCTGCATCTTATTGCATCATCTCTTTCCACAGTTCTTTTGAACATTGGTGCATATTCATCCTCCAATTGAAAGTGAATATCTCTCTTTCTCTTGGTACATCCTGCACCTGCATTCTGCAAAAAAAAAAGTATGCAAATGTTAACTTGGATTAACATTCAAATAGCAGAACTACACCCCTTTGATTCACTATATCTGTGTTTTTTTTAAAACCCAGTTGGTTCTTGTCTCTTTCTCTTGCTTTCAGTCTTGATAGACCCTAATCAACCCCTAATCAGCCTGTAATCTTGGCTTTTAATCTACCTCTAATTAGCATCAAATCTTATCTTCTGTTCTATCCAAAATATTCTCTCTCTCTCTCTCTCTCTTTCTCTCTCTCTCTCTCTCAACAAAAATTCATCAAGGAAACCCTAAACACATTCATACTGAAGCTTGGCTAGTGGAAAACAATAACATCATCTTATCTTCTACCCTAATTTACTATCTGTCACTCTATCACTTATTTTCTTTGTTCATCTCACACAGTCCTCTCTGTCCCCCCCCCTTCTCCCCTCCTCTCTCTCTCTCTCTCTCTCTCTCTCTCTCTCTCTCTCTCTCTCTCTCTCTCTCTCTCTCTCTCTCTCTCTCTCTCTCTCTCTCTCTCTCTCTCTCTCTCTCTCTCTCTCTCTCTCTCTCTCTCTCTCTATGAATTGATGCTTAACGACTGAACAACAACTGTGAAGAATAATAACATCACAAAGATTTAAAAAATAAAGATACCTCCATTATCACTGGATTGCTTGTAGTATAGACTGTTGAAGACGGAGATTTCTTACTGCATATTTCTGAAGAGGAAGATGGCTTGTAGCAGGGTAGAGTGTGTTGTAGATAGAGATTCTTTGATTTCAACAAATGGTATCAAAACTACTCCTCAATGCTGCTTCAGAAGAACTCGTATGCAAGAAACCATATTCTGGAGGGAAAGAGAAGAATGCACAAAATTTGGGACAAAACTAGAGCTTTCTGAGGGAATGAAAAAATGCCCAGAAATAGGTATATACTTGTCCAAAAAAGACGAAAATTTACAAGGAAACTCTTGAGTCAAAAAGGTGTCTCTGGGTAAAAAATAATCTTAAAATATGATGTGTACGTCATTTTATATCGTTTTTTAACTTCCGCCCTTTTAAGAAGCGAGAATGAGAATGATTGAAAAGTCATGAGGGCACTAAAGAGGGCATTAAAGAGTCATGAGGGCATTAAAGAATGATTGGCTGCGTTTTTAGAAAAAATAGAATTGTATTTTTTTAGTTATGAGGATTTTGAGAAAAAGTGACCTTATCCTGCAGTTTGGGAATAAAATAATAGGTGAAATCTATTGAAAACACAAAAACGAGATTTTCTTGATTGTAGAAGATCTCTTTTTATAATATTATTTTGGAATCTCTTTTTAGAGAGAGAGAGGTGAGAGAAACCCCTTAAGGGGCAAAAAAGAGAGTCCATATTTCTCCTAATGAAACATCCAAATTCTCAGCAATAAAAGCCTCAAAATCTGCATCTACAACCTCCTCTGTTTCCTTTTCATCTGCTAGATCATCTAACATGCAAAAGCTGGCAGACTTTGCTCCTTCCAACTGTTGCTCCTCAGCTTTCACAGGATATTTGACAAGGGTGAAAACAATAAAAGCAGCAGATTTTCTCATCATCTTGCAGTTTTTGGAATGAGTGGAGCACAATATGTCCCTTGAATAAAACCTCTCCAGAGAGTGGGCACCACACTTCTTAGTAAACAATGACTTTTCATTTCCTGTTTACCCAATGGAAACATGGACATATTCAATTGCGCCAACTTCAACAGAAGGACCTGCAAGATTTTCAAACTCCAAAAAGTCCTCCAAAATATATCTTTTACAAGATTTCAAAACACTATCAAGGTCCCAATCAGGATTAAAGACATTTTTCACAACTCCATAGAATAAGAGATCCATTCCATTCTGAAGGATAAAATCAAGAAGCCTCTCTGATGGAGTGATATCAGTAAGCTCTGATACTCCTTGACCTCCTCTTTGTTCCCGGTGTCGGAGGAATGCTTCTACTTCGAAGGGACCATTGGAATGGAGCATTGGTACACGCCATCCCCATTGGTTGTCGGGATAGAACCTGCGTAGAAGACGAGCATGACATGCATTATGAACACAAACACTATCTGGCAGGTCCAGCTTGTAGGTGACTTCGTTCAGCACTTGAGTGATTCGGTAGGGTCCATAGTAGCGGTGATTGAACTTGGGGGTCATGTTTTTGGGAAGTGACATATTCTTAGAGCTCACTAGGACCATGTCTCCTTTGGTGAATAGTACAGCCTTTCTCTTCTTGTTTGCTTTCTCTGTCATGGTTATCTTGCTCTGCTCGAGGCTTTGCTTAGCTGCTGCATTGCGATCTCTCCATTTCTTCAAGAATTATTCTGCATCTTGATCCTCTGCTTTGGCCGCTTTGGATGCTAAGGCCAATGGTGTAATGACTTCTTTTCCTATGGCTAACTCAAAGGAAGTGTACCCCGTTGCCGAGTGGATGGAGCTATTATCCCGAGCTTGGGCACTATGAGCTTAAGAGGCAAGCTGAAGGAAGACTCTGCAGAACCTCCAAAACGACGCGAACAGACGAAAGCAAAGAAGACAAACACTCGCTCTCGCGCCGTATTAGGAGAAGAGATAGAGGTCCACAAAAAACCGAAAAAAGCCGTACGGATTAGGGACACACCCTTATGTAGGCACGGAATAATGCCACCTGGCACTATCCGTTGGGCTTCGACACGTGGCAGTAGCCGTTGGCCAACACGTGGCCGATAAACACGTGGACAGGTCGTTAGTCCACATGTGCAGACACGTGGCACAATCAGTGTCAGACACGTGTCTCATACGTGTCATGATTGACGTACGTATATAAGGGGTTATTTTTCCTACGTGTACACTTTACATTTCTCGAGCTCTTCCGCTTTGCTTGCCGATATAGTGCGATCCAAGTCTTGCGTCTTCTGCGTTTCTAATCTCTCGCCTTGTATCAGTGGTCTTTTTGCTGAGTCCTTTGCTTCGCTAGTCAAAACAAGGTGTGTTGATACGGAGCGAGGACGTTCGTCCGAGGCTTTCATAACCTCCCCCTCGCATCATATCGACCTTGTGTCATTTCCAATACGGAGCGAGGGCTTCTCTACGTTGTCTTCGTTTTCTCCATATCGCGCCATATCGGCATTGTCGTCTCCAATACGGAGCGAGAGCGTGGTTCCATCGTCTTCACATTCCTCCTATCGCGCCATTTCGGCATTTCTCCTCTTGTAATCTCTTATACGGAGCGAGGCGCGCTTCCATACTGTTCGTATTGTTCATATCATGCCGTATCGGCATTTCTCTTTTCGTCCCTTCTCGCGCCGTATAAGGCCTGTTGCGTTTGCAGATTTTTGCTATTTCAGTTGTTGTCCTTCTGGTTCTTGTATTTGCTTCTCTGGATGGCAAGGACAAAGCAAACTGCAAGAAGAGTGTATCTGGATAGGAAGGACAGTGGGGGTAGAAGAAAGTTACAATTTGATGAATCTGAGGAGGAGCCCTCTTCAAATTTTGCTGAAGCTGGGCCATCATAGGCCCCAGAGCATTTTACCACAGAAATCCCCCCTACACCAGGTGTTGGCCTAACATCTTCCATGGAGTTAAAGAATTTCAGTGCAGTGAATGTTTCTTCTCCTGAAGTTGAGGAAGCAAAGGGTGAGACTTGCCCTGTGAAAGATTCATCCCCTACAATTGCACCTAAGCCTATATCTGCTGAAGCCACTGAACCTCCCAAGGCACAAAAGAGAAAGAGGAATTCCCGGTTCTTCTATATGCAAAGATGTTTCAGTGAGATCAAGAAAGCCCAGAGAGCTACACAGCGTGTCATTCCAAAGGCTGCTTTTATAAGAGCCGTTAAAGAGATCTCTGATAGATTGTCTCAAGTGGCAACTGTCTCTGGTCTAAATAAGAAGTGGCAACTCTCAGCCATTCTTGCCCTGCAAGAGGCCGCATAAGATTTTGTTATTGATTTCATGAACGATACGTACATTGCTGCCGCCCATGCTCATAGAATCACCCTTATGAATAAGGATTTCAGCATCATCAATAGAATCAGGTATAGGTTCGATAAAGTGATGTGGCCCTTGCCTTCCAACGATCGAAAATCCCTTGAAATCCTTAACATTCCCCCGAAATTGTCCAGGAAAGAGAAAAATCTTAAGGTTGAGGATGTAACTCACCTTTACTCTACAAGGGGTGCCACCTAGCAAGAGTCTTTCTTGAGTGAAAAAAATCGGGAGGTGTTGGAAACTGAAGACAGTTTACAAGAGGAAAGCCACATCACTTGCTCCCGTCAACAGCGAGAGGATGAGCAAAGTGTATGGGCAGATACTTGTGAATGTTTCTGCGGAACCTGAGGAGGAATATCTTAGTATATCTCTCGAGGACAAGCCCATGTTGGAAAAAAGGGATGTTCAACTATCTAACTCCGTTGTTTTTTGTTGCATAAGGTAAGGTTTTTTTTTTTTTTTGCATAAATAAAGTCTTATAGGTTCAAGTATATTTTGGATGTAATTTGTATTGAATAGCTTTTGCTATTGACTGCAGGGCATTGGTCTCCTCTCTCACTCTCGATATCCGTAGAACCATATATATTGTTGATCCACTTCTCTCTATGGAACTATTTGCAAAATCTGGTTCTAATATTTCACCATTTTTTCGTAGCTTCGATAGTGTGACAAATTACCATATCTTTTTCCCTTATGTAGAAATGTATTTTTCTTTTTCTGTAGAGGAAAATTTATATTCATTTGCTTTCACCCTTCTACTCACCTCTTTTATGAATTTGCAGAGGGCATTTGAGTCTCATCTACATTAATTGTCTTACAAGAGAAATTATCTTTATGAACTCTCTCAGCGGTGTTCATGGTCAAGCACGAATGTATGTTGAAAGAAAATTACTTACTTTGATTTTATTTACAAAAAATATTTTGAACTTACAAAGCTTCCTTTTGCAGTGCTGGTAGACTTGTTTCTACATTTTTGGATACTACATATGAGGATCTTGTTGATCCTCAAAGGCCTTATACGTTTCTTCTACAAGAAGTTCCATTGCAAAGCGATGCGCATTCTTGTGGATGGAGAGTTATCTCAAATATTTGCAGAACAGTGGATTCAAAGTTGTTACAAATAGAAGGAGTGAATGTAAGTTAATTTCATTTTATGTTTGTGTAACCCTTATCATGATTTTTTTTCACTAACTTATAACATTTATTCTTACAGTGTAGAGACTATCCTGATTCATATGTTTGGTGGATAAGGGAGAGATTCATTGAGCTGATTCTGGACAAGGCAATCACACCATATGATCCTGACTCCCCTCTTCCTCCCAAAACTCCAATGGCCAAGGACACAAGCAAGGGAAAGGGCAAGGGAAAGGGTAAGGACAATGGAAATGGTAAGGGCAAGGGCAAGGGCAAAGGCAATGGGACCACTGCTGCAGAGTCTAAAAAAAAAGGAATGCCAATGCTTTCTCCTCTAAAATTTGATCCATCCCCTCTTAAGCCCCAAGAAAAGAGACTACCTATAAAGGTGAAATTCTTTCAACAATCCTATGAGAAAAAATATCTTTGAAGAAATCGATAAAGAATCAAAATAGCAAACATAAGCATACACGAGCCTTATTATTTTGGCTTTGTATATTTATATAAAATTTTTGTACCTCATGGTGTAATGAAAATTTTCACTTATAAATCGAATGTAATGTACATTTTATTTATATACATTCGAAAGGCAACTTGCTTCATGATAGCTTATGAGTTCCCACTAAAAAATATCTTAAGGACAGTCTATTAAGATAAATTCTTGCAAAGTTTTCATTCTCAAGGCTCAAACCTCACAATTGTTGTAGACAAACAACTCGTACAAGAGAAAGAGCACTCGGCTCTTTTACCAATTGTTACGCCATTCACTTTGAACTTATATCTAGGGGATGTATTGTCTAGCAATTCCAAGGTATCCCTCATATCTTTCAGACTCCAATTGGACGTAACATTCACCTTCTTTACTTCTTCATGCGGCAAAACGTGCACCACAAGTTTATATGGTGTGCAATCTGTATCGGAATCCAAGGGAACCCAAATACCCAATCTTAGTTTGTATCTCCTGTAATTAAAGCCCAAAGCAAGAGTTTGGCGAGGGATACTGTAAGCCAAAGCCAAGGATTGAGGGCATGCACTGCACCTCAAGATATCACCCTTATGGTCGCACTCTCTAGATTTCCAATGCGTCCCTATAGTGTTGTCCAAATCCTCTTCTGAAAAGTTTCTGCTTAGCCAAGATACCTTCGTTCTTTGTAAATATGTTGTTTTGAAGCAAGCCACGAAGATATGGAGGGGTACAAACCATGATAAACGTGTTCTTCTTGAGATCCTTCCAGCTATCATGGACTTTTTAATATCCTGAGATATTTTGAATTTGAAACTCTACACCGTTACCTTGTCAGGAATCTCCCAGTTTAGAGATGAAAGACTTGGAAATGGCAAATCTTCGATATTCCAATACCTATCCGCTTTAGAGGGAACCACATACTGTGCATAATATATAAAAACCTTGCATTCACTAAAAAAAGACACAGTTTGATCAGCATAAATAATGTCTACCAATACCTTATGAATGGCATGGAAAGTCCCACTTAAGCTTTCCTCAGGTTGCCATTCAATACTTATTGACGGAAAGATATCTACAATGACGAACCATTTGTTAGAACTTGCATAAATGGAAAAGAATTATACACGTTATTCAACTAATAACTTACAATGTGTTTGTTGGAGAACACGTTCGTTTGGAGGCAAGTGCATATCCTTGGCCATGTAAACATGTTGCACCTTGACAAACCAGCCTTTGGGCATAATTTTGAAGGCAATGATACGCCCCTTCCAGTTTTGTTTTATATCATCTTGTTTTCTTCTTTTCACCTTATGAGAGCCCTTGCAAGATGGCAGCATGGTAACCCAATCGTTTACAGCAAAGGTTTTGGGCTCACAATTTTCATCTGCTCCCTAGCTATAGACTGTGCAAGAGTGTATTAAACGAGAAGGGCGCCTGGAAGAAGCCATGAAAAGAATGAAAGCGCAGAGAAAGAAGCTCAAAGAGGGGTGAATGAACTAAAAAGTAGCGCCAAGAACACAAATGAGTATGTATTGGGCGCCAAAAACAATATTAAAATATCTCCCAACTTTCCAAAAACTCATTATTAATTTCATCACATCTCTGCCACGTATTTTGTCAGATTTGTAAGTAAATAACGTCTTTGGGACTCCAAAACATGTCAGACTTTAGGGGTTTTGGCTAAAAAAGAAGAGAGAATCACGAAATGGACTCCACTATCTCTAAAAAAGAGGATACAAGAATCCCATATTCTTGCACACATGGCGAACTCTCTTTGGCCCTTTCCTTAATCCCGTGATTAACAAAAGTGCGTTTTTTGAAGCGTTTTTGGCCCTAATGGGCTGCAAAACGTCGACGCGAGGAGGCAGAGTCTTCAAGAAGAGTAGAGACTGACGACCATGATAGTAGCCCTCATGAAATGCCCTATCAAGTTGTAGAGGATGAGATTTTGGACAACATGGTACACCATCTATTTTTGCAACCGGTTCAGGGAGAAGGTCACTCTACGAAGCCAGATGATCCACTATATGTAGCATCATCTGCTTCGTTGTATGACGGTTGTATGTACTCCGTTCTTCGTGCGTCCCTCGAGATACTTAACTTGCAAACAATTTATGGATGGAGTAATGTCAGTTTGGATGCGTTATTGAAGTAGGTATCAATTCAGTTTGGCTTATATATGAATCATAATATTAATTGTTAATTCTATTTTGAAATCAGACAGAAATATATGTTGGTGGTTTTTTAACTCACTTTTAAAAATATATGTAGATTATTATCACAAATACTTCCAAAAGGAAACAAATTGCCAACTAAGAGAGAGCAAGCAAGACATTACTTGACATCTCTGGGAGGCCTCGATTATGTCAAGATCCATGCATGTATCAATGATTGTGTCTTATTTTGTGGGATTCATGAGTTCGCACGAGAGTGTCCTGTTTGTGGCGAATCAAGATACGAAGTAGAGATGAAGTCAATGGATGTGTCTCGTAAGGTTTTGCGACATTTTTCGATTGTTCCACGTATAAAACTTATGTTCAAGTGTAAGTCTATTGGAAATCTCATGTCATGGTATGCTAGTCATCGTTCAAGTGATGGAAAATGGAGGATCCCTGCAGACACACCGGCATGGCAACATATAAATAATTTGTGGTCCGTTTTCAAAGAAGAGCCAAGAAATTTGAGATTTGGTTTAGGTATGGATGGAATCAATCCATTTGGCATCAAAAGCACATCATACAGTGTATGGCCAGTGGTATTGGTGAACTATAATATTCCTCCATCCATGGAAATTAAAAAGGGACATGTGATGTTGTCCCTTCTGATTCCTGGAAAGCACAAGGTAAAAAAAATGGACATTTACTTAGAGTCTTTGATTGAAGAGTTAGAAATGTTATGGGAAGGTATTGAGGTGCAAGATACAAGTGCATCTGCATCCTCTAGAGATTTAACATTGAAGGCCATGTTGTTGTGGACCATGCATGACTTTCCAGGAATGACTCCACAATCTCTAACCATTCGAGATTGGAAGAAGAGATGGATTAATGTCAACAGCCACCCTCCACTCGGCATGAGTCGGTAAGAAGTGCATTTCTCTCGATTGACTTTAAAGTATTTAGCATGATAAATTGTTTACATAATATATTGTTTATTTGTTAGGTTCTCTATATTTTTTCATCTTCCATACTGGACTGAACTCAAGATCAATCACCTATTAGACCCCATGCACATATTCAAAAATGTTGTATCTAAATTATGGGATCACTTGATAGGGGCTCGTGATTCAGTTAATGTAAGGGAGGATTTACGTAACATTGGTCGCATGAGACGAGCCTAGCCACGCATTGGAGCCATAGGAAAGATTGAGCTACTCCATGCACCTTGGATGTTGTCAAAGAATGAGGAAAAAATAGTGAAGGAACAAATATATAGCTTTCGAACACCCACAAGATGTATGAGATGTCTCAAGGGAGCCTTCATAAAGAAAAAGAAAAGAGGTGTGGAGCAACTATTTGGTTTGAAGTTCCACGATTGGCACAAAATGATTCAAGTAAGGGTATCTCTAACCATGAATATAGTAATTAGTGAAGTAACTATATGTAAACTTTGGGGTATGATGACTTTTTCCTCAACTAATCATTTGATCTATGAATATTGTTTACATTCAGTTCGTACTTCCTACTAGCATATCCCATTGTGCCTCCAAAGATGTACGTGATATCATTTACAAGATGGGAGAGCTTGTGAGGTGTGTATACATTGTATTTTTTCATTATATATCTTTGAATTTCTACACAAAAATAAACAATTCTCAAATACATCTTGACAGATACATGAGCTCGAAGGAATTTGATCCAAACACATTGCAAGATGCTCGAGTATTATCTTTTGAGGTGGTTTGTTTGGTGGAGGAAATTTTTCCTCGATCCATTTTGACTACTCAATTACATTTACTCGTACATTTGATTGATGAGATCGCACTTTGTGGGGCAGTTCATGTAAGGTGGATGTTTTTTCTTGAGCGCTTCATGAAAACCTTGAAAGATTTTGTGAGGCAAAAAGCACGGCCTGAGGGAAGCATGGTTGAGGGTTGGTTAGTGCAATCATCCCTTGTTTATATCTCTGAATATCTTGCTAAAGTGGATCCCTCTCAACCACGACTATGGAAAGATGATGAAGACTTGAGTATGACCTCTATAGTACCTCAAGGAAAAGGAATGAGTAAAGTGCTAACAAAAGAAGAACTTCGTAAGTTAAATAGTTTTTGCGTGCTCAATAGTGATGTAATGAGCAAATAGGTGACACTATATAATGAAGCAAGGGCAAGAAGAAAAAGCGAAAGACAAGAATTTCGCACTAGATATGGACGTAATGTCTCATTTCCAAATCATCTAAATGCGCTCCCACGTCATATTGATATAGATTGGTTACATGAGGAAATGGAGAAAATGGAAAAAGAGGAGGAAATTAATATATCTCAAGAAGAGTGGGAATACGCACGAGGTTGCTTATCAAAGGTGAGACATACTATCAATTAATTTGTTTCTATAAGTTTTATTTTATATAAATAATTGACATGTTTGATATTTTATCTTTTACTACTAGTGCACATTATTCAATGCACTTTGATATGAGGGTAAACATCTTCGAACTCAACGTATAGATGAAAAGAGAAATACCCAAGATTGTGGTGTCCTTGCTCACTTCGAGGCTGCCAATGGTACCATGGAAGGCTATTGTGGCTTGATCCAAGATATTTTGAAGCTTGACTTCAGACGATTCTTTATATATGTACTGGATGTGAAGTGGTTTAAAGAAGTGGTAACAAATGGTGAGCATTGCACAATCAGACGTCATCCAAGTGGTTTTGTAATCATTGACTCTACAAAATTTCACCAAAACAAGAATGACACATTATTACTACCTCAACAATGCGAGCAGGTATATATGCAAAGGCTAATTTTTTTATATGTATACATGTGATACATATACACAATATAATAAGTACTTAAGTTTTTTGCTTTTGTTTTTCAAATACAGGTTGTGTATCATCCAATGGTAAACAATAACCGATGGTGGTATGTCATCCCTATATCTAATCGTTCATAACCAATATATGGTAATATTACCGACATGGAGATAGCATATGACAATCCAACAATTAATGATGATGTGCATGATGACACCATAATGGATGATATGCGTAATATAGTACAAGATGAACCTCGCGAGGATGTTCAAGGAAATGCAGAAGAAGACAATAATGTGATTGTCGATGATATTGATGAAGTTATTGAGCAATATAGCAACACATCTGATAGTGGGATAGACTTATTTGTTTCGTTACCTCTTAGTAACATAGACCTAGAAGTAGATAGTTTAGCAAGGGCTGATCTCATTGAAGATGAGATGGATCATTCACTGTAACATACTTAATTTGCTTATTGATTCAATGTGTATTCCTAATTCTATGCTTTTTATCATGCGCACACGTGCATACTTAAGAATCAATAGTTAATTTTAAAGCTAAATTGAATTTTCCATAATAAAAAGGAAGTATCTTTTATCATCTTCAAGTACATAGAGAAATTATGAGATATATATTGCAATGCTTGCTACTAATTGTAAGGTTTCTGTTGCTTGCCACTAATTACTTATATTAGGCTTGTCAACTGGAGGAACTGCCATTCATTAGAGAGCAATGAAAAAGTAATTATTAACTCTATTTTTTTAATTCAATGATTCAATGTGTATTCTTAATTCTATGGTTTTTATCATGCGCACATGTGCATGCTCAAGAGTCAATTTCAGGTGGTTAAATAATTATTAACTTTGGTTTTTTAATTATGTGAATTGCTAATTTTAGGTGGTTAAATAATTGTGCGTATGTTAACGCGTCTATATTAGCGTCTATTTGTGCGGATATATAGACGCAAAATTCGCGTCTATTTACACGCACGTTTACACACACTTATAGACGCGCCCGACTTTGCGCGTCTAACATGCGCGTCTATGCCTCGTTTCTGTTGTAGTGATAATCTTATATATCTCAGTGAATAAAGTGGGATTTTGTAATTACAAAGTTAAATAAAATAGATTTGAATAAATCTTAAGAAAGGAAAACTTCCTCATATATTTATTATTGTATTGTCTAATCAAGATTTTGCAAAAAGAGACATGTGATCCACTACTTTACATTTGAATGTTCTATTATCTGTTTTGCTTGGTGTACTTCTCTTAATCCTTATAGTTATCATGCAAGTAGAGCCTCTTATCAAAGTGTTTGTTGTGATACTTCATTCTCATGGCCTTGATTTTTAGTTGATGACCTTTCAGCTTTCATCTATGTGCCTTTCCATCTTCCTAACCCTTGAAATTTCACTTCCCTTCCATTTGTATGAATATATTGTTTGTCTCAATTCATATGCAAAAAAGGACCTTTTACCGACCTTTTGCAGACACTTGGTTAAGTCTATTCCATCACGGATATATGTCGTACATGAAATAATGATGCTATTAAATCTATAGTCAAATTTTTGCATGCACAGAGAGAGAGAGAGAGAGGTGTCATGTTGATATGCAATTAGTAACGGAGGAGAAACATGACGAGTGAGAGACGTTATTACAAGTCATGAGGGACGTGACGGATCGGAGTTCGCTGGCGCCGTGAGCAAAGTGGCAATTCTCAGCGAAGGAGCAGCCTCCCTCACTCGAGAAATTCATGCACAGCCTCGTCTTGAAGTTCCGGGGGGGTGGCGGAATCAGTTTACAATGCTGCTGCAGAGCCGTAGTGGATGATACGTGCGGTGACGATCTGAATATTGACGAGGATGATAGCAGCAATGCTGATGAATATGATAAGGACGAAGAGCACGATGCCCGCATCAGCACACGCTTGATCATCTCTTGCGCCTGCCCTACTTGTTCAGGCAGATGTCCCTCCACTATTATATCCCTCATGCTCGCGTCCGCTGTATGCTCCCTCACTGAGAGACGAGCGCCCGTCATTCGGCTGATTTGCCTCACGTTTCCTCCCGCTCTGCCTATGACAGCCCCTGCCATCGATGCCTGGATGCGTATCCTTGCCTTAATGGGCAAGAAATCGCCGGCCGCCGGCCTCGTGCCAATCGATGCCGCACCAACTGAGACTCCTGGTGGGGAGGGCTCTCCATAGTAAAGAGAAGTGCTCAAGGTATTGTTGGGAAGCTCGCAAAAAGCATAAGACGAAGAAGATGATGAGGATGAGGATGAAGAACATGAGCTTTCCGATTCTATGGATCCAGCCATAACATCCCGGTAGGTTCTGCCTGATACATAATGTAAGAAGCGGCAAGCTTCTCCATAAGGGCAGCCGGAGGTGCTGCGCACACACACACACACACAGAGTCGAAGCAAATGAACCTCTTAACAGTAAAAAGAAGCTGGTAATAACGAAAATGCTCGCTAATACTGAATAATAAGACAAAGACCTGAAAAACTTGAGGCAACGCTTTCTCTTTCCTGTAGTGCAAATCATCCGATCTGAAGGCTCTTCTATGCATGGTCTCTTCTTGGAGCCATGGTGGGTGCGGCTGACACAGGGCTCTCCGAGCGCATGCATTCTGCATGCATGCATGCAGGATGACTGACCTGCAGCTCAAATTAACCTAGCAAGAGTGAAGCGGGCTAGCTAACAGATTTTAAAACAACGTTTCTTTTCTTCATATCAGACACAGGGCGAAAAAAGAAAGGGCCGGAGGGGTGGGGGGCGCGCTGGTGGGCCATCATGATGACGAGGACAGCCCCGGAGATCGCAACGATCGATGATATTTTTTAGTTGATCGTCAAGAAGCCGAAGAAAAGCAAGAACTCACACGAGAGAACGTGCTCCAGAATCATCAAGGGATCTTTTCCCCTTCCCCCTCTGACGTCATCAACCACCTCCTCGCACCCGCCCACGTGGCATGCCACCTCATGCCGGCCGCACCAACCCGCCGGCCGCGATCGTCCCTCTCTCTCTCTCCGGGCATCTCTCTCAATGCTGTCTTGCCACGTGGCACACCCGCACGTCCACATTAAGCCACCGCACGAGCCCCCGTCCCTTCGGTCAACCCTTGTAACGGTTAACCCTGGAACTTGGAAGCTTTGAGAACGGTAGCTCATGAAGACATCCATCGTCATGCAATGAACACCATATATGCTGAAACTAGGAAACTAGAAACCAAGCAGGCCCAAATCACCAACGCACCATGCATCCATTATCCGTGTCAACTCTAGCCATGGAGTTAATTTAAGGACCTTTACATCTCATTCGTACTGCTTTGCATTTACGTACTTGCATACTTAATATGGCAGCTTACGCGAGTTGGTTTGGAGTCTTTCTTCCAATAGAGTGTTGGAGCCCCCTTGCGTCTGGCAAGTATAGGTCTAACGAGGGTATTTCTACGGGCTATTCTCACCTCCTAAACAAAGCGGCCACACTCCAACATTTCACCATGCAAGTTGTCAAAGGAGAGCCAATCATCATTGGCTAGATATGCAAGGGGTGTCAAACTCAAATATAAATCTTACTTTAACGGACCAATGAAATGCCTCAAACAGGGTTAACCTCACTAGAAAGGTACTAGCACCCTCTTTTAAGGGATGCTAGTGAGGAAGCCTAGCCTGCCTCTAGCTCCTAAGCGGTTGCGCCCTACGATTTTGCCTATTCCATGAGCCAGAATAGCGTTCTGGGTGTCCTACGGCCTTCTGACAGTTCGCGTTGTTGCGGTTTAGCTGGGCCAGGTCAAATTTTTGAAAATTTGATAAAAAATTGCACTCGGACCAATTGGTCCGAATTGCAAGGTCCGAGTAGGTCACTTGGATGGGCCGAGGGCCGAATTTCAGGGTTTGACTCGGACGGTTTTGATTCGGACGGCCGAATGGCAATTTCGGACAAGGTGATTCGGACAGGCCGAATGGCACTTGGGCCGAGGGTGGAATGTGGAGAGTGGCCGAGGGCCGAATTGGAGGCTCAGATGAGTCCTTCGAACGGACCGAGGTCGAATGTGCCATGTGACAAAAAGTTTTGACTCGAACGGGCCGAATGGGCTCACTTGGACGATTTTGACTCAGACTCAGTCCAAGATCTTGTCTGAGGGGTGACTAGGGTTTGGCCGAGTGGCTGGCTGGTTCAAGGGCCAAGTCTGGGCCTCGGACCAAAGTCGACGTGACTCGGACACGCCGAACGCCGCGCGTGTTTTCACCGAAGCTCCCAAAATTCGTCGTGCAGGGCGTTGGGGGCCTTCCCCCTTGTCGAGCAACTCCAGGTTGGTCCTACTACTATAGGGGGAGGTGTAGAATTACTTGGGCTAGCTGAAGATCTCCCTGATGCCAAGATTGAAGCGGATTTCCTCGCTAAGCTTTCCTCTTCTCTCCTGCTCTCTTGAAACCCTGCAATGCACAATGTGGCCTTTCTTGCTACTTTTGGTCCTTATACCCTCTTTCGGGTAAGGTGTTGGCACCCCCAACAACTCACTTACCGACCTTAGGCATCACAAGTAAGTTTTTTACCACTTTTGCACGATTCTTGCCCTGTTTCTGCCCTATTTTGCAACAGTAACCCTAATGCTTATTTTCTTTGTTTTTCTTTGTTTTCTCATACTCTAATGCATACAACTCACAAATTAAATACCTACTCTACTCCATCTCACTACATGACTCTCAAAAAGTAAAAAACCTACTTCCCAAGGAGATCGAATACCATCTTCAACCCCCTCACTACCTACCTATCTCAAGCACCGGTTCGAGAAAACTCTTACTTGGATGCTCAATTTGAAGCGCGCAAGCGCTCAAGGCTTGAATCCGTTTGTCCCAGCAACGGAACCAAAATGTGGGAGCTTTCGTTCAACCGCCAAGATCCACGGACCACTTATTGTTTCAAGCGTTCCAAGCCGAGTACTAATGGCTACCTCTCACATAGCCGACGTGCCATCCACATCTACGGGTGTAGTGAGCTTACCTCCATGCCGTTCGAGTTACCTCCTCTCCTGCACACTCCGATAGCTCCACGATCCAAGTGCAAGCTTCATCCTCAAGCTCCACACTCCAAGCTCCATAGCCGCGAGCAAGAGAAGAGAAAAGAGGAGAAGAGAAGAAGAGAGGAGAAGATGGAGAGCTTCTCCACCCCACGGTCCCTCACCCTCACACACTCACTCCCTGACACTCTCACACTCTCTCTCTCAAGCACAAGCTCAAGTAAGCAAGAAGAAGAAGAAGAAGAAGAAGAGGAGAGCCACTTTTTGCCACACACCAGAATGAGCTTCTCATTCACTTTTCAACTTTATATACAAAACCCTAAATCCCTTTTGGGCGGTCATCCCATTTTTCCCTTTTTTACATGGCCGGCCATAGCCAAGGCCCTTTTTTCCATTGTCCTTCTATCTTCCTAGATTCCTTTCCACCACCCGTCTACATTTATAAATTGCACAGGTGAGAGCCCGGCGCTCCTTGAATTAAACCATGATACGCTTGCGTTCTTTTATAAAAGTATTGATTCGAGCTTTTTCTTGTGCGCCTTTGCCTTCCATTTCTCTCGCCTTGGCCTTTGTCTTTGTCTTTGTCTTTTATTTTGGCTTTTCGGCTTTTCCACTGCCTGGCACTCTTTTACAAGATTTCAAGGTGCGCCTTTGTATTTTAAAATGCACCTTTTCCCTTTTGAAGCTGCCTAGGACTTTTAAGGTTGCCCTTGCACTTTTGGCCTTTTCTCCTCTTCTTTCTTCAGTCGAGCTACCTCTTTTCCGCCTTTGCCCTGCATCTTTTTTATTTCCTTTTGCTTTCTTCGTGTTGGGGTTAACAATTTTCGTCGCTTTAAACGTCGGTATAAGGCCTATATCTTGTAGTGACTATAGGCCACACACTATAAGAAGTTGAACGCAGACCGAATGGATTCACGTCATCCATTGCAAGACCGAGTCGAAGATTCCTTGGCTCTCAGGCAAAGCCTGGGAAGGTAGAGTCAATGTGGCTCCATGCGCGTTAATCCACTAAACTCCATCCGTGGACCTATTCTGCGCATGCCACGTTGTCAAGCTCGCCATGCCGAACGTATGAAACATGTGGTTTATGTGGGGGATAAGCGCTGAGAACTTTTTGAAGGATGGTTTTCCCTTGTAAGTCCTGTCAATACCTGTGAGCACCACACTTTGGACATGTCTCCATAGTCTCGTATTCTCCTCGAAACAGTATGCAATCATTGATACATGCATGGATGTTGTTGTAGTCCATGCCAAGCTTTCGTAAAACATGTCGCGCATCATCACGAGACTCAGGCATGGTATTTGCAGGTGGTAATATATGATATTTCAATAACCTTAAAAAATCATAAAAAATCTTTAAAAAGCACAAATGTTTTTAATAATAGTGCCAAAAAAAAATCAACGATGCATATGTACAAGGTACCTGAACAACTCGATCACGCTCGCATCGCTCCACCCGTATTTTGCTTGCACACTTAAGAGTGCAAGGAATGTCTTTAGGAGAGATACTCGGTACCCATCATATAATGGTATGGATGCTTCCTCTCTAAGTGGATTAGAAGTCTCGACATCCATGGGAATCAATGCATCGATCATTGCCTCCATCTCAGGCTCCAAGATTGTAGGTAGGTCTGGAAGGCTGCTTGTCTCCTCTGGCATTTACGGTATAGATTGGGCTTACAAGTGGTGGATTGGCTCATGCACTCCATTCATCCCATGCCCACGAACTCTTCTAATTGGCCGCAAAGGGTGCACTCCTCCTTGGGACAAGACGTCACCTCCCTGGATAGAAAATTTGCCAACCATACCCAATAGTATATGGTATTCAATTAGCTTGCAAGTACAATGCATGATTGATATTAATTTTTCTTACCATTTGCTGAAAATTCGCAATCGCCTAATCAATGATCTCAGATTGAAACTCACCAAATCGCCGTACGTATTCTATAGACAATCGACGTTTTCATCTAATTGCCAGCTTGCATTGAGAGCAAGGACATGGGACACGCTGATTAAGATATGCCTCACGATCTTGAACAACAAGACCTTCATCGTTTTCCATTTTGTCTATGTTATGACAAACAATTTGTTTTTGTTATCATTCTTTTTTTCTTTCTTAAATTGTTCTCCTCTCCTTCCATCTCTCTTATTTTTTTTCTTTCTTAAATTGTTATCCTCTCCTTCCATCTCTCTCTCTTTTTCTACGTTACGACCACGACCACAACCACGACCACGACGAAGACAACCACGACTACGACTATGACCACGAGTACGACTACGACTACGACCATGGCCACGACCACGGCCATGACCACGAGTACGACTACGACTACGACCATGGCCACGACCACGGCCATGAATATGACTATGACGACCATGACCACGACCACGACCCACAACCACGACCACGTCTACAACGACCACGACCACGATCACGACTATGACCATGACCATGACCACGACCACGACCACAACCACGACCACCGCGACCATGACTACGACTACGACTACGAATACAACTATAACTATGACCACGACCACGACCATGACCACCACGACTACGACCATGACTACGACTACGACTACGACCATGACCACGACCACGACCACGACCACGACTACAACTATGACTACTTATATAGAGATGAAGAGAGAGACAAGAGTTGAGAGAAGAGAGATGAGAAAGAGAGAGAGATCCGACTAGAGCATTTGACACCCATAGTCAACACACCGTGGAAAACACAAGCACAAATTGACATTGAATTATGGCAAGAAAATTCACCACAAAACAATAGTTATAATACTCGAGGTAGGATTTCAAAGTCTTATTGATTTCAATTGGTCATGGATGCCATACTATGGGTAGGTTGCACTCACTAAGAATAGAATTGGCGATTCACCTCATCTTCTCTCCATTATCAATAGAGTTCTCCTTTACCATTTACAACTCACCCACCTTCTCTCCACACTATTGCACACTACAACCTCTATGAGGGCATGAGATTGGGATCTCCACAGATACCAAAGCATGATCTCTAGCTTGATGGTTGCATATATACTACTACTACTCGTAGAATAAACCTTAAAATAGTTATTATGCTCAAATATATGCTTTTTAGAGAAGAAATTTGTTCCTAAGACTATTCTAAGGAAGAAAGAGGGTTAATGATAAAAGAGTATCCTTTCTTGCAAGTGATTTTATATTATATTTATTAATTAAAAAGATAGTTGAGGATAAGTTTTCTAAGAGATCTTGTGGTGATACTGTTTTAGTTTTGCGAAGCATATGAATGATGATATTTTAGTTTTTTGTATTTTTCTTTTTAAGAAGAGATTGATTTTTATGAAATATCCAAAGTTATTTTTGGATTTATGTTATGAAAAATGAATGTTTTTCATACTGATAGGCTGATTGCCTTCATTGTATACTTGCGTGGTGGAGGCTAGGACAAGCCCCATGTATGAGAGGTCTCTTTGCAGGAAGAACATTATGCTAGGAGGCACAAGTATGCTAGGGCTCTCTAGCTATATATCCCTTAGGTTTGTTGAGGATCGGCCTAACCCCTATGAGTCTAGGATGAGCTTATTGTAAGGTCTTATTTACTTTTCTCTCTTTCTCTCCCTCTTTCATTTCCTCTCCCTCTCTCACCCTCACCCTCTCTTTCTCTCTTTCCCTATTAGGTTTAATAAATTTTCTCTCTTTTTCTCTCTCCTCTCCCTCTCTCATTTTTTTCTCTCTCCTCTCCCTCTCTCATTTCCTTTTCTCTCTTTTTCTCTCTCTCTCATTTCCTCTCCCTCCCTCACCCTCTCTTTCTCTCTTTCTCTATTAGGTTTAATGATTTTTTTCTCTTTTTCTCTCTCCTCTCCCTCTCTCATTTCCTTTTCTCTCTTTCTCTCCCTCTCTTGTTTCCTCTCCCTCCCTTACCCTCACCCTCTCTTTCTCTATTAGGTTTAATGATTTTTTCTCTTTTTCTCTCTCCTCTCCCTCTCTCATTTTTTTCTCTCTCCTCTCCCTCTCTCACTTTCTTTTCTCTCTTTCTCTCCCTCTCTCATTTCCTCTCCCTCCCTCACCTTGACCCTCTCTTTCTCTCTTTCCCTATTAGGTTTAATGATTTTTCTCTCTTTTTCTCTCTCCTCTCCCTCTCATTTCCTTTTCTCTCTTCCTCTCCCTCTCTTATTTCCTCTCCCTCCCTCACCCTCACCCTCACCCTCACCCACACCCTCTCATTCTCTCTTTTCCTATTATGCTTAACATCTTTTCCATCTTTTTCTCTCTCCTCTCATTCTCTCATTTTTTCTCTCTCCTCTCCCTCTCTCAGTTCCTTTTGCTCTCTTCCTCTCCTTCTCTCATTTCTTCTCCCTCCCTCTCCCTCTCTCATTTCCCTATTATGTTTAATGTCTCTCTCCCTCTCTCTCTCCCTCTCCCTCTCTCATTTCCCTATTATGTTTAATGTCTCCCTCTCCCTCTCTCATTTCCTCTCCCTCCCTCTTCCTCCCCCTCTCTTTCTCTCCCTCTCCCTCTCCCTCTCCCTCTCCCTCTCCCTCTCTCATTTCCTCCCTCTCCCTCTCCCTCTCCCTCTCTTTCTCTCTCATTTTCTCTCCCTCTCTCAATATACACAAATTATATAAAAAAAAGTAAAAGAGAGAGAGAAGCACTCTCCCTTCCTCCCTCTCCTTCTCTCATTTCATCCCCCTCCCTCTTCCATTTCCTCCCTCTCCCTCTCCCTCTCTTTCTCTCTCTCTCTCTCCCTCTCTCATTTCCTCCCTCTCCCTCTCCCCCTCCCTCTCCCTCTCCCTCTCCCTCTCCCTCTCCCTCTCCCTCTCTTTCTCTCTCATTTTCTCTCCCTCTCTCAATATACAAAAATTATATTAAAAAAAGTAAAAGAGAGAGAGAATGCACTCTCCCTCCCTCTCCCTCTCTCATTTCCTCCCCCTCCCTCTCCCTCTCTTTCTCTCTCATTTCTTCTCCCTCTCTCAATATACAAAAATTAAACCCTAAACAAGTAAAAGAGAGAGAGAATGGACTCATTGTAAAGATTCGAAAAAGGGTTTGGCAGCTCCTCCTCTTCTTCGCGAACGACGGTGGTGGTGGCGGCCGTGAGAAGCCTTCTTTTTCTCTTTATCTCCCTCTAAGCAAAACAGTCGCTCTCTCTTTCGCTCTCCCTCTCGAAAACTTTCACGAATGCACGAAATGAAATGCGCTCGAGTTTCGGCCCGCGTTTTTTTCCTCTATGGAGCGTCACTATTTGCGTCGCTAATCGGCGTCGCTATGGCCTGATATCCTTCTAGTGTAATAATTCATTGCAGTATTTGCCGTTTCATAACAAAAAAATTGTCAACCCTTACATTCACTTTGGCCAGAGATCTGTGTGGCCTAGGGGCTTCCCTTTGGAATCTATAAGTAACATAAATGCAGAGATTTGTTATGGACATGTGCCAAGTGGAAAACAGTCTATTCTCAGCAAGGATTAGCCAATGGGTTCCCTAATGTTGACGTTGTTTTTATAATACTCAAAAATTAGAATCTGAGTTGTTTAATGTCAACTTTGATACACATGCCCTTCATGTTTCACTTCCATAGGGTACAATGGCTCCCATTAATCATCTCAATACATTGTTCCATTCTCAGGCTTTTTGGGTGCTCATACTTCCTCTATCAGTAAACTCTCAAGTTTCAGACATAATGAGGGGATATTGGGTGCAAAGACTCTTATGGGAGATTAGGGGTTATGTGACACTATATCCACCATCGATTGATCGGCAAGCTACCTAGAAGCCACATTTCTTTGAAGAGGAGAAGGAATTACATGACAATTTTGACATGCTGGCTGACTTTTTGGTCCCTTGGAGATCAAAGAAGGCAACCTTCTTTAAACGAGTTGATGATCTAAGCTATTTTATGGCTCAAGCAGGTTTTTGGACAGCTCAAGATGTGGATTATACTCTAGCTTGGCTTCAAGATCTTATTTCACTAGGGTGTACCCAACCAACAATGTTCACTCTTGAAATTGATAGGGGGAAAGCTCTGACAGATCAGTTAGTACGTTGGGAGTTCATGCCTCTGGCACTCCCCTCCACACACCTTGGTGTGGTTGAAGATTCAATAGTAGGCTTTGAAGTTGGAAATTTGCTCAGACGGAGAAAGTTTTACGGGGATGTTGTCTTAATCATGTTCTGTGATTGGCTAGTTAATAAAACAACACTTGGATGGAGAATGCTTTATGGCAGAATTTTCAACACTGTGGTTATAATTTTCAAACAAAGTGATCCAGCTTTTGGAGTTGAAGCGGTTGAAGAATGGCAAGCATACAAGTGAGTGAAAGAAATACTCTTTTACTTCAATGTGGATATACATGCTGAAAGTTATCAGGACATTCAAATAGCTTGTGTTTGTAGTTCATATCATTTGTTTGTGAAGGTCTTATCCATAAACAAAATCTTGCCTTGATGTCTTGGGAGGGATTTTAGCTCACAGGTTTATGAATGACATAATTATTGAGAAATGAAGCTATTGTCCAAGGGGGTGCCTTCTCTTTGGGCTTCTTTAGTCAAGCAACGGGGGAGGTAACGGCGTAGACGATGCGTCATGTGGTCCACCCTAATCATGCGCCCATACAAGAATTGATTATTCATTTTCTACTGTGCGACATCTGCTTGAGCCTCCTCAAGGAAGGTGACAAAGCCGAAGCCCTTTGACTTGTTTGTCTCGCAGTCCATGATGACATGGCAGTCGATAATCTCGATGTGTGCTTGGAAGGCCTTATGGAGGGACTCCTCATTAGTGTTGTATGCTAGGCTACTAACAAAGAGGCGGGACATGGCTCATATCTACACAAAGCCCCTTTAGTAACCTCAACAATTGTTGTTGTCATTAACGACTTCTTTCCCTACAGCACCCATCAAATTCTATCTAATAACATTAGGCAAGTCTTCTAGATTTTGGTGCCAGCAAGTGAAGTTTACATATCAATCAATATTGTGAATTTTCGGATTTGTTTGGTGGCTAGACAAACTAGTACATTTTTTTATTCTGTTAATGCAGTGTACATGTATCAGACCTCGAACTCTTAGCGTGGCCAATTCTAGACCTTTTTCTAATTGAATAGTGGTCCTGTTTGCCCTCTTCAAAGAACTTTGGAATGTATCTTTACATAGGTTGTTTCCATAGAACCCTTTTGTTTCAATTGTATAGACATCATCTCTAATCCTACAAATATGAGCTTTCTCTAGTAGTCCACCTGTGAGGCAGAGAATCATGGCTTAGACAAGAGAGAGGATGATGCATGCCTCTAGCCCACCCAATGATACTCTAATCTCAGGTAGCACCACAACTGTTAGTAGTAAGAAATAGGAAGAAATAGGCTTCTCCTTTGTTAAGCAACAACCCTAGGTGCTTCATTGAGTAGTAAGGAAGGTATATGGGGCTTAATGAGAACCACCCAAGCATCAAAGGGATGGAAACGTATTGCTGTGGCCAGGGTGAATAGCACCAGGCCTTGAGGCTGTCTGGCAAGGAAAAGGGTGCATCTTCATCTACCTTGTCATCTTTGTCTTTCTTTTGTCAAGTCCTCCATTGCATACTCTTCTGTATCTCTTCTCTTAAATACTTTGAACCTTTTCCCTGCTTTGGGTATTCTCAAGTCAGTCCTATCCACCTCTATTAAAGTATATGTTGCATACAATACTTTACATCCTTTAGATTCAATCTCTTTCTGCCCGAAAAACTGTCCTATAGGACCTTGTAGAAAACTACCCATATCTTTTGATCCATAACTTGGATCGCTGAGCTTTCTTTTACAAAGTTATAGCCTTGATTTTGATCTACACTCTTGTGAAGAGCTCAAAACTAAATTTCAAATATTTCAAACCCTAAAATTTGCTACACAGCTTGCAACTGTCTTTTACTGCACGCAGTCTTGGCCAAACATCGACCTTCTTGTCCATGTAACTTTTGTATACCAAGTCAGATGACAACCAAACTTGGCAGGCCTCTTCCCTAGGTATAGAAGCCCATCCTAGAAGTTTTGGCCACCATAAATCCTCTCTGACATAGAACAGTTTTCAAGATCTTCAATTATGCTCCAACCTGACTATTGTAGTAACCTACAGCAATATCCCTCCTCCTAGATCAAACAACTGTTGGATAATCGACCAATAATGCATGCATACATCCCATACATTCGCTTTTGGTCTTATAACATACTTAGCAACACATGGAGTCTGCTAGGATTGAAAACTTGCTTCATCATTCTACATATGTTGCCCTCTTGAAGACAATCACTTGAATATTCTATCATTCCTTTTTCAGGTTGGTGAAACTCTTGAAATCGATGGATAAGTATGTATACATCTCCTTGTTTTAGCATCCATGTCTGAAACACAAGTCGAGTATTGCCACCCCCTCTAGCTTTGCAATCCATAGTATATCTATCTGTGATTAATTTGGGAAAAACACCTATGAAAGTATCTTTGTCTTGTACAAGCAACATTGTCACAATGTCTTCTTTGCTCTCCTCTCTAACTTCTGTATCTTGCATATGAACACCCTCAATCAAAATGTCCAGTTCTTTTGTATCACCTTGAGTCTATACCATCTACATGCACTTTATCCATTTCATCTACAGTCTCAAGTATTTTAGTATTAATACCCTTAGTCAAGGTATCATTAGTATGCTCTTTCATTGTCTCTTTTGCATTCATTGTCGATATAGCTTCGATCTTTCTAAACATTGCATCAATAATGAGCATATTCTCCTCAAAGCATTGTCTCTTTGCAAGAAGCAAGAACTCCCCATTCCTGATCTTCAATTTTGCTAATGTCTTTGCTGAAAAATATTTATTGGATTCCTCAAATTCGGCTACTTGGCAACCCTCTTCATTTGCTCATCATTATTAGGAGGTAACGACCCTGCAAAACTGGTTTCACTTTCTTGTCAACTGTTTTGTACTTGTTTTGAACCTTGGCTTCACACTCTTTTTCTCTTGTAAACCCAACTTTTACTGCAAATGGGGAGTACCCAACCCTATTAGTTGAAATAAATCATTCATAGTCTCTTTGGACTCTGCATATAAATAGGCCCAAACTTTTTATGCTGAAATGAATCAGCATAAAACTCTTTTGGCTGAAATAACTCATCCCCTTCTAACTCTGTTGGCTGATAATTCAACCCTCTTCTCTATTTGCTGAAATACATAAGCAAATAACTCTTTTTGTTGAGAAAACTCAGTACCCAACCCTCTTTGTTGCATAAAAGCAACAATCTCATGGTACATATCTAGGGAATGTACTTGCACAAAAGTTTTCAACATATCTTCAATCTCTGTAATAGTATTTGCATAAGACAACCCATCATATATCCCATCAATGCACTCCTCATCCTGCAATAAACTTATTCTTCTCAACCCTTTTTCCTTCATGCATATTGCTTGGCAACTGTAGACATCTTTGCAACTTTGTGAAAATTAACAGAACTCTCAGCTGAAAGATCAATAAATCTTAAAGAAAAAGCATCGCTACCAGGAGGCGAGAGATTTTCTCTCCTTGTACCACCATCGTCTTGTAGGACAGAGAAACCTAGTGAAAATTTGGCTCTTTTGTGGGTAGAGGAGAATCCTGTAATGTATCTTTGTTTTGTGGCTGATTTACATAGACTGCCATAAATTGCTCAGCTCTTTTCCCATCTTTGCTCTGGATCTGCATACATGTAGATCTGTCATCTATAACCTTTGCTTCCATCTGTGCTTCATGATAAAGGGATAACCCAAAATGAAATTATAAGAATATGAATCCTGCATTTAGAAATGATAATCACCCTGAACATTTCCTATGGACACCCTCATATTCGGACATGTTGCATATAACTCTCTTGTAATATTATTGGTGGCTCTCATCTGTCACCATGTTCTACATTTACATGCCACTTTCTGCTCTCACACAAACGACAAACTATAACATTTATCTTTGAGTTGTGATGTAGCAAGGCAACACACGATGTCTCCATCTCTCCAATCTTATGCATTGTCTCAGAGGTTGCTCATGCCCAATGACTTTTAGAAAAATGCATGCAGGTAATCATTATAGGTGCATGATCCTCTGCATAGTGCATTGGTTGTATACTCTTCACAATCTTTGGATATATTGTAACACTCACAACAAGAATTTCATCATCACTCTCCTTAGTCAGCTCCTCAATTGTGATACCCTGCATGACAGGCTCTTCTATAGTCTCAATCACATGTTTCTTTCTCTTTATGATGTCTATAATTTCTTCATGAAACTCTCTTTACAATTCCCAAAATCTCTCCTAAGGTGAATTCAATCTTGCTATTCAAGATTCTCTCCTTCAATATGCTTTTAAGATCTATTGCGGACTCGGTATTTGAAGCAAGCTTGTAACCTAGTTGTTTCTTTGGTCTAGCATCTTGTTTCTTCTACTTCTTCTGTGCATCCTCTTTATTCTATTTAGGCCATGGTCTAGAAGGTGGTGCTGTAGGCTCACCCCTTGTAGTCTTCTTGGAAGTATCTATAACATCCTTCATAGTTTTTCACCAGCTTATTAATGACATCCTCTTTCCTTGACACTTTAAACCTTTTATTACTTTATTATTTTCATTAAAAATATTCGCCAACTAATTATAGGATATCTTTGGTTTAGAGAACAAATCGCCACACTTTTGAAAGTCTAAAATACAAGTTTTGTCACATATTCTATAATATGAAAGTATACGTTGGCTCTTAAAATCATCTATGACGGATCCGGCTGAGAAAATGGCAGGTGGACGAATTTGTCCTTGAAATTGAATGTGGGCGGATCTGTCCTTGAAATTGACAATGGTGTTGGATAGATTTTCACTCTCGCCTTTCGAGATCAATATGACGCGATTCCAACTTGCCTTTTCCCTATTCCCTTCAAGTTTCTTTATCCCTTCACCTATGCTTGTTTAGACTGTACAACCTGCACAGGAGGGAGCCTAGTACTCTTATAAAATGAATTACATTGTTCCTCATGCTTTGCTTGCGAGAGCCCTTGGAGGTTCTCCCTTATCCTTGATAGAGTCTTGCTAGAACATTCAATGTTTCCCCACATTCTACCGAGCACCTTGCTAGAATCTTCAGTGCTTTCCTTTGCCCTTGAGAGCTCCTTGCTTTCTTCTTCACTTTTGCCTAGGCAGAATGAGCCTCTTCATTTGGGTTTTGACTTGGGCTTCCTTAGTCATCCTCTACTTCATTTTGGCTGCCTAGTGACAAGTTGTGTACATTACCCCCCTCCTAGATGAGTGCCAACATGGCACTTGCAATTTTGAGCTGATGAAGATTCAATGATTTTAAAGGCGGTTATGTGAGTTGATAATGATGGGGTCTTGTGGGGATTGGTCCTGGGAAGAAACTGAGCAACCGTTTGAGGTGGTGGAGACCGAGAGTGAATTGAGTGGATGATGGGGCCTCCAAGGTTGGTGGGTTGTAGCATTTGTATTTTCCTGAAAAGAAAAGAAGGTGCACTACTTGGGGTTGTGTCTACTTACCATGTGGTGCATTCTGCTTGTGCTAGTGGAACTGGGAGTTGGGTTGAACCACATGCAAGCCTAGGTGTTATCCCACATGCAAGCCTGGGTATTATCCCACACTTGAGGACCCAATTTGTGCATAAGGGTGGTGCAATGAGTGTGGCCTAGGGAGATAGGTCTAACCGTAGGTGTGGGTGACCTCCCTAGGTATGTCCTACTCTTGATGTACCCTAAGTGTGATGTGGAAAATCAAAATGGGCTAGGGGGTTAGGGATGATATCGGAGCATTTGGGGTCGAAAGTCTACCATGGGGGTAAGAGACAGTAGGGTGAAGGGAGATTTAGGGAGAGCAATTGATGAAAGAGAAGGGGTTCAAAGAAATAGAAGATGTAGAAGAATACTCATAGAGGTGAAGCCTATGAATTTATTTTTGCATCTCGAGAAGATAAATCCCTTGTAGACCAAAAATGTGCATCAAACATTAGCTTCTTCTCTCCTACTAAGACCGCCAATCTCATGCTTCTGTTGGCTCCAAAGGGGGAGTAAAATACCAGGACACCTGGTTAGAATTCTCCCAGATCATTCCTTCTTCTTCCAATTCAGAGTGTTGTTTGCTGCCTGTAAATTGCAATCACACGTCACACGATTTCACCAATCCTTCTCTTTGCATGAAATCCCCCAAAATTTACTGAAAGCCACTTGCTTGTTTTTTACATGTTATCCTATTCTAGAAGTTGTCTACATCTTTTTGATATTTACAAGAAATAATATCCAAATTATCAAAAATAGGGTAAACTTGTCCAAAAATCTAGTATTTTTGAACCATCCACACTAATGACTAATATGGCATTGACTCTCTAGATCAATAAGAAAGTCAAATGATGATGATACACTTTAGAGTTTTTCACATTGTGTCCATGTAGCGGCACGACATCCATCCCCTCTTAGCCTGCGCATCCTCCAGCATGTGCCAAAGTCTTATGGATTTTTAGTGTCAGAAAAAGTATTATTTGCCATGTTAATGCCTTCATCTTCTACCTCTTCTTCTTTCATATTCTCATGTTCATGCTCAGTATCCAACTCCTTCAACTCATATGGTGAAGACTCCCTACATTTAAAGAGCTTGATACATTTTCCAGCCCCCACTGGAATCCTTAAAGTTGTCCTATCCATCTCATTTAATGCATAGGTAGCATTGTAAAAAACAAACCTTACTACATATGGACCAAACCACTACTTTGCCATCTTCCAACTGGCACTATGTTGATTTTCCAAGCTTCTCTCATAAACCAGCACCCAATCCCCTTCTTGTATAGCTCGTGATCGAAGTCTATGTCACTTATCAAACCTCTTCTTGTTCTTGATCATTGTAGTCTTAAGCTTTTTCATTGCTGTCTCAATGTCTTCAGGCCTTCTTCCTAACTGTTTAATGCATAGGACCAGCAAATCTTCTCTATTCAAACCCTCTTCCCATGATAGAACATTCCAAGTAGCAATAGTCTCCTCAATAGGCATGATTTGGCTATTGTCCATACATTCATTCAGCAGGCATATACCCTATAACTGCACTATGAGTGGTCCTATTAGCCCATAAACTCAAGTAAGTTACTCATGAATATATGTGTGCATCACGTGGGTTCAAAATAAGGTATTTTTAAAATATTATTTTATACATTTTTTACATATAAAAGGGTATAATATAAAGGGGTTATTTATAGATTCAATAGAAAAGAGTTATGTCTTATTCAAGAAAATTTCACAGATAAGGATATTTATTAATAGGCCTTGAATGCACATGATGTAGAGGATATATATATAGTAGCTTCCCCAAGCCCATAAAGCAAAGGGTAATATTCTTGGCTACTCTTTCATCTTTCCCTTGCATGACTTTGCTAATGCCTTAACGATAGGATGATGGCCTCTTTCACTTTTGCCATTTGCTTCAGGACTGTAGGCTGAAGTTAAAGCTAGCTTGATACCTAATTGTGAAAAGAAATCACGAGCCTCATCCGTATCCAATTCTCCTCTATCCGCAATCACTTTACCAACACGTCAACCATATCTACAAAAGACTTATTCCAAAGAACCTATAAACTGCTTGAGTAGTCTTTGCACTAAGAGCTCCACCTTCCACATTGATTTGTCAAGTCTTCTCGTGCAAGCACAAGATATCTCATATTCCATAAACCTGTAGGCATGGTAACCAAATCAACTACCCATTTGTAATGCATAGACAATGGATAGGTTGGTTGTTGTCAGTTGCATCCCATCTCTATACTTTACCATGGAATACATCTGATAATCTCACTGCATGATTTCACATAATGCTCCACATCTTTATACATGTTTTGCCACCAATACTTCTCTTTGATCTTGGAAAATGTGCTCCAAACTCCTCTAGTCCATCCCATAAACTTTAATGAAACTCCTGCATCTTGTTATTGAGAAGCCCTATCACTCCCAATACATGTATTGGAGCTCCTCTCTTTTTCTTTGCGTGCTTCCATAAATATCCGTCTTTCAAGAAAAACTCATAAGCTTTTCTTTTAATCCTTTTGAATTCAACTTTAGACCACTCAGCCCTCTTTATCTCATGAGCCTGAGATATTGGCCTATTTTTAGCCAATCATCCTCATACAACTCTTCGAAAAATTGTATTCTCACTGAAGCATAATAATGATGATGCTTTCTTTCTGTTTCTAATCTCTTCTCCATGGCTGTAAGCTCTTTTCTTACTACTGAAATCCCTATTATAACAGTTGTACCTTCTATATTTGTTGTAGTAATAGGAGTTCCATACTCATTCCTTGTTATCATAAAGTCATTTTCAACACCTATCATGTCATCCTCTTCATCTTCCATCAACTTTTCTTCATCTTCAAACCTTGCTCGTCAAAGCATGTCATATGCCAATGGGGTTTTCTCTACTTGCTACAATATGCTGAAAATCAAGGTTAAGTGACTTTATATATCCAATCCACCGTAACATGGAAATATTAGGAGTTGAGCAATTTTCTATAATGCCCAATAGAGGTAGACAATCAATCTCTACTACTACACGAGCTCCCATAAAATATTCCTTATCACACTTAAGGGCTGTCACTACACCCCAAAGTTCTCTTTTGACTTGAGAATATCGTCGTTGCCATTCATTGAGGACCTTTGCTCCAAACTGAATGGCATATCTATTCCCATTAGCATAATCTTGACCCACTACCCAACCAATGCCAATTGGGCTTATATCCACAGTGAGAATAATAGGCTTCCCATTCTCATAATTTGCTCTCTTTAGTGTTGGGGCTGAAATCAATAAGCTCTTTAACTTCTAAATAGCCTTTGTATGTTGTTGACCTGAACAAAATTTTTTCCCTTTTCTCAAGAGCTGATATAAAATCTTAGCCACATGAGCAAAATTCGGAATCCATATCAAGTAAAAGAACATGCACCCAAAATATTCTTACCTTGGATACATTTGAACATGTCTCCCACATCCTGCTTATGGCATCAATCTTTACTGGTTAGGGCTTTCTCCCATATGGTCCATACATGTGCCCAACAACTAATACTTCCTCCACTCCAAAAACTGACTTTTCTCTTGACAGAGTCAAATGCACTTCTTCAAGATGGCTCAAAATCCTGTCACAATCAGCAATATGATCAATCACAATTCTTCTACATCATGTTCATTCAACTCTTCATTCTTCTCATAGATATCACATCCTTTGATCGGCACATCATCAAGAAAGGGTAAGATTAACTGAGGAATATACTCCCTCAAAACTTTATGCATAGCATTCATCATATGCACCACTAAATTCCATGGCACATGAGGTACATGAGGCATGGTATCACGTGCAAACATAGTTTCCCCCTTTCTTGGAGGCATAATTATCTTCCTAGAGGCATTGCCATAGCCTCCACTTATAGCAATGCTATCTAAAAACCCTTAAACTCTCGTGCATTAGGTGGCATGGGATTATCCTGCATTCTATCCTGATTGTGGGGATTATTCATACAAATAGTGAGAAATTGCCCTGCCTTTGTATTGTCTTTACTCCAAACCCGAGAATATGAAGAATCATCATCCAAGGCTATTGTTTCTAGCCTTGATTCCAAAATATAGGGCTGCCCCAAAATCACTGGATAACTACATGAATCCTACACAAAAAAATGATATTCATCCCTAACATCTCCAATAGTCACGGGTACATTCAGACAAGTCGTATAAAGATCCCCTGATGAATTGTTTGTTGCCCGCATGCACCATCACAGATCTACATCAATCAGCCAACCTCCATTCTCATACAAGCTATGTGCCATAACATTGATTTCAAAACCATGATCCAAGAGAGTTATGCAAGGCATCTCTCGTTCTCCCACTTTAACATTTGTCTCTCTTGTAGCACGAGCCCAATGCGTTCGTGAATAATGACTAGTTGGAATAAAATGAGCATCTTCTTCTTCATGTACTTCTTGATGGACATCTCCATTATACATAGCCTTCTCTCTATTATTACTATTGCCCATAATATCAATTTCAGCCACAAGCTTGCTATCTACACTCCCATTTAACCCATTTTTAACATCAGTCTGCTCCAAATTAGCATTACATGCATCATCATATTCCCTTTGAAGTTTTTTCTCTATTGTTGAGATGACAAGCTCAACACATGCAGACATTGATGATGGACCGCCTGGTTAGATGGGTCCACACGTCTACACTTAGCACGTCGGTGGTTATTATGACTCTCACATGGCCATTGACTCATTACTTATTATATTCAGGTTGTTACACCTATTTACAGCTAGCATAGTTATAGCGCGAATCGACTAGTGTAGTCAGTTATGCATTGTTTGACTTAGTAGGCCACTTTCCTTTATGTTGTATCTTATCTATACTTTGTGTACATTGTAAAGTGTATGAAAGAAGAAGAAGAAACCAGCAAGACAACGTTTTGGCCTCCATCTCTCTTCTTGTCTCTTGAGTGAGCTTCTCTTGGTGCATTTTGCGTGTGTTCGGCGCAGCATCTTGAGCAAGTCCCCCCATTACGCGATTCTTGACATGGTATCAGAGCCGCGCACTGAGAGAGGCTGATTTCAAAGGCTAAAGTGAAGGAGAAGAAGCAAGGTTCGAGCAAGCAAGCCACGGGTAAGAAGCTCTCCCATCCTTCCACTCTTTCTCTTGGATAGTGCTTGTGGAGGCACCGGAAGCAGGGCAGAGCAAAAATCTCAGATTACAGTGAGATTTGGTGTGCACCAAGAGTGCTATGTATTCTTCAGATAAGCCCTTTAGGGTTTTCCCGCAGTTATTTTGGGCATCTGAGGCCGTTTCAGGCCCCGTTTTAGAGCCGCAAGGTTGCGGATAGCAGTTTTAGGGTACACTGTGATTTCGGTTGTTTTAACCGAAAGTGGATGCACAAGTTATAGATTGTGAATCTGTAATTCTTGAGGTGTTTGCAGGAAGAAAACATAAGGTTTATCTACAAACAGGTTGCAGATTACATGTATTGTTGAGCAGACAGTGAAAAAGGCTGTCTGGTGTATTGCTGTGCACTACAGGTCGAGGGTTGCAGAAGATTTGCTTCCTGTTTGGTATTAGTTTTGTGATAATGGCAGAGAACAGTGGAAGCCCCATCATTGAGAAGCTCGACAAGAACAACTACCCTTCATGGAAGTTCTGTGTCACGAACGTCCTTATTGAAAAAGGCCTCTACGAGTTTGTTTCATGTGAAGAAAAGGAGCCAGAGGTGAGTGATCCTCCAACTGTAGAAGAGACAAAGGCACAGAAGGAATGGAATGCAAAAGACAAGAAGGTCATGTATTGGCTGTCTGCAATAATTGACAATAATATACTGGGACATATAAGAAATGCAGAGAATTCATATGCAGCTTGGACTATACTTGAAAGTATATTTTCTGTAAATACAAAGGCATGAAAGATTCAACTCAAGCAAGAGTTGAATACATTGAAGAAAGGGAAGATGTCTATCAATGAGTATGCACTAAAGGTAAGGAGCATTGCAGATGCATTGGCAGCGATTGATGCAATGCCCGATGATGATTTGGTGTCGTCTACCTTGGGTGGACTTAATAATGAAAAGGCTTGGAAGTCTTTTGTAACTTCCGTATATGTCAGAAAGCCATTTCCAGATTTTGATGAGTTGGTCTCCCTTATGATCACTGAAGAGATCAACATGCAAAGTGAGACATCTAAAAGAAGTGGTAAACAGGTCCAAGCTTTCTACTCCAGTTTCGGAAGGGGACGTGGCAGGTTCTCTTCAAGAGGTCGTGGTACAGGACGTGGTAGTGACAACCAGCAAAACAGATTGAATCAGCAATTTGGCGATATGCAGGTTTCAGGAGGTCGTGGTAACTTTAGAGGCAGAGGGAGCTTTAGAGGAAGAGGTGGATGGCAGAACAGAGGTTCTAACAACTCTGGTATTGTGTGTCACTACTGTGGCAAAACAGGTCATATTGCAGCCCAATGTTATGCTAAGAAAGATGATATTCGCAGTGGTAAGTTGCAGCAAGGAAACTATGCATCGTCTTCATGATAGAATGAAGACAAAAATGAACGTCTATTTGTTATGCAACATATGCTGAATGCTGTTACAGGAAAGGAAACACATGATGATATTTGGTATGTTGATTCAGGTGCATCCAATCATATGACCAGCCATGCAAAATGGTTTGGAGAGATGCAAGATTTGCAAAATGCAGGTTATGTGCAAACGGGTAATGATTCATGCCACCCAATTTCACACATTGGAAAAGTTCCCTGTCCTTGCATGATGGTAAGACAAAGAGTCTTTCAGATGTATTACATGTGCCATCTATTACAAAGAACTTGGTATCAGTCGGCCGGTAGGTCAAATGTTAGAGCAAGGGCTGCAAGTCAGATTTAATGCAAAGGGCTGCTTTGTAGAAGACTTCAATGACAAGTGCAGGTTGGTAGCAAAGGGAAGTAGAGTTGGATGTATGTTTACTTTGGATGCTGGTATTCCTACTATGAATGCTGCTATGTATACTAAAGGAAAATGTATTATTGCAGATATTGAAATTTGGCACAAACGCATTGGACATGCAAATGTACAAAGGCTGAAATTAATGCAGTCCAAAGGTTGCTTACAGGTTTGCCTACATTTAGAGTTGCAAAATTTTAGAAGGTATGTGAAGCATGTCAGTTTGGTAAGCAGGCAAGACAACCCTTTTCACATGACAGAGATGTAAGCAGAAATATCCTTGATGTTGTGCATAGAGATATTTGGGGGCCTACACAAAATGTATCTCTTGGAGGCAGTTCATACTTTGTCACATTCATTGATGATTGTTCTAGAAAGTTGTGGGTATATTTTATGAAGGAAAAGAGTGAAGCGTTTGAGCACTTTAGAACTTTCAAGGCTGCAGTTGAAAGAGAAACATGCTTGAAAGTAAAGTGCTTGAGGTCAAATGGAGGGGGAGAGTACCTCTCGAATGAGTCCAGTGATTTTTTGAGGTCTCATGGGATAAAGAGATAGTTCACATGCAGATATACCCCACAGCCAAATGGGGTTGCAGAAAGGAAAAACAGGCATATTGCAGAAGTTGCACGCGCCTTGATGGCTGAAAAGAATATGCCTAAGCATTTTTGGTCTGAGGCTATTCATACTGCAGTTTATATTATGAACAGAACTCCCACAGCTGTAGTTCATGGGATGACTCCTGAAGAATGCTTTACTGGCAAGAAGCCTGATGTATTGCACTTGAAGGTATTTGGTTGTGTTGCATATGTTCATGTGCCAGATGAGCTACGGAAGAAACTTGATCCAAAGGCAGAAAAATGTATTTTTATTGGATACTCTTTAGAGTAGAAAGGGTATCGCTGTTATAACCCTGTCACATGTAAGTTGAGAGTGAGCAGGGATGTCATCTTTGATGAAATGAGCAGTTGGTATGCATCTAGTGGTGATGCATTGGATGATGATGATGATCATGACACTCATGTGCAGGCTGAAAAGCAAGAATCACAGACTCTTAGTGGACCATAGACATCATTTGGTAGTCCTTGGTCTGGGAGACTAAGGAGTACCTCTACATCTTCAGGTGCATCTAGTAGCACTACAGGTAAAGACAAACGAAAGAATAAAGTGTCAGATGGCATTGATGCAGTTCTTGATGGAGACTCTAGTGGCTCAGAGAGCTTGGATGATGAGCTTGGTATTCCTTCTGTCAGGACACCAGGTGTAGAGAGAGCTCATGGTAATGTAAAGGCTCCATTGACAGATACCCTATTAAAAGATTTGGTTTTGAAGGTTATGTAACTCACCATTATGCTTATATGGTGAAACTAGTTGAGGATGTTGAGCCCACATGTTTTGAGGAGGTTGTTGGTCATGCTCATTGGGATGCAACAATGGATGAGGAGATGACTGCATTAGAGGCCAATAAGACTTGGGATCTAGTATCATTGCCAAAGGGCAAGAAAGCTATTGGATGTAAGTGGGTTTATAAGATTAAGCACAATGCAGATGGTTCTATTAGTAGGTACAAAGCTAGGCTGGTTGCAAAAGGCTATGCCCAGACATATGACATAGATTATGAAGAAACCTTCAGTCTAGTTGCTTGGATGGCAACTGTCATATGTGTGATTGCTTTGGAAATAGACAAATGTTGGAGGTTGCAGAAAATGGATGTGAAGAATACATTCTTGCATGGTGATTTACAGGAAGAAGTGTATATGGATCAACTAGTAGGTTATGAAGATTTAGAGCATCCCACGTATGTGTGCAGGTTGAAGAAGGCGCTCTATGGGCTCAAGCAAGCACCTAGAGCATGGCCTGACAAGATCAGAGAGCATCTTGTCAATATTGGCTTTTATGTTTCTGATGCTGATCACTCACTTTATGTGAGAAAGGGAGATGCAGGTTTGGTCATCATAGTCATCTATGTGGATGACTTGATTATTACAAGTGATAGTGATAGTGGGATTGCTGAAGTCAATGATTTTTTGAAGAAGAAGTTTGAGATGAAGGATTTAGGTGAGCTAAGGTACTTCCTTGGCATTGAGGTGATCAGATGTGATGATGGTATATGGCTGTCCCAAAGACAGTATGGCTTGGATATGTTGTCCAAGTATGGTATGACAGCATGCAAACCACTTTTAGAATGAGATAGAAGACCCTACTATGTTCAGGAGGATAGTGGGGAGTTTGATCTACATGACCATTACAAGGCCAGACTTGAGCTATGCTGTTGGTCTTGTGAGTCAATTTATGCAAGTACCTAAAAAGCCACATTTGGATGCAATCAGACGCATATTGAGATATGTGAAGTCCACATTACATTATGGACTTTTCTATGAGGCAGGTACAGATGTACATGTGTTTGGATACACAAATGCAAATTGGGCTGGTAGTATGTCTGATAGAAGATCTACCAGCGGATACATGTTCTCTCTTGGTAGTGCAGTAGTTGCTTGGAGCAGCAAAAAGCAATCTACAGTTGCTTTGTCGAGTACAAAGGCTGAGTATAGAGGTGTTGCTGTTGCAGCATGTGAGGTAGTATGGCTACAAAAGTTAATGGCTGATTTGGATGTGCAGGTGGAAGGTCCAGTTGTCATTTATTGTGACAACATGAGCAGTATACAGCTGGCTAGGAACCCTGTGTTCCATGCCAGGACAAAACATATTGAGGTACACTACCACTTTGGGAGAGAGAAGGTACTAGCAGGTGAGATTGACTTGGTATATGTCAGCACACAGGATCAGATAGCTGACATCTTCACGAAGGCATTGGGTATAGAGAAGCTTCAAAAGTTTCGAAGCTTACTTGGAGTTGCAGAGATGCAGTTGAGCTTGAGGTGGAGTGTTGAGATGCCAAGCTCAACACATGCGGACATTCATGATGGACCGCCTGGTTAGATGGGTCCACATGTCTACACTTAGCACGTCGGTGGTCATTATGACTCTCACATGGCCACTAACTCATTACTTATTATATTCAGGTTGTTACACCTATTTACAGCTGGCATAGTTATAGCACCAGTCGACTAGTGTAGTCGGTTATGCATTGTTTGACTTAGTAGGCCACTTTCCTTTATGTTGTATCTTATCTATACTTTGTGTACATTGTGAAGTGTGTGAAAGAAGAAGAAGAAACCAGCAAGAAAACGTTTTGGCATCCATCTTTCTTCTTGCCTCTTGAGCGAGCTTCTCCTTGTGCATTCTGTGTGTGTTCGGCACAGCATCTTGAGCAAGTCTCCCCACCACGCGATTCTTGACATCTATGTCTTTGTTAACCTACATCAATGCTTGCAAAAATTCATCATCAAACTATCTTTTTTGTTTCAGCATATCAATGATTGCATCATGAAATTCACGCTTCGCGATTCCAAGAACTTTGCCAAGCGTGAATTCCACTCTACTACCAAGTATGTAATCTTTCAGGACCTTTTTAAGGTTTGTGGCAATCTCAAGATTCGATTGTAACCAGTGACCAGACTTCTTGCCTCTTTTCTTCCCTTCTTGTTTCTTCTCTTGAGATATATCCTCTATAACATGCTCAAGTATGGCTTTTTCATCCTCTTTGTGCTGCTCCATTTTACTTCGTGTTATGCATTTAGATAGGCCTGAAGAGGAAGGACCAACAATGTCCTCATCTCTTCTTTTCTTTTCTTCCACAAGAGCTTCTTGATTATGAGCCTCAGCCAAATAAGCATAGGTTGAAAATGAATCTAATGGTGCACTTCATCCTATTCTCCCTCATATACTTTGACCTGTATCAACCAATTAAGACTTTACTTTTTTGTCTTTTTCCATGCAATTAATGCTTGCATCCAAATGCAAGATTTTGCTTCAATCATGCCTCCTTTACGAGCTTCTTCGGTCCTTTCAATCTCAACCCATATGTGGCTGCATCTATGGCAACAAATGATGTCCTTGCCAGCGTCCCTTTCAACCTCTTCTGCATTCCACCATTTCCAAAATTTGGCTCTATTGGAAGACCAGTTTCTATTGCATGTATTTTTTCATCTTTCTAAAAGACTAACCTTTTTGCTTTTGCTTCACGGTAGGCTGTATAGTATCGCTTTTTATGTTATAAACTATCACACCAAATGCATCTCCTCTTGCATCATTCTTTGTACGGCCTTCGGGCTGTTGCCCAACCCCTCTCTTCTACCTCAACATTCAACTTCTTGAACTTTGCATAGATTTATGTCAAATTTAGTCTAAAATCACACATGCCTTTGATTAATTCATCTACATCATCACCTTTAAAAGCCGGACCAACAAGTATAGCCGGCTTTTCTACCATAGCCACATGCACCTTGGCTGCAATTTCAACCCTCTTCTAAGCAAAATTGGCAGGTGTGGTGCCTATACCCCATCTTAATTTCATCTGCTCTCTCTTTACCAACATATACACTATCTCAGTTACATTAGCCCAGCAATCTGATTTCAGTCCTGTTTCAGAAGAGGCATCTTCTAAAGGATCAGTTAGCTTCTCTTGCAAAGACATGATCTACAACCTTAAAAAAGAAATCAATTTTCTGACTCTCCAATGATTGCTACTCATTGGCATCCAAGTGCGCATATCGACTTTCAAATTTCACAGAGCAAAACTGTAGAACCAACCCTTTTTTGGGCCTTTATTGGGCTTCTCAATCCAATCTATAAATGTCTTTTTAGTTACCAATCTTGCATCTTCCAAGAAAAACTCTTCATTCAAATCTTTCTTAAAAGTTTCCCAATTAGCATCTCTTCTATGTAACTCATCAATCCAATCATACAACTCAAGCATGGCCAAACAGGAGAAATATTGACTCCATGCATACTGCGGTACCCCATGAAACATCTTTTCTTCATACAACAGGATGAAGGCCGAAACATTTTGACCCTTAAACTGCTTCAATTCCTATCCCGTTGCCTACAATGCATTCACAACTAAGGAATCAATTCTTTCTACTTCGTGTCGAGTTTGCATCTACTATTGTAACAACAATTGTTGTTGTTGTTGTTGCTGCAACAAAGCAATCATCTATTGTAAAGCATTACCACCACTTGAATCTACAGAATGCCCCATCTTTACATGCCTACTACCGACTTTCATGTCAGGTTCACCCCACTGTTGGAGCATTTGGGGTTGAAACTCTACCACGGGGGTAAGAGACAGTACGGTGAAGGGAGATTCAAGGAGAGAAATTGATGAAAGAGAAGGGTTTTGAAGAAATAGATGATGTAGAAGAATACTCATAGAGGTGAAGCCTGTCAATTTATTTCTACATCCTAAGAAGATAAATCCCTTATAGACCAAAAATGTGCATCAAACAGTCCCTTCTTCGCTGCTACCCAGACCACCAGTTGTTTGTTGTCTATAAACTGTGATCGCGCGATTTTGCCAATCCTTCTTTTTGCATAAAATCCCCCAAAAATGGCTCAAAGCCACTTACTTTTTTTACATGTCATCCTATTCTAGAAGTTGTCTATAGCTTTTTAATACTTACAAGAAATAATATCCAAAATATCAAAAATAGGCTAAACTTGTCCAAAAATCTAGTATTTTTGAATCATCCACACTACGGACACTGACACTAATGACTAATATGGCATTGACTCTCTAGATCAATAAGAAAGCCAAATGATGATGCACTCTAGAGTTTTTCACACTGTGTCCGTGTAGCAGCACGACAACGGAGCCAGCCAACTGAAGCCACTGAACATTTCTAACTTGAGGACTCCTAGGTGCTGTGACTGTGACCTAGGGAAATGCACTAAGTCTCTCACCCTTTCTTCACTCCTGTCCACCTATTCATCTACTTTTTTTTGCATTTCTTCCAAGCTCTCGTTGTGCATGCATGCTAATGCCCTTAACCTCATCTCCTGTTCCTCAATTTCTCTTTCTAAGCGGAGTTTCTCTCCAAGCTCTAAGCGGAGTTTCTCTCCAAGCTCTAAGGCCATCCTTTTTTCCAAATTTTCTATATGCTTTTGGTGATGTCGGCTCCTCTCTTCTTCTACCATTACTAGCTGCTCCGTGGCATTTTGGATCTTTTCATTTTCATTTTGTAGGTCTTTATACAGCACTACCAGCTCATCGTAATGGCATTGTAGGCTCATGAGGCTGTGTGTTTCTATTGCAAGCTTTGCTTGCCACCTCTCTTCTTCTCCTCCCTTGGCCTCGAGCTTCTCTTTTAGCTCATTGATCTCTTTTTTATACATGGCCACTTGACGAGTTCTTTCTAATTGAGAGGGTGCTATCATCTCTATTTCAGTCTTGAGCTCAGCGCGATGGCTATTTTCTTGTCTTTTCTCACCCGTTTCAGGTATGAGACAACGGTAGTGTGATGGGACCCATGGTTGTAGATGCCTCTATCTTTTTCCTTTTGGGGTCCCATCTAGACTCCGCATCCACAGCTACCTATCTTTTTACTCCCATCATCATAAGGATTCCTACACTTACACCTTGAGTTGCCACTTATTGACCAAGAACTGCACCCATGCCATAAGATTGCTAGCATCCACTATGGTAGAGGAGTCTTGGGTGGGTGCAATAAATGGGGTGGCAAGAAGTAGAATGGGTGGGATGGGGCTGATTAGACCCTTGCCCTTACCCTCCGTTACTAGGGTGGTAGGCTTTTGAGTGCTTTGGAGCTGGTGCTTGGACCTTCGCGCCTGGGTGGACTCATGGCAGCCAACTATTCTTGCCTTGAAGGCTGGTCCACTGAGAGGCGGATGGCTGGGGCTATGTCTTCTTCCTCTTTCTTCCTGAGCTCCGCGTCTTCTTCCTCAACTCTTCTCTTTCTCTCCTCCTTAGCTTTCGTGGATTCCTCTTTTATTCTCTTTGCCTCATCCCTTTATTTTCTCTTTCTTCATTCTTCTGTGCTTTTGGACTTACTTTGGGCTCCATGTAGATCTACTTTCTCTTCCTTCCCGCTCTCTTCTTTGTCATTCTTTTGCGGAGTCTCTTTCTTTGATTTCTTGGCCCTTGGCCAAATTTTGCTTCTCGCTCTCCTTCTTCCTCACTCACAGTCCATTCACTGGATTGCTCATGTCCTTGGTGTGGAGGGGACCTGTCTGGTGTCTCACAGACTGCCTTGTATTCTTGTCCTTTCCCTAGTGCCTCTCTTATGATGGCCATCAAGACCCCTATGAAGCCATTGGTAGAGGCCTTTGAGGATGACAATTTCCTAGCTTTGGAGGTCGGGGACTCTCCCCCCATGGGTCTTCCACCACTGGTGGCCAATGCTTTTGCCAATGTTTCTAATGTCTTCCTTACAATGCCATTTAGGTTCACCTTGTCGAAGGACTTGGCAGCAATGCTCTCGAGCATTGACACGTTGATTCTGTTTATCAATGCATTGTACCTTGGCTAGAGAATAGGGCATGCACCATTTTGGCTTGAATTTGGACTTCGGGGTTGGGGATGTCAGCTAGGCTAATGTTGTTGTTGGTGAGGACTATCACTTTGTCCATGTCATGCACAGCCCTTTTTGGCCGCCTTTCCGATTTTTTGGGTAGCCCTAGTGCTTTCTGTATCAACTCAGGGCTCAGCTCGATTTCTACTTGGCAGGATTCATTCTCTAGATGCACCGTGACGATGCCATGATTCCTGTTGAAGGTTGGAAGGAATTCCACGCACTTCTCATAGTTGATGGCTTGGCCCACCTTCTCCATGTAGTACTGTAGCTTGCACTACTTCACCAATTGCTTGATGGCTGGCTCCTCCATGACTATGTCTTCCAAATTCAGGATATGCCTAAATTTGAATTGATTGTAAGCCCTTGTTTCCAACAAGAGGTTGTACTTTTCTTGATCATCTTCGAGAATGGAAGTTTGCTGCTTTTCTCTTAACCTGCCATTGTAGGTACCTATCATAATACCCTAGTTCACCATTAGTATTCTTCAGATCATTTTTGCATAAAGACATGTAGGCGATGTAAGAAATGCTTATGGAAACTGAAATGGTTAATTAAAGAAAGAGAAATTTTCTCTTAAATAGTCCATGCTTTTTCACAAAAAAATTTCTTAATTTTCCTCAATCACAAGTTGATTTTCATCCATTCTTTTCCGCTTTTGGTTTCATTTATCTTACATGTCTTACATTCATCTTACATGTTTGCTTCACCTTACCCCCTACCTTTTGGAATAAAAAAGAAACCTCCCTAGGATTAAGGTTTGAGAGGGCAAGGGCCTTTGGCATGTGCTCTTAGTTTTACTTTTGCATGAGCCAAGCATAGAGGTTCATATTGTAATCTAGATTAGCATAGTGGTCCATGTCAAAAGGACAGATGCCTACTTGAGTGATGTAGATGAGAACATCCATGTAGGTAGGCTTTCAATCTTGATAGAGATCGCTATTTTTCACTTTCCCAGTAGTGAGTAGGACTATCCTCCAAATGGATTGAGTTTAGTGTTGGTAGGCTACAATTGGGGTTGACCAATGAGGGTCCAATGATCCTAAGGATGTTACAATTAGCTCCCTTGTCAAATGAGTGTGTCAAAGACATGTGTCTTCTAGGCAGTCACTGATATACATAGGTAGGTAGGTGCCACCACTTCCTCATCTTCATCTTCAATTTTTGTGATGGTGGCCACTCGTTCCTTGATAGGGTTGGGTTTTCTATGTGAGCTCCTTGCCATCATGTAGAATGGTACTGGGGGCATGTCACTAGGCTTACCAATTGCCTTAGTAGTTTTCTCGTACTCCTCACTATCTGAAAATGGTAGATCGATTGTGGCTAGCACATGCATCCAATCTCACTCATCCTCGGGACAAGGGATATACTTGGTGAGTGGCCCGTACGATTTTTTAAATTGCACATCACCCTTCAGCATGGCTAAGATGGCATCTATGTTGACTAGCGTAGTCTTTCAAGTATCCATCTCTACCCTTATTGCTTCAATTCGGTTGCCTAGGAAGATCAGAACGTTGCCTAGTCTTCTATGACTCGTGTGTTGCACATCCAGGGTCAGCCTAATAAGATATTGTAATCCACTCTCTTCATGACAATGAAGTTCACAGAAAACTAGACATTGGCGATATTCAATGGCCAATTTTTCAACACCTGAATGGCCTAAATTTCATTTCATTGGCCACTGTAATATTAAACCTAGCATTCTTGATAGGAGAGTTACCCCAAGCCTGGAGGAGCACTGCATGACTAAGTACATTGGCTCATGCCCCCCATGTCCATGAACCCTTTTCATGTGGCATCTCCTAGGACCGGTAGGACTACAAGCATCTCTTTGCCCTCCCAAAAAGCATTAACATGTAAGGACTTGGACACTGAGTGTAGCATCAGACTGGGTATCTAAGTTACCATGTCATGATGGTGTAGGTTAACTGCCCCTTGCTCCGTTGGTTCTTCAACCCATTGCTTCAGTTCTTGCCATAGCATCAGATGTTGCCTGAGTAGATCTCCTAAGCTTAGAGTCATTGGGGTGGTCACTAGCATTGTAAGAAGATTGCTAGTTGCTTTCTCTTCTTCTAGTCCAACATTCCTTGGCCCGTAGTGTTTAAACTTTATCGAAGCGGCACTGCTTGTGGTGTAGACACGTCTTTTGACTTTGGTCGATGAGGAAAAGCTGGTGTGCGTATGCTTGAGAGATCATCAATCTCGTCCTCCAAGATGGACTCAGTGTTTCTCTTCTCTTGTCTTGCTCGCGGCAATGGAGCTTGAAGCGTGGAGCTTGAGGATGGAGCTTGCTTGAAGCTTGCACTTGGATCGTGGAGCTACCGAAGTGTGCGGGAGAGGAGGTAACTCGAACGGCACAGAGGTAAGCTCACTACACCCGTAGATATGGATGGTGCGTCGGCTATGTGAGAGGTAGCCATTAGTGCTCGGCTTGGAACGCTTGAAACAATAAGCGGTCCGTGGGTCTTGGCGGTTGAGTGAAAGCTCCCACACAATTGAAAAAATAGAACATTATCCAAGTGGTGCAAGTTATTATGGATAATGCAAAGAATTATAAAAATGCAGCTAGACTTGTAGAAGATCAGTATGCAAATATTACATGTAGTGGTTGCAACACTCACTTGCTTAATTTAGTAACAAAAGGCTTATATTAAAAGGGGTATAGAACTTGATTTGCTATGATTGCAAGAGAGTTGTCAAGTTCATTCTCAAGAGACACTGAGTAATTGACATTTACTGAAAGGACTTCAATGTAATGCATATTAAAGCTTCTTGCAAAGACATTTATTGGGCTTGAGTATCATGCATGTTAAATCTTCCTAGGGAGACATAGTTTTACACCCATTTTTATACTTTGGAATCCTTACTTTAAAATAAGGGTGTTGTGATAAAGACATTCTCACTTATGGATATGTATGGTTGGGAGGCCAACTAAAGTGTGTGAGTGAGGGATAAGGCTATTGAGTTGAATTCTAATTTTTTGAACAATGATAAGTGGTGGTACTCTCTGGTTGATGCATATCATGCAATGATGCAAACATGGATGAAGGAGTGGCAAACATGGAAAAAGTATGGATGACATGGTGGACTTTGCAATAAAGTTCTGAGTCCCCTGAGGAGATTAGAGACTCCATATTTAAGGCATCTTAGAGATATGTGTTCTTAAAATATGTTCAAAGAGAGGGCTTGTAGCCCATACACTATTCCATAGTGTTGCATGTATATTATATCTTGAGTATTGGGGCCTAAATTTTTGGAACAATAGTGAGGTAGTTACAAACTTCCACATTGTAATCAACACATTCTATATGGATTTTTTTAAAAAGAGGGAAAGAATGTGTCAAGGAGATATCTAGATTCAGGTAAAGAGAATATTCATTTTCTAATCCCTTTATAACCACATATTGAGGAATTTGGGAATTTTCATAAAGTTTGGGAATTCCTAATGTGATTAATATTTGGAAACATTGTCAAATCTTATCCCCTTACTTGAAGGTGAAACTTTCCCTAGATACTATATAAGCAATCCTCCCAAGTTCCACTCTCAAATATGGGGTTAAGATTTAGCGTCAGTTGACCGCCCCTTAGACCCCCGCTCAGAATGGTTTGGCTGAGCGCATGAAGAGGACTATTCAGGAGCGTGTCAATAAACTCATCCTAGGCTCATAGGGGTTAGGCCGATCCTCAACAAACCTAAGGGATATATGGCTAGAGAGCCCTAGCATACTTGTGCCTCCTAGCATAATGTTCTTCCTGCAAAGAGACCTCTCATACATGGGGCTAATGTTCTTCCTGCAAAGAGACCTCTCATACATGGGGCTTGTCCTAGCCTCCACCACGCAAGTATACAATGAAAGCAATCAGTCTATCAGTATGAAAAACATTCATTTTTTATAATGTAAATCCAAAAATAACTTTGGATATTTCATAAAAATCAATCTCTTCTTAAAAAGGAAAATACAAAAAACTAAAATATCATTATTCATATGCTTCGCAAAACTAAAACAGTATCACCACAAGATCTCTTAGGAAACTTATCCTCAACTATCAATTTTAATTAATAAATATAATATAAAATCACTTGTTTGCAAGAAAGGATACTCTTTTATCATTAACCCTCTTTCTTCCTTAGAATAGTCTTAGGAACAAATTTCTTGTCTAAAAAGCATATATTTGAGCATAATAACTATTTTAAGGTTTATTCTACGAGTAGTAGTAGCAACCATCAAGCTAGAGATCATGCTTTGGTATCTGTGGAGATCCCAATCTCATGCCCTCATAGAGATTGTAGTATGCAATAGTGTGGAGAGAAGGTGGGTGAGTTGTAAATGGTAAAGGAGAACTCTATTGATGATGGAGAGAAGATGAGATGAATCTCCAATTCTATTCTTAGTGAGTGCAACCTACCCATAGTATGGTATCCATGACCTATTGAAATCAATAAGACTTTGAAATCCTACCTCAAGTATTATAACTATTGTTTTGTGGTGGATTTTCTTGCCATAATTCAATGTCAATTTGTGCTTGTGTTTCCCATGGTGTATTGACTATGGGTGTCAAATGCTCTAGTTAGATCTCTCTCTCTTTCTCCTCTCTCTTCTCTCAACTCTTGTCTCTCTCTTCATCTCTATATAAGTAGTCGTAGTTGTAATCGTGGTCGTAGTCAATCGTGGTCGTGGTCGTGGTCGTGGTCGTGGTCGTGGTCGTGGTCGTGGTCGTGGTCATGGTCATGGTCATAGTCGTGGTTGTCATGGTCGTGATCGTGGTCCTGGTCATGGTCGTAGTCATGGTTGTAGTTGTAGTCGTATTCATAGTCGTAGGTGTAATCATAGTCGTGGTCACGGTGGTCATGGTTGTGGTTGTAGTTGTGGTCATGGTCATCATAGACGTGGTCATGGTTGTGGGTCATGGTCATGGTCGTGGTCGTCGTAGTCGTAGTCATGGTCATGGTCGTAGCCGTGGTCGTAGTCGTAGTCATACTCGTGGTCGTAGTCGTAGTCATGGTCATCTCCGTTGTGGTCGTGGTCGTAACGTAGAAAAAGAGAGAGAGATGGAAGGAGAGGATAACAATTTAAGAAAGAAAAAAAAAGAGAGAGATAGAAGGAGAGGAGAACAATTTAAGAAAGAAAAAAAGAATGATAACAAAAATAAATTGTTTGTTATAACATAGACAAAATGGAAAACGATGAAGGTCTTGTTGTTCAAGATCGCGAGGCATATCTTAATCAGCGTGTCCCATATCCTTGCTCTCAATGCAAGCTGGCAATTCGACGAAAACGTCGATTGTCTATAGAGCACGTACGGCGATTTGGTGAGTTTCAATCTGAGATCATTGATTAGGTGATTGCGAATTTTCAATAAATGGTAAGAAAAGTTAATATCAATCATGCATTGTACTCGCAAGCTAATTGAATACCATATACAATAAGATTGGGTATGGCTAGCAAATTTTCTATCCAAGGAGGTGACGTCTTGTCCCAAGGAGGAGTGCACCCTTTGCGGCCAATTAGAAGAGTTCATGGGCGCACGATAGATGGAGTGCATAAGCCAATCCACCACTTGCAAAGCCAATCTATACCGTAAATGCCAGAGGAGACAGACAGCCTTCCAGACCTACCTACAATCTTGGAGCCTGAGATGGAGGCAATGACCGATGCATTGATTCCCATGGATGTCGAGACTTCTGATCCGCTTCGAGAGGAAGCATCCATACCATTATATGATGGGTGCCGAGTATCTCTCCTGAAGACACTCCTTGCACTCTTAAGTGTGCAAGCAAAATACGGGTGGAGCAATGCGAGCGTGACCGAGTTGTTCAGGTACCTTGTACATATGCATCGTTGATTTTTTTTTGGCACTATTATTAAAAACATTTGTGCTTTTCAAGGTTTTTAATGTTTTTTTTAGGTTATTGAAATATCATATATTACCACCTGCAAATACCATGCCTGAGTCTCGTGATGATGCGCAACATGTTTTACGAAAGCTTGGCATGGACTACAACAACATCCATGCATGTATCAACGATTGCATTGAAATAGATTCCAAAAAAAAAAGGACGGATTTGTGCGACATCTTTGTGTTGCCGGCCCATTGTGAACATGTGCATTGACTCATTTGTTTGTTAATTTTATTATGACATGGTACATGTCACAATAGTTTAAACTCTCTTGTACGTGTTTGTGAATATGTAATCTTCTATCCAAACCCCAGACAACCTCAATGGTGGTATGTTATACCTTCAGCTCCCCAAAGTGCGAGAGTATATGATCAAAGTGATGTTCCGAGCATAGATGAAGACAATATGCAAATAGAGGGGTCGATATTGCAAGGGGTGGAGGCCACCGAAAGCTTGGAGCTAGCATCGGCTAACAATGATGGAAATACAGGAGTCCGAGAATTCTTTGAGAACGAGGTGGACTCATCCTTTTGTGGTGACATGTCTATCGACCTTCCAGTGTTTGTATGCATAGTTGTGTCAGGAGATTGACAAGGGACCATAGAATACTTCATACTTGGAGCATCCACTTACTCAATTCGTTGACCAATCGCTTATAAGAATACATAAGATATGCATTTTAAGTGAGATTATTTTTCTAAGATTTATATTACCGTGCTTAGTATGATTTAAATTGATTATTCTAACATCATTTTTTATCTGTGCAGGTGACATTTTCAAGGGATGAGCGATGAGGAGTTACAAGATATCTTCACGCGCATGTCTCCAGACCAGATCGCAAGATTCAGAGATATGGTAGACCAGGACATGTCTCAGACATTGTCAAGCCGCTCTGCTAGATCTGTTGGAGCCCCAAGAGGAACACCAAGGAAAAGGGAATTCTCTTGCAAGAATTTAGTGATTGATATTTCCATGAATTCTTGTACAATTCATTTGTCTATTTATTTGTTTATTTGTTCCATGCATTGCTTCGTGTATTAATTGTTTGTTTGTTTTGTTCTATTGCAACGATTTGTTATTGTAACTTGTAGCTAGTAACATTACAGAGCAATGATCATTGATGGATTACTTATTATCTCCAGGTGCACTATAGTACCCAAGAATATGAGGGAAAATTTTTCTTAGTTTTCAAAGACAACCAATGCTTCTTCCTCTCACCAGCCTAATGCAAAGTTAGACCATGGGTGCAAAGAAAAGTCACCTACGATAAAGTAGCAATTCGCCAAAAATCTTTTAGGTGCATATATGCATTGGGAATGTAATTTTTGTCATATCATGAAGTTTGATTGATGAATCTCACATTAGGGGATCATTTTCTTGGTGTGTGAAGAAGTTCATGTGTATATGTCAACATCTAATCACCAAACAAGTTGCTAAAGCCATTCGAGAGTGCTATGAAAGCAACAAGGCTTTCATTGCAAGAGTTTCATGTATTGAACTTGAGATGTTCAACTTGCACAATGACATTTTGAATGTCTCTCAATCTCAAGCACCCCATGCTTCTAATTCTAGAGAGGAAGGAGAGGATTGAAAGTGTTATTCTATGCAACTTGGGCCTGGCTGTATTGTGTTTGGCGCTTGGTCAATGACCATTGATAAATATCATGTTTGTTTAACCAAAAGGGAAGATATTCTTAAAGATTCTTAAAGACCATAGATAGAAAAAGAAAAATTAAGTCAAGGGAGTATATTGCATTGATTTTATGCAAGACAATTGAAAAAATAGAACATCATCCAAGTGGTGCAAGTTATTATGGATAATGCAAAGAATTATAAAAATGCAGCTAGACTTGTAGAAGATCAATATCCAAATATTACATGTAGTGGTTGCAACACTCACTTGCTTAATTTAGTAACAAAAGGCTTACATTAAAAGGGGTATAGAACTTGATTTGCTATGATTGCAAGAGAGTTGTCAAGTTCATTCTCAAGAGACACTGAGTAATTGACATTTACCGAAAGGACTTCAATGTAATGCATATTAAAGCTTCTTGCAAAGACATTTATTGGGCTTGAGTATCATGCATGTTAAATCTTCCTAGGGAGACATAGTTTTACACCCATTTTTATACTTTGGAATCCTTACTTTAAAATAAGGGTGTTGTGATAAAGACATTCTCACTTATGGATATGTATGGTTGGGAGGCCAACTAAAGTGTGTGAGTGAGGGATAAGGCTATTGAGTTGAATTCTAATTTTTTGAACAATGATAAGTGGTGGTACTCTCTGGTTGATGCATATCATGCAATGATGCAAACATGGATGAAGGAGTGGCAAACATGGAAAAAGTATGGATGACATGGTGGACTTTGCAATAAAGTTCTGAGTCCCCTGAGGAGATTAGAGACTCCATATTTAAGGCATCTTAGAGATATGTGTTCTTAAAATATGTTCAAAGAGAGGGCTTGTAGCCCATACACTATTCCATAGTGTTGCATGTCTATTATATCTTGAGTATTGGGGCCTAAATTTTTGGAACAATAGTGAGGTAGTTACAAACTTCCACATTGTAATCAACACATTCTATATGGATTTTTTTAAAAAGAGGGAAAGAATGTGTCAAGGAGATATCTAGATTCAGGTAAAGAGAATATTCATTTTCTAATCCCTTTATAACCACATATTGAGGAATTTGGGAATTTTCATAAAGTTTGGGAATTCCTAATGTGATTAATATTTGGAAACATTGTCAAATCTTATCCCCTTACTTGAAGGTGAAACTTTCCCTAGATACTATATAAGCAATCCTCCCAAGTTCCACTCTCAAATATGGGGTTAAGATTTAGCCACTTGGTCACATCTTTACTCCTTATTTGAAAGTGGAACTTGGGAGATTCCAAAATTCTCTAATATGGTATTTTATGTAGAAGATGGCCAAAAAGTAGCCAACATGGAAGTAGTGTTCCATGAATATAGGGGATACTTGTCTGCATTTGAATCCCCTTGTTGTGTGTGTGCTAGTGCATTGTTCTAGAAACTCTAGTTGAGAGTAAAATTGGAGAACATATAAATATGTACACAATACTATTCAATATAGATTGTTGGCAAACAAGGCCAAGAAATTGGTATCCAGATCGTTAAGTTGTGTTTTTGAGCACTCTCACTCTACTAATCTAATTTATTCTATTATACAAGATATATTTCATCCCTAGTTAGTAGTAAGAAACTTGAGAAATAGAGCATTTACTAATCATTATAAGATTTACTAAAAACAAACAAGAGGGGAGAGAGATGAAGCACCCAAGAGCTCACACACAAAGCAATGGAGACTTGAGAAGAGAGATAGAGTTAAAATCTTTTTGTTCTTCTTTACACAAAAAAAAACTAAGCCTACACCATGATAAAAGACTAATATGAAAGTACCACAATGTATGAGCATGCGATCACTAAGTGTGAACTCGCACGAAGGAAGAGGTGGCACAATAAATACGCCATAACCAAGGATGGACTATGTGGGTAACCATAGAATCACTAATCTATCTACATGTCAGTCACCTAACACACCAGTGAATAATATCATGTCCACATCAAGGCACGTAGTGGATGCTAGCTTATGTAGAGCTCAACATCTCAATGCTCCCCCTCGAGCTTAGCATGAGCTCGTGAACTCCAAGCATATTTATGAAGTGTTGAAGCTTCTTCGATCCCAAGACCTTGGTGAAACTTTCATCAACTTGATTCTCTATATTGACATAAATCACGTCAATATCACTTGCTAAAACCCACTCCTGAATGAAATGGTAATGGACCTCTATGTGTTTGGTCTATGCATGATACACTAGGTTCCTAGCCAATTGAATGCTACTAAGGTTATCACAATAGATGATAACCTTCTTATCCACCTGCATCCCCAAATTCAACAAGTATCTTGTGTAACCAAGCTACCTCACATATTGCAATTGTAGCACCTCTATACTCTACCTCTGTATACTAGACAAAGCAACTATTGGATGTTTCTTGCTACTCCAAGTAACAACAATACTTTCAAAGGAAAATATAAAACCACTTGTAGATCTCCTATCTAAAATACTACCAGCCCAATTTGCATATATATAACCATGTGATTCTAATGTTATACCTGCATCCTAGAATAAGGCATAGTCCAATTTGGACTTAACATAGCACAATGTGTCCCACACTACATTAAAATGTGGCTTCCATGGAAGCTGTATAAACTGACTCTCCGAACCAACTATGTAGTTTAGGTCTAGCCTAGTGATTGTCAAATAGATAAGACTACCCACAAGATTTTGATACATAGTGACATCTCAATCAAGTCACCCTCATGTGCACTAAGCTTAGTATTAACATCCAAAGGTATAGAAATAGGCTTATAATCAACCCTACCATCCTTCTCTTCAACATATCCAACACATATTGTCTTTATGATAACTATATACCCCCTTGAGTCCTGATTATGTCTATGCTAAGACAGTAATGTAGCTCTTCTCAATCCTTCATCTCAAATTCAACCTTGAGAAGACCCTTTGCATTATCAATCTATGTCTCACTATCACCCATAATGATCAAAGCATCCACATATATAGTAATGACCATAATACCTACATCACTCTCACATACATAGAGTGAGTGATCAACTGTTTCAAAATCCGATGTTGACAAGGTATTCTATAATGTTATCATGCCATGCCCTATGTTCTTGCTTTATCCCATACAAGGCCTTACAAAGCCTATATGCATAATCTGAATGATTCTCATTCACATAATCAAGTGGCTATTGTATATGAACTTCCTCTTGTAACTCCCCCCCTGAAAGAAGAAATTCTTAACATACATTTGATGTATGATCCAATATTTTGATGCAGCCACTCCTATGATAGCTCTTATAGGTCTATTTTAGCTACTAGATAAAATGTCTTCTCATAATCAATACCATAAGTCTACGCATAACCTTTGGCAACCAGTCGTGCCTTATAGCGCTCAATAGATCTATCTCACTTATGCTTGACCTTGTAAACCCATTTTCAGCCAATAGTTTTCTTGCCTTCAGGTAAGAGCACTAACTACCATGTGTCATTATCCATAAGTGCAACCATTTCTTCATCTAGAGCACAATCCTAATAATCATTACCCATTGTATCCTAAAAAGAAGTGGGTTCCACATCGTACAAAAACTTAGCCATGTATTCAAAGTAATGAGGTACATAGTTATTGGCTTTCTATCAATAAACTTTTCTTTAGGTATCATACTATATACAATAGTAGTGGGTATCCTATTCATAATGGATATAGTAGTAGCAACTGCTTTTTCCCAATACTAATGAGGCAAGTTTCTTTTTGAAATCAGTGCACGAGCCACCTCTACAATATTTCTATTTTTATGGTCAGCAACTCCATTTTGCTACAAGTATATCTACATGTATATTGCTTCTGTGTACTATTTTTTTGCAAAAAAATCAAAAAATTCATTGCAGAGATATTATTCCCCTCCATCCAACCTTACGGATTTAATATGCAACCATGTGTCCTTCTCAACCAAATCCTTAAAGGTTTTAATGTGAGTGAACACCTCACTTTTCTCACGTATATAGTAAATCCACACTTTCCGAGTATGATCATCAATGAAGGAAGCATAATACTTGCAACCACCCAAAGTTGTAGACTTTGTAGGATCCCACATATCAAAATGTATCAATTCAAGTGGCTTCTTATTTACATTCTTTTCATGTGGAAACACAAGCCTTGCTTGCTTTCCAGGTTGACATGCTTCACATACTTTGTGTATTCCATCAACCCTAAACTTATACAAGCCATCCATAATCTATTTTGATTGCATGTCTTTCAACTACTGAACATACACATGACCAAATCTCTTATGCCAAATTTCAATATCAGCCACAATACATGAACCTTTTGCAAATATAGTAGCATCCATTTTAGGTAGACTTACATCAATAGTAAACAATTTGCTAGCACATTTTTGTTTTGCAATCAACATGCAATCATTTTTTAATCTTCTACATAATAACCATCAGATGTGAACCAAACCTACATTCCTTGTTCTACCGTTTGACCAATAGAAACCAATTTTTTTTTAATATTTGGTACATGAAGCACATTAGTCAAGTACTTAGTTTTGCCATCTTGCATACTCAAAGGAACATGAGTAATGGGATGAGCTGTATCATCTCTTGTCTCTACATATCTTGGACCCTCTGGACTGTGCATCTCTCAAAAGCACTCTCCATGAAAAGTCATGTGGTTAGAGGTACTTGAATCTACATACCATATATCATTATTTGATCAAGCATCAGTAGTCATAGTATTCATAAAGTGCTACATAACAAACAACCTTTCACTTCTGTCATCATTGTTTTTGCTACTACTAGATGCATAGTTACCTTGTTGTTTTTTTCCATTTCTAATTTTAACTTTTTTAAAAAGATTTTTTTAGAAATATGGCCTTTTTTATCACAATTCCAACATTCTCTATAATCACCAAAATTATGTTGCTTATTAGAATTCATAACTTGTTCTCTTTGGCTCCCTCTTCCTCGGGACTATTCCTCGTCTATTTTGTTATACATCATAACCTTGACCACAACCACCACCTTGGTCTCTGCCATGATCTCTACCTCTACTAGTAAAGTAAAACACCTATTCAGACTTTTTCTAGCTTTGAGAAGAAGAGGAATCCAAGCCAAGGTTCTTCTCCTTAAGTATCAGTATAGAAATCAAGTCTGCAAAATTAGGGATATCATCCCTTGTATTCATAGTTGACCTGAAGCTCTTGTATTTATCTCCAAGTCTATCTAAGCATGCACCCATAATATTATTATCATCAACTACCACATTGATAGATCTAAGATCTTTCATAATACTCTTGATCTTTGAGGCATAATCATTAGTGGACATGTTCTCTCTTTTCACTTGAGTTGTAGCTTTTTTTCCTTTGTATTTACTTCGAACACCCTTACCAAATTCTTCCATGCAATAGCGGGGGTTTTATAATTCTACAAATATCCCCTCATGCTATATGTGATATTGTGATAGATAGCCAATACATGCCTTTACTCTATGTCTTCTCCCAATCCTTCTTAGACTTTAACTATTCTATAGTAGCATTTCATACAAGAACTTCAAGTGCTATCACCATGTCCTCCTTCAATGTCATTCCAAACACCTTTGCTCTTCAAGAAATTTATCATCTTGAACTTCCATGTAGGATCATCATTCTTATCAAGCTTCTCGCTAATAATTTGATTGAAATTATTGGATGTTTTGACAAAACTAAAAACCTTGCAAAACCTACAATATGCAAGCAAGCTAATACCAAGTGCAACACAATTAAACATGCAAATTTTTTCATTAATTACACAACAATGACTGCAATGTGCAATCTGCATGCAAATGCCATTTTTGTTTGCAACCCAATAAACACATGAAACCTTAAAGATTTGATATATATAACTTGTACACCTGTAAACAACGAGCATAGCCAAAACTATAGTTTATCCAAAAACTAATGTCTATAGCCTATACACTTATAAACGAAGGACATAGCGAAAACTATAGTATACCTAGAAACTATTGTCAAGACCACTTGTAGGTTCAAAATGGAGGCTGAGACAATGCAAGTAATAAAGGGCTAATCTGTAACATATACATTGTTCTTCCTACTCACCAAGTTTCACTGCAGTCGAAAATTGTAGCCTTGCTAATCTCAAGAAGCTCCTGTGATTATAAGCCAAGGCAAATCGAGCAAGGTGGAAGAGCTTCTTACCTGTTGCTTGCTTACTTCTTTGATTTTGTGCTCCAACACCATCATCTTAGCCTTCAATCGAGCTCCAATAGCCATGGGATGGCTTTGATACCATAAAAATAGACAGAAGGGGAGAGAGGTGAAGCATCCAAGAGCATACACAAACAATGTAATGGAGACATGAGAACATTGAGAGATAGGGCTAAATTCTTCTTCTTCTTCTTTACACAAAACAATGTATGTACACATGGCCACTAAGTGTGAACTTGCTAGGAAGGAAGAGGTGACACAATAAATGTGCCATAACCAAGGATGGACTACATGGGTGTAGTCTATGTATAGCTACAGAACTAGTGGTGTATCCTCATGTTAGTAACCTAACACACTAGTGAATAATATCATGCCACATCACCAAGGCATATAGTGGACTCTGGCTCATGTAGAGATCCACATCTCAACATTTATAACTTGTAATATCAAATATTTATAATGAGCGAGATACAAATGAATGAGGGGTTAGATATCTAGTCACACCCACTAGGTTATGAATGGTGTAAGAGACCTAGTTTAGGGCACCCGCATATAATCAAAAACTAAATCTTCACCTTCTCCTTTAGCTTCCATGGCTTCCTTCCTCTTTCTCCTTTCTTTCTTGTCTTTCTCTCTCATCTTCTAATCTTTTTCTCTCTCTTATTTTTCCTCTCTTTCTCTCTCATTTGCTTATTTTCCTCTCTCCTCTCAACCTCATATATTTCATGTGGTATTAGAGCTTCAAGATTTGATCAATTTTCCCTTTCCTTTTTCTCTATGTAGCTCCCTTTCAAATATGAAGACCCTAGTTACTCAAGTAATAAGTACATGTATAGCAAGGAGAACTACATTTAGTGACAAGTTTATTGAATGCAAGTAGGAGCTATAACTAGAACCTCTAACATATATGGAGGTAAAATGGTTAATTTAACATATGTTCACCCGTTTCTATGAAAATTTTAGGGGTTCCAAGACAAAGTTGGAGACTTAAGAGTTAGAGGAAGGCAAAACCTCAATTATTTTTTTGCTTGAACCTTTCCCTTTCTCTCTCCCCTTACAACTACCATGGTTGCCATATCCAAGAACTCTCAAGATCTTCACTTCCACTTTTCCAAGAACTCTCAAGATCCTCACTCCCACTCCTCCAAGACATCAACCACCACTTGCACTTGGTCCCTTGCCTCTCCAGCTTCAAATTGAGTAGCATCTTGCTTCCTTCCCTCCTTGATGCTTCTTGCTCCTGGAGTAAATCTTAGAAGACTGACAATAATTCAAGAGTTGAGGTAGCCATGTATTAATTTGGAATTCCTTCATCCATTAAAGCTTAGTCCAAGATCTCTAACCTCTCAAATATCTGTGCTATGGAGCTCCTTCAACCATTCTTGGCCACACTCAGCTAGATTAAAGACTTGGAGCTTAGCATACAAAGATTTCTTATAGGGGCAGCCATGAAAGCTCCAATTGAAGCTTTCAATTCTTGAAGAGCAATCTCAAGGTCAAGTAAAAGAGTCCCCCACCATCAAAGCAAGCACCAAACTCTTGAAGATTATACCCATTGGAATGCTTTGCTTCCTTGCGCTAGCTTACTAGAGGACTTAGATCATTGGGGGATCATGCTTCATCCATCTACTACAAGAACCAAAGAGATATGTTAATTCAACCTTAATCTAATGTTTATTTTCCAATGAATTTTATACTGATTTAATAATTAAAAATTTCTACCATATATACTTTGGATGAGGAAAAAGGTCGATGCCAAATGAGATGGTAAGCCAAAACAGAGGTGACACTCCCTTATTACTTAAAACCTTGAAGGGGTGCATAACCTAGCCCGAGAGAAACTTTACCCACCTCTTGGTGATCTGTAGCCCAATACTTGTATGCAAGTGCATGTATACTCCTTGATAACCCTATTCTCAATTATATACCCCCTAACATGAGGCACTTGCATTGATCAAGACACCCATGTATGGCACTGGCATGTATGCAGTTAAAAGGAGATGTATGACACTAAGGCTTTGATATGCAATAATGATATAGAAAAATAATACCTAAATGTAATTGGGATCATGCTCAACATGCTTTTTAAAAAAAATTCTATGATTCTTAGGCACCTTAGCCCATGATCCACTCATATAGTGCATATTTGAATCAAGACAAGCAATATTTTAGTTGCAAGCATTTAGGGATAGTCATAGAAATCTTATTGCAGTAAATTCTTTGTTGTATCAAGGAGTGAAACCTATAGCCAATCTCAAATAGGAATTTATTTCCTTTGATTTGAATAAAAAATCTCCCCAATCAGAGCTACACTCTAAAAGATATTGCCATTTTTGTGCATTGAGGCCATTATGGACAAGGTGTAGACTACTCTAGGATAGGCACAAAGATTCAATTGCAAAATTATCTGATCATTTTCTATTATAAATCTTCAAATAATTTTTAAAATACCTTTGTCCCTTCAATTTGAATCAAAAATCTTCTCAATCAGAGTTTCCTACTAGAAGTTATGCACATTATACTAACAAGGGATCCTATGGATTGCACTCAGATGGCAGGAGAGAAAGGAAAAGGCAAGGCCCATGAGGAGGTCCACAAGGAGATTAGGGACTCAAAGCATCAATGAATGAGTAACCTAGTGCATCACAAGATTATAATGGTGAGATACAAGAGGAAGTGCCCGATATAGACCCCTTTGTAGCATGCTAAATCACACCCCTTGTTAGCATGAGATCTACCACATGGAAAGGCACAATGATATGGTTTCCAACCATTATTAGATGCTCTCAAAAATAGATCTTGTGATCAAGAAAACGGTCCTGTACAACTCTCAAACTTAACAAACCTTGGAATATCTCCCCACTCTTTTAGCCCAATCAGCCACAACCTCAGCACAAGATAAGGAAAATAAGTTCAAGTGTGAATCATGATGGTCTCCACCATTGGACCCGCTTCATGGTCCACAAGGTATTCTTCAAGCTATGGGTATTCCCCCTCCTTACACATTTGAGATTGGTGAGCCCTCCCACAGCCAAGATGCGCATCTCTTGAGCTCTCCCATCATCCAAGTAGCCAATCCCCCCATGGGACCCCACCCCACACTAGCAAAAGCTCCCCCGCTCTCCCTAAGAGCAACAAAGGGACTTATTCGGCTCAGCCCCATAGTGGACAACATGGAATTAATGGCCAACATGGCAACAATGAGTAGTATGGCTATCACACACAACATGGATTCAATGCACAACATCACATTCATGGACAACATGCTATGTACGGGCATCATGGTACACATGGACAGGAAGGCTATCATGGGTAGCAAGGCCCTAATGAGCTCTATGACAAGATCATTCTTACCAAGTACAATGGGAAATCCCCATCCCCATTGGACTTGGAAGAGTGAACCTCCAAACTGGAGTCATACTTCAATATTTACCCATGCACTAATGATCAGATAATTCTCTTTGCCTCTCTCCATCTAATGGGATTTTCCTACACATGGTGGTGCGACATCAACCATGAGAATCACCAATTCATTGATTGGAAAGACTTTAAGATGCACATAGTTCAAATCTTTGTATCCCTAGTGGAAAAAGAGTAGTTGGCAAGATGATGATATCTACTTGACCAACGTAATCTCACAATACAAGAGTACAGAAATCAATTCACAAACTTGACCATGTATATTGAGAGTGTTAGTGATTATGAAAATTTACACAAATATATCTATGGGCTAGAGCCTAGCTTCTTAATTGATCAGATGGCTCAAAAACCTTCCATATTATTTTGTGCAATTGAATTGGCTAAAAGATATGTAAGGAAGTATAATAAAAATGAGAATTTTCAGATAGCCCGGCACCCCTTTGATATCAGGCCCTTATGGGGGTCTCTTTAGAATCAACCCCATGTCTAGTAGTAACCCTAAGATACCTACTTATCCCCCCTTCCATGTTAAAAGAAAACATGGCACTTTTAGGACAACACTTGGCTCTAATGGTAAGGGTAAATATGCAAAAAATAGATCTCAAATGGCATCAACCCTAAATATTCAAAGTGGTCAAAATGTCATCTCCCTACATGTTATGAAGGATCGGAAAGAAAAAGGCTTATGTTTTAAATGTGGTGATAAGTACACAACAGATTACACCTTAAAATGCCCCTATAAGACAACAAAGGTCAAATTTTATAGCATGTATGTAATGGAAGATTGGAACAATGATGGGAAGGAATTGCATGCTAAAAATGAGGAGTATGTAGAGGACTTGGACCAAGAGCAATTCTATGATCTAGAGGATGGGTTTCCACTTGACCCAGGTGGCTATCCATCTCATGATCTTGGTTTGATTACCCCTACTACACCCCACCCAATTACCACTTCCCTTTACTCCATCTCCATTGACACATGAGCTAGCTTTAGAAGGCCTGGCACTCTATGCATTCAAGGGAGCATTAATGGTAAGCACATATTTTCCTTGTGGATAATGGTAGTACACACAATTTTGTCAATAAATCAGCACTCAATTTATTGGTTGAAATGCATCCCCATGGAACTACAATGCCCCATGAAAGTTCAAGTAGCAAATAGTGAAGAAAAAACTAGCACACATGTATGCTCCAAGGTCCCCCTATGTCTGGAACACCATGTTAGAGATTTTGGGAATTTTCTAGGTCCCATGCTTCCCGCTCTTCACATGCATTGACTGTTAGAGGTGGCAAAAATGGCAAGCATGATAATGATCATAAGGGCAAGGACTCTCAGAAGTCTAGGTCCAAGTCACGTAGTCGCAATAATTCCCATGGACGAAAGTCTGATCTTACCTATCATTATTGTGGGAAAGCAGGACATATTAGGCCACAGTGCCATAAAATGTGCGATGATAAGTGCAAGAAAAAGGGAAAAGATAAAGTGCAAGAAAATTCCTATAAGCGCAACAAAGTACCTGCAAAGTCTAATGTGAAGATAGAAGAGGTTAATGTCACGTAGGCCACTGATTCAGATGATGACGATTACATACTTGCAACTTCTTCATGCGATGCCTCACAAACTTCTGAGATACACTCTATGTATGCACAGTGTTGGCTCTTGGATTCGAGTGCGTTGTTTCATGTGACACCCTGCAGAGATTGGTTTCATACCTATCGTACTATGTCTGGTTGTGTGCGCCTTGGTGATGACATGTCTCTTGACATACTAGGCATTGGAGATGTTAGGCTGCAGTTTCCTTTTGGCTGCTCTTTTGTTTTGCATGATGTACGCCATGTACTCGCATTGACTCGCAATCCAATGTCAGCTAGACAGCTTGATGATGCACGGTATTTGTATCTTTTAGAGACTCTGCATGGAAGATTACTGTGGCAGGCTTGTACTTGCAAGAGGTGCCTGTTGAGAATCAGAGTTTGCAGCAATAGAATGTGTGCACAAGAGGGAGAAGAGAGCTCAAAGTACAATAATGAAATCTTGCTTACTAAGTTGCTTAGAGTACAACTTGGGTACACTCTCTCACCCTTTGATAGTGACCCATAGACTGTTTATATAGCCTTTTGCCAGCTAGGGTTAGGGTTTCCCCTGCCCCTAGGGCTATTCACACTCATCTGCCCTTATACTCCCTTGCTTACAGTGGGTTTCTATGCCCATCTTCTAACACCCCCCCTCAATGCCAGGGTGGCATTGGATTACAAGGCATGTAAGAGATTCCCCCCCTTTTTGGGATGCTTTTATAAATCAGTCTTACAAGGTTGTTTTAGGTAGATGATTTAAATAGTCAAAACAGTCGATCTTCAGATGAATTGGAGACATAGTTGGCCACCAATTCTTTGGGTATTTTAGGAGTGTTGGGGCATTTACTAGTGATATGCCCTATCTTCTTGCATTTGTTACATTTCATCTTCTCGGGATACTTCTTCCAGCAATTGTTTACAAGATGTCCTTTTTTCTTACAGAAATAACATTTAGTGAGAACTGTATGAACCAATACTTGTTCACGGGAATTTGAAGTTGCCTGACTGTTGCTGCTTTCTTTGTGGTTCCTCTTTTCTTTATCCAAATAGGATTGAATGGTACTTGCCAAAGTAGGATCTGGAATGTTGGTGAGAGTGGTTACAAGAGTAGGAAACACTTGTTTTACAGCTTTAGGAGAATAGCAATAGCATCTTCTTCATGTATTGGAGCTTGTACAGAAGCAAGCTATGTCATAAGTCCCTTCATATGAGAAATGAATTTTCCCAAATCTTCTCCTGAACGATATTCCAAGCTAAAGAATTTAATTTTAAGGAAGATTTTAGTATTTTTGCCAGTGGCTCCATAGAGCTTTTCAAGCTCATCCCATTTTTCTTTAGCAGTGTTTAGTTGATCAACATGATGAATCGGGGATTCATCTAAGTGTAGCATTATGATTGCTTGAGCACGTTGGTCATCCTCTATATCAATCATATTTGCAGAGTTTACAGCTCTACTGCCTTGAATAAGAGGCCAATACCCTCTCTCCATCATTTTGTATTTTATAAGTAGCTGCCATGAGTGGAAATCCTTACCATCAAACTTTCGAATCTAAGGACGGACATCAGCATATGTTGTGGTCATTGGGAAGTTCTTACCACTTGTTAGGACAAGGGCAGTGTCTAGTCCCTTACAAACTTTTCACTGAATGCGGAAGAAAATTAGGCAAAGTGAAGTCAAAGTTGCAATGAAGAGAAAGGCTGAAAATCATATAAGTGTAATATTTCAAAGTATGACTTTGGTGATCCTTTCTTATGTGCAAGCTTCTTCCGTGGTTTAATAGTCTTTTTATGTTTTAATGAAGTAAACCTAGACTGGACTTCAGGCTCCTCCTTATGGTACGGCTTAGTGGATGAAGCTTGTGTTGGACACGGTTTATCTATGATCTCAATGCTTGTTGCTGATGATTCCGAGGAGAGTATGATGACACTCATGCTATTGATTTCACTGACCAATGTACTTGAGACAAAATACACTTCTTGTGCATGATGGTCTATGTGTTAATTTTACACATAACCTTACAACAATATATGAAGAGGAATAAAAAACTCACTGGGTTTTGATGAATGCCCAGCAAGTAATTAACTTGATGATTTATGATTAGTGTTAAAAAAACACTATTGTCAAGCTTAGTGAAGTGCTTGAATGGAACCCGGTTGGAAATCGGCTTCCCGATGCTTGGTGATGTCCATTGAGCATGCCCAAGAGCTTTAGACTCTAGAATAGGGTTCTGAGACTCTGCTTCAGTGATTAGAATCACTGTTAATGAAGCTCAGAGTGTAAAAATGACAAAATGTCAAGCTTGGAGCTTGTTGGCTATGGCTGCCCAAAAAAACACAGTTAGGGTTTGGCTTGTAGCAGCCAGCAAAGATTAAATTTCTCAGAGCCCTCTTAGCTGAGAATAGCCCACTTGGGGGGCTATCAAAGCCCTATGGTGGTGGCTAAGATTGCACCGCCTGCTACCCGCGTTTTAGCACGAGGTAGTCGCCTGCCCAGAACTGCGCCATTTCTGCAATTCACGTAATGCTATCCTTCTGCGCACCTTATTTCACGGTCCAAGGTAATAGGCAGCTGCGCCCTGAGATGAGGAACAGTTCCTCAGAAGAAAGCAAAGGGAGATATGGCCTCCTTTGTCCTCCCCAAGTCCTCCACATCTTTCCTTAGGAGCTTGTGTAGAGGGGTTGCCTTGGTTGTAAAATGTGCAATAAATCTTCTGCAGTAACCCACATGGCCAAGAAATCCTCTCAATTGCTTGAGGTTTGTCGGTACTGTTAAGGCGGCAATCTTCTCAATATTTGCAAGGTCTGTTGCAATCCCTTGTGCAGAGACAATATGGCCCAAAAGAACTCCTGATGAGACGCTAAAGACACATTTGTTGGGGTTGAGAGAAATCCCATACTCTCGGCATCTGTCAAAACATTGCTCTAGGTGTCCCCAATGCTCTCAGATTAAGCTATAGACACAGAAGTCGTCAAGATACACCTCAATGAAATCATGAAGATGATTTTGAAAGGCATCCATCATTACTCGTTGAAAGGTGGCAGGAGCATTACAGAGCCCAAATGGCATCACTCTATAGGCATAGGTCCCCCATTATGTAGTGAAGGTTGTTTTAGATTGGTCCTCTTCTACGATTTGGACTTGGTTATATCCACTGAATCCATCCAAGAGGGAATACAGCTCATGCCCTGCCATTGTGTCCAACAATTGGTCTGTAAAAGGGATAGGAAAATGATCCTTCTTTGTCTTTGAATTCAGCTTTCGAAAGTCAACACATATTCAAAGTTTCCCGTTCTTCTTGGGTACTACCATAATGGGCGAAACCCATTCACTGTTAGCCACAGGATAAATGAACTCTGCTTCAAGAAGTTTCAATAATTCAGCCTTCACCAGAGCAGAATAATTAGGATTCATACGTCTTTGTCTTTGCCTTACGAGGCTCTTGTGCCTTTTGTTGGCTATTAGTGCCATTGGCCTTTACAGGGGCTGGGCTTGGATAGTCCTTTGCAATGTAGCCTTCTCCTTTGCATTGGCTGCATAAGGGCTTATAATCCACAGATCGTCTAGGGTTTGGACAATTTGGGAAGATATGACCCTTTTCTCCACAGCTGTAACATTCCACCTTTGATCTCTGACACCGCCAGACTACCGTCCTCTGTAACTTTGAGAGGGAAACCTCCTTGGACCGAAATTAGGACCAAATTTCCTAGGCCTTGATCCAATATCCTGTGTTGTCATTTTGGATTCCAGCAAGTTGAATCTTGCATTTTCATCCTTCTGTCTTCGTTCATGCATCTCTTTCAGAGAGCAAATATCCTCTGTATGGTTCTTCCGCAAATAGTAGGAACAGAAGGCTCCAGGAATGATTGGTTTTCAGGTACATTCAATGGCTAAATGTCCCGCTTGATGATACTTTCCACACCATGTATTAGAGCGCATCACATCTCTTCTAGCTCCCACAGGAGTGGATATATTGGCACTATTCACCTTCAGCGTCTGTAGCTGCTCTCTAATCACATCCAGAAGCTCTTTCTTGATACTTGCAACTGAGTTGGATAAGTAATCCTTCAGATTTTCACCTCCTGAAGTACTTGTAGTAGGGTTTTGGGAAGCTTCTGTAATTCCTGCATACACTGGTTGGGTCGATCCAGAAGGTCCTCTGTTCTAGTTTTGATTCAGAGCTCCTATTGAGACTTGGGGTTGTTGATTCCAGTTGGTAGGATTCCACTGTTGTTGAGTTGCCATCGGAGGAACTCTTTGAGGCTACTGTTGTTGTGGTTAAACCATCATTTGAGGCACTATCGTCTGTGACGACCACAATGGATGAGGTGCATTATACTGCGGCATTGTTTGCATCTAGGGATAGGGGTAGGAAACTATCCCTAGGATTGCATTTGGTGGGTATACCATTCCTGGCATGGGAGGAGGTAAGGCTCCTCTTCCTAGAGTCATTGACAGCCTTGCTTCAACTTTGTCATAAAATCTTGCACCTTCCACTGCAGCTTGCAGATTGATTGGTCTTCTCAATTCCACAAACTTGCAAACTTCTGGTTGTAGACCCTTGAGAAACACTCCTTTCTGGATTTCTTCGTCCAAATGATGGTTAGTCCATCTCTTCATGATGGATTCCATTCGCGAGACATAATCTTCTACTCTTTCTCCAGAGGACTGACTTAGGTTCATGAACTCCTCTCGCATTCGCTCTTCAAAACCTCGCCTGAATTTAGTAAGGAAGGCCAACTTCAAGTCGTCCCATGTGCCAAAAGTTCCTACTACTTGTCTCTCATACCACTGAAACGCTGTGCCCTTGAAAGTGGGAGAATATCGCTAACCAATGCTCAGGGGTTTTGGCATTGTTGGCCACACATGCTACCATAAATTCTGCTACATGAAGATCAGGGTCTTCATTGTACTCTCCCTTAAAAACTGGCAATGGGACTACATTTGTTATCTTGTCATCAATATTTCCAGGACGAATCTGACTAGGAAGGGGATCTTGAGTCGCCATGGGGACTTCTGTAAAGAGTGCTTTCAGGGCATCAAAGGAGGCTTCTGCCTGCTGCAAGATCGTTCTCAACTTTGATTTTTGCCTTATCTCTTCTCATGTACCTCTGTACTCGTTCTAACACTTGCCTCTTTATTGCGTCATTCATCAGGGGGTTGGCTCCAACCAGTTGGTCTGTACTCAACAGGATAGTATCAAAGGGGGGCTTCAGCCTCTAAGAGATTCTCCGGCCAACATGTCCTCTACTTCCTTCTTTTCAACATCTCTGAATTCGGCTTTCAAACCAATTGGTTTCTGAGGGTTTCAACAGTGTATGTTGTGAAAAACACTCTATCTACCAACTTCCAGTGGGTTGCTAATTGGACAAATAGGAGATTATCAGTGCACCAAGCATCCCACGTATCTTGCTGTTGAGCATCCACGAACAAATTCAAACTCTTTTCCTTCTTATTTTCGTGAACCTCCATAGACCACGACTCCTGAAGCTTCTTCACAATCTACCACTTGATGATGTCTGGAGACTTCTCAATGAATGCCAAATCTTCCATGGATGGTCATTCTCTCTATTTCTGCTCTTCAGTTTATTTCCAAACAGTTTTCCACCAAGATGCAAGCTTCTGCTGCTTCAACAAGAAGAGGAAACAGTCCACCACATAGAGCATGCATCATGATGGTGATATATTTCCGCCATTGTGGGATGAACTTCTTGTGGAAAGTGGCTTTGATGATAAGAATCTCCAACTCTTCAGTGGAAGAAAGAAGTTTGCAAACATCCATTGAATTATCATCTTCTTGACAATGACATTTCCTTCATTTTCAACCTCTTCTGGTGCTTGTTGATGGCAAGTTTCCCCGGCTGCGCACCAAAAACATGGAGCCCCAAGAGGAAAACCAAGGAAAAGGGGATTCTCTTGCAAGAAAATCTATCTTTTAACATAAAAAATCTTTCATTTCATTCTTTTGATCATCAAAACAAAGAAAACAGCAAATCTTCACGCAACATCATAGTAGATTTCTCCCACGGATTTGATAGAATCAACCATAATCCTCAACATCTTCAGAGAATTCTTCAATATAACAAAGAACACAAAATAATACACCATATTTGAATGGAAATCAATCACATATTATTCATCTTCAATGTCTTCATAGTTCTCTCTCTCAATCTCTCATATACAATTACATTGTTTTGATATATTTGACTATCTCTGACTCTCTCTCTCTCTCTCTCTCTCTCTCTCTCTCTCTCTCTCTCAATAGTACATCATATACTCACTACAATACTCTCATAATAACTCTCAATAATCCTTCTTAGGTCGTGGATGCACCTGCCAAGAGGTATGTCTGATATGAAGAGTCACCAGAGCCACTACAGTGTCTTTTCACAGCTCACTATTGTCACTGTCACCCAGTCTTCTCTTCAGTCTTCAATAGTTGCTTCTTCCACTTGTTTTAGCTCCTTTGAACTTAGATTCATCCTTTCCAAAAGTTAGAAAAATTCCCCAAAGTCACACATACATTCTACAGAACACTTATAGAAGGTCTACAGAACAGTTATAGTACATTACCAGAGCAATTACAGTACATTTACAGTATAGAGACAGAGCAGAGACAAAAGGTCTACAGAGGGTCTACAGAACCTCATAACTCATACTCAAACCATTCCAAACTATCAAAAACTATTCAATAAGCTTTCAAAAGATCTCAATCTTCATCAATCATCAATCCATGCTTCATACAGAAGAAAATCAGAACAAAACAGAAGCTATACAGAAGGTATACATAACCAATCAGAACCTCAACAGAACCTATCAGAACATCACAGAGCTTCATATCTCTACTAAAAATCATCATGAACTTCCAAAACATAATCAATATCATCCAAAACACTCTCAAATACTTCCATTAATAACCATGCATCACTCTAAATCCATCAAAAATCAATCATTTAGACCTTAAAAATAACAAAAATCAGTCAAAATTTCAGTCTTTTTCCACTCAACACCATATCACACTTGGTTCAAAGAGAATGCGAAATGAGAGGGATCTGTTGCTCAACCTCTCTTCCTGTAGGGCATAGTTCCATTCCCGTCCCCTAAAACGGTATGAATCGGGATTCTATCCTAACAATTTCTAAGGGTCGATCATCGGTAAACCTTGTGAGAAGCCTCCCAGTTTTCTAAAACCACCCTGCTGTAGGACAAACCTGTCGAGGATTCCACCCACCCACTTCCCTCAATAGGCATTCTTTAGTTATCTAATTGGGTCCTATCACATTTGTGTATGACATTTAAAGTCAGCTTCCTTAATTAATCCTTTTAGGAAACAAAGTTCGTTCACGTAATTTACAGCACATACACGAATACATGGCAAGCAATCTATTGATAAACAAGTTCAAACAAGTTCCTTAACTTATCTTCAAGTTAATCTTTGTCTCCTACCCATACAGGAGAAATTATGTATCCCTTTTGTCTAATAGAAGTATCCCTTCTGCCCTCCTATAGATAGAGATACACTCTATGTATGCACAGTGTTGGCACTTGGACTCAGATGCATACTTTCATGTGACACCTTGTCAAGAGTGGTTTCATTCATACCGTACTGTTTCGGGTACTGTGCGCTTGGGTGATGACAGCTCTCTTGATATTGTGGGCATTGGTAATGTTAGGCTGCAGTTTCCTTCTGGAAGCAGTTTTGTCATGCAAGATGTACGTCATGTACCTGCTTTGACATGCAGTCTCATGTCAACTGGAGAGTGAGAGCAGAATTTAGGTGACGGAAAGTGCTTAAAAATAGCTAAAAATTATGAATATCAAGGGAAAAATATTCACCATCAAAGGCGGCGGCTCGATCTAGGACGATTTTAAGCGTCAAAGCGCTTTAAAGGCGCTTGAGCGACACTTGTTGATTTTTCATAATTTTTCAGACAGTCGTGCGGGTTGACACAAGCTATTGGCCAATGCGGGATGCTAAGCTGGACGCCCAGGATTTTTCAGAGCTCAATTCCGAGTCCGGACGGGGAAATGGCTAAGAAACCGGTCAAGATACGAAGAGGTAGACAAAATTTGGCCAAAATGGGCAAGTGACCCTTGGAAGCCCAATTTTAAATGTAGCATGAAACTTTTGAAGCATGGAGATGAATAAAACGTGGAGAAGAGGGGGCGCCATACAGCGCCGATTTTTGCGCTTGAAGGATGATGATGCCATCTTCTGCCTGTGAACAACCATGCCAACTGATCATTGCCCTTGCTTCCCTCCTAGTTGCCAATCATTTCGCCGCCCTTCGCTCGTCAAATGATGCTCTCTTTGAAGATCTCTGATTTCAGTATTTCTCTCTCCTCCCTCTCTCTCTTCTAAAGGCAAGTTCATGTGGGAAGAAGAAGGAAGAAGAAAGAATGATGGAGGCTTGTCCGGCATGGATCGGATTGCTCCACGGGCTGGAAATGGTGATTTGTGATTGTACTGGACATGAAGTGCTGCTGATTTTCAAATTTGCAGCCATGGACATGAAACCCGAAACACGCAAATAAGCGGTAATTCAAATTTTTCAAAGGAAATTTGAGATTTTATGGCTTTTGATTGATAAAATGTTGTACATGTGGGCTAAAAATTGTTTATGTTGCTGATTTCCATGAGTTCTTGCTGGTCATAATCAGAAAATCAGAAAAATATGCATCCTGTGGTTCAAAATAATACACTAAAACACGTAAAATATGGAAAATCAAGGGAAAATGATGGTTTTGGGCATAAAAATGGAAAAGTGAATAGGAACACCAACTAAACTTTCATTTTTGCTGCAAGAAGGAACTAAGGGCTATAGCCCATAACCTATTTTGAATTTTTAGTAATAAAATAATGCAGAAAATAAGGAAAAATACAAGGAAAATAGAGAAAAATCACTAAAAATAGGGGAAAAATGCATTTTGGGTGCGGAAAATTAATGAAAATTGAGAGCATAAGCATGAGGATTTGCCTCAGTTCAACCCCCCCTTCTTGTTCTAGTGTGTTTTTCCCGCTTTCTATACATAAAAATGATGGCAAAATACCCTATAAATCTATACAACAATGCAACATTTGATCGATGGGAGGGTAGAGTGGTTAAAATGTGTCTAAATGTGGAGTAAAATGATGAAAGGATTGCTGTTTTGGTTTGCATGCCATATAGGTCGGTGAATAATTATAAAATAAGGACCTAGTAGTATGAGGGTTCCCTCGGTGCTAGGTCTGTGCAATGCCGCATAAGAACGGTAGTTGGAGGTCATTAAAAGGATGTTTTCCACATGTGCACAATATTGATTTCATAACTATTTGAGCACTAGGCATCCACACTATGCGTAAATCATTGAAATATTTAAAGGTATCAGAAATCCTAGATGCACAGCAATTGCTTTCATTAGGATCTTGACCACGTTGAGTGAGAGACAGAACACCCTAAGCCATAGGCTAGTCGTGGGGTCTAGGGAAAAGAGAAGTAAGGACAATGGTACATTCTTGTATACGATTAAATGGTACCTTGAGTGGACTTTTGTGCGAAATGTTTATATGTTGAGCGACGCATCGAGGGGCCAATCCCCAAGGTGTAGGAGAGTCGCAGAGGGTGGACGGCATTAAGCCGTAGGAGGAACCCTATGTGTATGTGATTCGAGCCTTTTGGCTATGTGAAAAGGACTCCCTCTGAGGAGTAATATTGGGTTAGGATTAGTTGGACTACAACGTATTACAGACGCAATGTTTGGGAAGGCAGAGATTTTGATAGACTCTCCTGGCCGCGAGGCCGAGGGGTTGTCTTGTGCGTAGTGATGAGGCCCGGCTAGTGCATGAGCTAGTGCCGGCCCGGTTTTTGGTCCACCAGTGGTGCGTCTGCCGGGAGCCGCTTAAAAGTGGCGGTCCTCGAATCCTGGTTGTCTAGGGACCAACTAGCAGTTTATGCCAAAGGATACTGAGATTGATCCGTTATTTATTAATAAGCATCATCTAGCAGAAATCCAAAAGCAAGAAAGAGACGAAAGAGCTAGGCGATGTGCTGAAATTTTTAGGAGATATTCCCCTAAGCGTGGCGGTGCTGAACCCTTACGAGGGAGTGGATCTAGTGGTCTTGGGGCCACAAGCAATAAGCTAGGAGAAGGTGGAAGCTCTAGTGCTCCCCTTCCTTCTATAAGCCAGTCCACGTCAAGTGCGGGAGGTGTAACCCCACCGTCCCTTATTCCTAGTGCAAATCCAATCCTCGTCATGGCGCAGCCTATTGCAATTCCAGCAGGAACGACGGATTTACTGGCTCTAGGTTACCCGCTACCCATTTTTAATGGGCTAGTTGAGGAAGATACGGAACTCCACATTAGGGAGTTTCAAAAGTTGATGTTTAACTGTCGCATTCAAGAAGAAGGACATTTAATGATGTTCTTCAATATGACTCTCAAAGGAAGAGCAGCTATATGGTATCATGGTTGAGAAGCCGGAACCATATTGAACATTGATGCATTTTATGGAGCTTTTCGAAGGGAGTTTGCCCCCGAAAGGGGTGGGCAATATTGGTTGCGTGTACTCAACGTGACCCGCCAAGAACCACACGAGGATATTCGTGCTTATGCGAAGAAAATAGAAGAGGTTTTCCGTAAGTTGGACACCTCTATTCCTATCCCCGCAGCTGCCCAATTGCAATATTTCCTGCATGGTTTGGACTTTAATATCCAATTGCAGTTGAGTAGTGTCCCCTTGGGGGATATAGATACTGCCATTACACGAGCACAAGAGGTGGAATCCCAACTACAAGCAGCCTATGCTTCTCGAGGCAATTCGAATATGGGTTTAGTATTGGGCAACAATATGGCAATGGCCAATGGCAGCAGTGGTCAAGGGATAGCGATGGCTAACCCTAATGGGAGAGGGAACATGATACAGAATGTGCCTTTATTACCAGCTCCCCCTAGCATATCGATGCCTACGGGCAATCAAATGGCTCCAACTGGTGGAGGCCAGGCGGTCAATTCTAACACCATGCCTGTGGCTCAACAACCAGTGCCTAATCGAATTGTTAGGCCGATGGAACGACATGGTAATGACCAAGGCTATGAGTCGAGTTCTTCCAATGTTCTTGGCAAGGCTAAGGACATGATGAAGCATTATACCGACATGATTACGGAGCAGTATCGACAAATAGCCGTGGATGTCAACTTCCTTAAAAAACAACAAAATTTGATAGGAAGTAGATACCCAGATGAGGGCGCACCTTCGAGGTTTAGTTGCAAATGGTGTGGTGGGCATCACTATCCAAGAAATTGCCCAAATGTTAAGTGCGACATTTGTGGAAAATCCGGCCATTTAGCAGCTACTTGCTGGAGTAAGATCAGTTTCCTCCAACGAGGTAGTCGGCAACTAGGGCCTGTTAATCATCGCGTGCAAGGAAATGATTCCCAGCGAGAAGATGGGCCTAAACAAATACTTCAACGACCAAAGAATACATTGGAGGAGCTACCAAGTGGTAGTGGGGTTAGTTTGATTGAGGCTGTACGTGTTAATGATGTTGAAACCTCTAATCTGCGAGCTGTTCTTACAAGAGGTCAAAAGGGTAGAGAAGTCGATAAGGATAAGCCTGTCGACGGAAACCCTAAACAAGGCGACAAAGGAACGCAAGTTTTGGATCCTGCCATGGAAGGGGGACCTTTGAAGCCCGTAGAGAGTAAAGCCAATAAGGAACCACCAAAGAAGAAGGTGAAAGTTAAGAAAGAGGCAATAAAGCCAGTTCAGCGACCTAAAGAGCGGATGGCTTGGCGTGAAAAGCGAGCTCTATCAAACTATCATGAATTCGATTTGGCGAGCTCTCTTTGCGAAGTCAAGCCGGATGTGAATCTCTTACAGCTTATTAAGCTTTCCCCAGGAGTACGTAAGGAATTTAGAAAGATTCTACGTACCGGGTATATCATAGAACCTTTGGGTATTGCGCGAGTTGGTGATGGCTGGTTCGAGCATGCTGAGAAGCATTGCCCAAGGGTTGTAGCCTATGTCGATGGGATATTAGTAGATTATGCCATTGTCGACACGGGATCATCTATTAATATTATGAGTTCTGAACTGATGGAAATGTTGGGTCTTGCGATCCAGAAAGATACCTCCACAATTCTCAGAATGGCAGATGATAGTTTGAGACAGCCGGAAGGCTGCATTACTAAGGTCCATGTCACTGTTGCTAATATAGAATGCTTGTTGGACTTTAGGGTGATTCGTTTTGCAGGCCCTCCAAGTTACCAAGTATTACTCGGACGACCTTGGATCTTGCAAGCGGACTGCCAAGTGGATATACCCGCCGGTCGGCTAATATTCGGCAGAGGTGCCCAGCGTGTGGTGGTTGATGCTTATCCTGAGTCCCCGTAGAGTGAGAGAGCTCCTCTATCTTCTGCAGAATTGGAGACATTAGAAGATTTATCTGCCAGTGAGACATCATCGACGAGTGATGAGTCCAAAGAGGGATCCACCACGGAAGACATCTATCAGATCACTTTAAATGAGCCGATAGAGGGCCAAGATCGTATAAGAGATGCAGATGTTATCAAGCTAGACCTTGGTATGCCTGATGATTTGCGGCCAATCAAATTAGGTTCTATGCTCAGCTCAGCAGAAAGGGAGGACTATGTGGCCTTGATCCAGGAATTTCGTGATATCTTTGCCTGGAGTTATGATGAGTTGAGAGGCATCCCTCCTAGTCTTGCTGTTCATACAATTCCGTTGAAAGAGGGTAGCCGTCCTGTACGGCAGAAAGTAAGGCGTATGCCTTTCGAACTAAGGGACGGGCTGTTTGAAGAGTTACAGAAGCTTCGAAAAGTGGGTTTGATTTTTCCTGTGCAACACACGGAATGGTGTTCGCCAGTTGTGATAAGAAAGAAGAAGAATAATCAAATCCGTTTACGTGTAGACTTTAGGGAGCTGAATAAGCAGACACTTAAGGACTACTACCCGTTGCCATTTATTGACCAGATTTTGGATCAATTAGCGGGTAGGGAGATATATTCGTTTATGGATTGCTTTGCAGGATACAACCAAATGGCAATTGCAGAAGAGGATAAGTTGAAAACAACTTTTATCACTGTATTTGGTACTTTTGCGTACCATGTGATGGCCTTTGGTTTATGCAATGCGCCTGGTTCGTGGCAACGAACAGCAGATAAGGCATTCGGTGACATATCCCCTGAGGAGTTGAAGGTGTTTATTGATGACTTAGGGGCCGCCATCGTGAGAGGAAGGCAGTTGATCATTTTAAGAAAATGCTTTGAGCGCTGTAGACAATTTTGCATCGCCCTAAACCCACGGAAGTGTGTTTTTGGAGTGCCTTATGGGCTGTTGCTGGGTCATGTGGTCAGTTCGATAGGAATTGCGACAGACCCCGAGAAGGTTAAAGTTATAGTTGCCATGGGTCCACCATGCACTCCGAAAGAGGTTCATAGCTTTCTGTCTTCGGTTGGTTACTACCGTAGATTCATCAACGCCTTAGCAGAAAGAACGTTGCTGCTTACAAATTTATTGTCCTTTAGCTGTTCGTTTGTATGGGGTGACCCTTGTAAGGTAGCATTCGAGGATGTGAAACAAGAGCTAGCAAGAGCACCCATTTTAAAAGCACCTAAAAGAGGTGAGGTATTCTATATATTTTCAGCAGCCACCATGTATAGTATCTGCTGTTTAGCCCAAATTTGGGAAGAGAAGTGGTACCACCCGATTTCTTTTGCTAATCGAAAGCTGGGGGTATCCGAAATCAATTATACCTACATGGAGAAGCTGTGTCTAGCGATGGTCTTTGGGACCAAGAAATTCAGGCATTATATTCTCTATGAGAAAGTTGTGCTTTATACGAAGGCGGAGGGACTTCGATTATTGATGAATAAGCTACAGCCGCCTGATCGTCTAGCAAAGTGGTTGATCACTTTGCAGGAATTTGATTATGAAATCAGGAGTAAGCCACCAAGGTTGCAAGGCATCGTGGAATGTCTTGTAGACTTTGGGGAGCCGAAAGAATCTGTGGCTGAAGGTAGTGACATGGAGTTGTTATTTAAAATAGATACGGCATCTATTCCCTCTTGGTATGCTGCAATAACACATTATTTATCAACAGGAGAGGCGGGATCCAAATTATCTAAAGCTGAGAGAAGGAAAATTAAGCAGCAAGCGTTAAAGTTTGCTTTGATCGTAGGTACATTATATCGGCAAGGGGTTGATGATATCTATCGCCGGTGCGTGATGCCTGACGAGGTGCCATTCATTTTGGAAGAGTGCCATGATTGTGCTTGCAGTGGCCATTTTGCTGGACGGCTTACAGCACAAAAGGCTTTAAGAGCAGGTTATTGGTGGCCTGCCATCTTCCAGGATGCGTTTGCGTATGTTAAGAGATGTGATATTTGCCAACGACATGATAGTCGAGAGAATAGGAAACGACCACTCACCCCTATTATGGCGATACTTCCATTTGAGAAGTGGGGAATAGACTTTGTGGGTCCTATTACTCCGTCATCAACTACACAAAAGAGGTACATCATTGTAGCAACTGACTACTTCACAAAGTGGTCAGAAGCACGTGCAAGAAGGAAAGATGATGCTAAAGAAACTGCTAGTTTCCTTTTAGAGCAGATAATATGCCGGTTTGGTCCGCCGAAAGAATTAGTGTCGGACCGCGAAACCCATTTCCTGAATAAGGTGATTAAAGGTTTGACAGAGTTGTGGCAAATCAAGCATAACAAGACAACCCCATATAATCCGCAAGCCAATGGGCAAGTTGAAAGCACCAACAAGCAGCTTGTGGGCATCTTGTCCAAAATTGTGTCGGAAAAGAAACGAGATTGGGATAAAAAGTTATACGTGGCAGTGTGAGCTTATAATACGACCTTCAAACGAGCCACTGGCCATACCCCGTTCAAGTTAGTATATGGGGAGGAGTGTGTCTTGCCTTTAGAAATTGAGCTACCGACTATTCGATTTGCCATCAATCATTCTTTGAGCAATGAAGACGCACTTTTTGAGCGCTTGACGACACTGGCACATTTAGATGAGCTTAAGCTGCAGAGCTTATTGCACCAAGAAGTGGCGAAGCGCCGAATGAAGCAGCTACACGACCTCAAAGCCAAGAAATACACCTTCAAGAAAGGACAGCTTGTTCTGTATTATGATGCAGGATGTGAATTATTTCCAGGCAAGCTAGAGCCCAAATGGGATGGGCCCTATCGGATCGTTAGAATAGGAAGGAATAAATCCACAGTCTTGTTAGCTGACCTTGAGGGGATAGAATTTAAAAATAAGGTTAATCTTAATAAGATTAAATCTTATTACTTTTGATTGTACTAATGCTATGACTGCCTTGCAGGTCTAGGCAAGATCGATCAAACATCTGCAAGGAAATTGTGATAGAGGTTGATGGGTCGTCTGATCCCTTATTTAGAACACCCATATTTGGAACAGAGGTATCATCAGGGAAAGCTCATTTGGTGGAGCAAAGGATACCAGGTGATTGAGCAAGAATGCGGGACATTTATTTGGGAGATCAAGGTCTTTTGCCATCACTACCTACAAATTTTGACGCGCATCCCTGTTGAATTCAATGATGATGGAGGGATGGAGCCTACAATCCACCCGTTGAATATGTTGAATTTCGATTACCATAATTACGAGTAGAGTTCTGGATGGCGGGATATGTAAACCCTTTATGGATGTACACCTTGTACTTTGATGGGGCGTCCAGGGGTGCATGCAAAAAAGGAAGTGTAGGAGTTGTCATCCGAGATCCCCGACGACGCATTGTCATGAAGTTAGCTGCTTATCTCGGGGTGAATTTCACCAATAATATGGCAGAATACAAAGCCCTGATAATGGGTTTGAATATTGCAAAGAAGGGTGGTATCCGCTAGTTATTGGTGAAAGGGGATTCTCAGTTGGTTTTAAATTAACTCAATGGGACGTACATGGTACGGAACCCCATCCTTTGCATGTACCATCATACTGCCATAGCCCTGCTAGACGAATTTGATAGAGTGTCTTTTCAGCTGATTCCACGGAATTGCAATCAGTTTGCCGATTCTTTGGCTAATTTTGCATATGAAGAAGACCTCTTCTTTAATTGTGGCCCTTGTCCCGATATATCTATTGATGGTGAGACAGGACCCGGTCGTTTGTGGGGTATGCTTTCTGAACATGCCCTCTTTGATCTGGGTGATGCAGAGGGTAAGCGAGACACATCTCCCTTTATTATCTTGGACCCATAGACTGATTAGACGACATGTGATGCGAACACCTCTTGCGATATACGCAGGAGGGATGGGTCATAATTTAATGCATTTAGTTTAGGGCTACAAGCCCTGTTTCCCTGGGAATGGTATGCTTTGATGTCTATCATGTTATGCGTAGTATTGTTTGACTTCATTAGGCCAAGAGGGCCGATTCAGTTTTGTAGTGAAGTGTTTGATTTCATTAGGCCAAGAGGGCCATTTCCCTGTCTAGTGCGGGTGCGGTTAATCGGGTTTTTTGTTTTACGTGTTGTACTGGATAGGTTTCGTGGTTCGTGGAATTTGGTGGAGCCTGGAGGAGCCTTTGCTGCGATGGAAGCTTCTTGTGGCCAAATCCAGGTGATATCTCTCCTTTGCGAGTACCTTTCTTTCCTGTTATATGTGTATTTGTACTTGTCGAGGGGATACATTTTGGTTGGGGACCGGCAGCCAAGGCATGAAGTCCCAGGTTTAGGTTAAGTATGTTTGAGGGAGGTCGGAGTAGTCATTGCTTCCTGTAAAGACATTGTCAGACATCGAAAGACCTGTTTTAGAAGGAAGTCCTAGTGGCCCTGTTTTGCTAGCCTGCTAGGCAGCCGTTCTAGGAGTTCTTGTTAGTAGTGAGGTAGTTAGAGAAGCCTACCAGAAGATAATAATGAGGATGCCAAGAAACTCTAGACATCCTAGAAGATGAATATAAATACGAAGGTGTGTAAAAAGGGATTCTAACCCCTATTCCAAGAAAAGAAATGAAATGAAAATATATAAGCAGTTGATCATTGCCTTGCAAAGGCCTGGTAGGTTCCTGGGGACGAATCAGATCTGGGGCCGATACCTTGTCTTCCTAGGGGTGGCTTCTTGCTGGAAAAAATGACAAAACAAGGAAGGTTGGAGCGAAAATAAAAGTGAGCGTTAGAAAAGGATTAAGTGTCGCCTTGCAAGGGCTTGGTAGGTTCTTGGGTGTCGAGACAGGTCCTGAGACCGATGCCCTGTTCTCCTTGGGTCACTACGCTCAGCTCCCTCCTTTTTACATGCCCAAGTATGTTCATCCAATAACAACCCTAAAAGAAGAAATGTACTGAAAGAAAATATTCCTTGATCAGGCTATAGGAGTCCTCGCCTTGTAGGAGCTCCTGGTGGAGTTATCTTTAGTTGGTAAGTAGTGCAGACTACCACTTAGGGCAACCTCTTTGATAGGTTTTTTAGTTTGGCTATGTTGGAGCAGCTGGTTAGTGACTCACTTCGGATCTTTTATTAGATGATGCTAGGCCTACTCCTTGTGGATGTCATGCCTTGGTTCTGTCCAGGGGTAGGGGGAGCATTGTGCTGAGTTTTATTATATATTTGTTTTGTATCAGCTTGATGCTTCTTTGGTTGTTTATGTGCAGATATGTTCGTGGATTCGACGGGCTGAGTCGCCCTATCCCGTGGTCGCCAATGAGAGCGGAATTTAGGTGACGGGAAGTGCTTAAAAATAGCTAAAAATTATGAATATCAAGGGAAAAATATTCACCGTCAAAGGCGGCGGCTCGATCTAGGACGATTTTAAGCGTCAAAGCGCTTTAAAGGCGCTCGAGCGACACTTGTTGATTTTTCATAATTTTTCAGACAGTTGTGCGGGTTGACACGAGCTACTGGCCAATGCGGGATGCTAAGCCGGACGCCCAGGATTTTTCAGAGCTCAATTCCGAGTCCGGACGGGGAAATGGCCAAGAAACCGGTCAAGATACGAAGAGATGGACAAAATTTAGCCAAAATGGGCAAGTGACCCTTGGGAGCCCAATTTTAAATGTAGCATGAAACTTTTGAAGCATGGAGATGAAGAAAACGTGGAGAAGAGGGGGCGCAATACAGCGCCGATTTTTGCGCTTGAAGGATGATGATGCCATCTCCTGCCTGTGAACAACCATGCCAACTGATCATTGCCCTTGCTTCCCTCCTGGATGCCAATCATTTCACTGCCCTTCGCTCGTCAAATGATGCTCTCTTTGAAGATCTCTGATTTCAGTCTTTCTCTCTCCTCCCTCTCTCTCTTCTAAAGGCAAGTTCATGTGGGAAGAAGAAGGAAGAAGAAAGAATGATGGAGGCTTGTCCGGCATGGATCGGATTGCTCCACGGGCTGGAAATGGTGATTTGTGATTGTGCTGGACATGAAGTGCTACTGATTTTCAGATTTGCAGCCATGGACATGAAACCCGAAACACGCAAATAAGCGGTAATTCAAAATTTTCAAAGGAAATTTGAGATTTTATGGCTTTTGATTGATAAAATGTTGTACATGTGGGCTAAAAATTGTTTATGTTGCTGATTTCCATGAGTTCTTGCTGGTCATAATCAGAAAATCAGAAAAATATGCATCCTGTGGTTCAAAATAATACACTAAAACACGTAAAATATGGAAAATCAAGGGAAAATGATGGTTTTGGGCATAAAAATGGAAAAGTGAATAGGAACACCAACTAAACTTTCATTTTTGCTGCAAGAAGGAACTAAGGGCCACATCCCATAACCTATTTTGAATTTTCAGTAATAAAGTAATGCAAAAAATAAGGGAAAATACAAGGAAAATAGAGAAAAATCACTAAAAATAGGGGAAAAATGCATTTTGGGTGCGGAAAATTAATGAAAATTGAGAGCAATGTTTGTGAATATTTGTGGGGACTGAAGCATGAGGATTTGCCTCAGTTCAAACCCCCCTTCTTGTTCTAGTGTGTTTTTCCCGCTTTCTATACATAAAAATGATGGCAAAATACCCTATAAATCTATACAACAATGCAACATTTGATCGATGGGAAGGTAGAGTGGTTAAAGTGTGTCTAAATGTGGAGTAAAATGATGAAAGGATTGCTGTTTTGGTTTGCATGCCATATAGGTCGGTGAATAATTATAAAATAAGGGCCTAGTAGTACAAGGGTTCCCTCGGTGCTAGGTCTGTGCAACGCCGCATAAGAACGGTAGTTGGAGGTCATTAAAAGGATGTTTTCCACATGTGCACAATATTGATTTCATAACTGTTTGAGCACTAGGCATCCACACTATGCATAAATCATGGAAATATTTAAAGGTATCAGAAATCCTGGATGCACAGCAATTGCTTTCATTAGGATCTTGACCCACGTTGAGTGAGAGACAGGACACCCTAAGCCATAGGCTAGTCGTGGGGTCTAGGGAAAAGAGAAGTAAGGACAATGGTACATTCCTATATACGATTAAATGGTACCTTGAGTGGACTTTTGTGCGAAATGTTTATATGTTGAGCGACGCATCGAGGGGCCAATCCCCAAGGTGTAGGAGAGTCGCAGAGGGTGGACGGCATTAAGCCGTAGGAGGAACCCTATGTGTATGTGATTCGAGCCTTTTGGCTATGTGAAAAGGACTCCCTCTGAGGAGTAATATTGGATTAGGATCAGTTGGACTACAACATATTACAAACGCAATGTTTGGGAAGGCAGAGATTTTGATAGACACTCCTGGCCGCGAGGCCGAGGGTTTGTCTTGTGCATAGTGACGAGGCCCGGCTAGTGCATGAGCCAGTGCCGGCCCGGTTTTTGGTCCATCAGAGAGCTTGATGACACAGGTTATCATGTATCTTTTGGAGACTCTGCATGGAAGATCACTCGTGGTAGACTTGTGATTGCAAGAGGTGCCAAGACTGGCAATCTCTACCCCTTGATTGTATCAGCTTCTTCCCTTGATCATGTTTTGTTTGTGGGTTCTATCCCACATGTATCTCTTTGGCATGGTCATTTGGGCCATATGTCTTTGAAGGGAATGAAAATGCTTTCTAGTTTGCAGTACTTACCGCCCCTTGATTATGCATGTTTTGATTCATGTGAGCATTGTCTTTATAGCAAGCAGACTAGGTCTATGCATAAGAAGTCTCGTAGGCCACGTATGAGTGAGCCTTGGCATTGGTACATTCAGATGTCTGTGTGCCCATGCCTTGCCAGTCTATGGGTGGTGCAAAGTATTTTGTTACGTTCATAGATGATTTTTCACGGAAAGTTTGGGCTTATCCCATTAAGTTGAAATCCGATGTCTTGGCTGTGTTTCAGATATGGCTTGCATTGGTTGAGAACCAGTCTGTGTACAGGCTAAAATGCCTAAGGATAGATAATGGGGGTGAGTATGTCTCACGTGCTTTTGAGCAGTTATGTGATGAGAGGGGTATTAAGGGTCAGTTGACCGCCCCCTACACCCCCCCCAGAATGGTTTGGCTGAGCGGATGAATAGAACCATCCAGGAGCGTGTATGTAGTATGCTTAGTCATGCAGGCCTACCACAGAGCTTTTGGGCTGAGGCAATTAGTACAGCTGTGCATGTCATAAACAAATCACCCTCTAGTGGTTTGGATTTCCAAGTTGCAGAGGAGGTATGGACTAGAAAACCTCCCTCTTATGCACATCTCCATGTCTTTGGATGTGAGCCATTTTACCATGTGCCTAGGGACAAGAGAAGTAAGCTGGATCCCAAGAGTGTCAAATGCATTTTCCTTGGTTATGGGGATGCAGGCGAGATGGGTTATCGTCTCTGGGATCCGCAGGTGCGAAAAGTCATCCGCAGTCATGATGTAGTCTTCCATGAAGATAAGATGCATAGGCAGCCTAAGAGAGTTGTTGAGATCCGCAGGGCCATATTTCAAGAGGAGCCGAGAGCTCCCGCACAGCCAGTTGGACAGCCTACATCTATAGTAGATGCTCATGGTCAGGGCGTTGGACAGAGGCAGCTGGGCAGGCAGTAGAGCCTACCGTGAGATGGTCTACTAGAGACAGACGTCCACCAGATAGATTTCAGCCCTCGATGCATTATGTCTTGGTTACAAATGCAGGAGAGCCTTTCACTTATGATGAGGTTATGCGCAGGGGTGACAGTCACTCCTGGGAGAGGGCTATGCAGTCTGAGATAGACTCCGTGCATAAGAATGACACTTGGAATTTGGTTTCCTTGCCTACTATGGGCAAGAAGGCTTTGCCATGAAAGTGGGTGTACAAGCTAAAAAGTACCCCTAGACACCCCAAGCCGGCATACAAGACTAGATTGGTAGCAAAGGGTTTTAAGTAGGAGCATGGTGTGGACTTTGATGAGGTCTTTTCTCCTATGGTTAAGATGACCACCCTACGCTTAGTCTTAGCTTTGGTTGCTCAGCTTGACTTGGATTTATACCAAATGGATGTCAAGACGGCTTTCTAACATGGAGACTTGCATGATGAGATTTATATGGAGCAGCCTAAGGGCTTTGCAGAACCCAGAAGGCAGCACCTAGTGTGCAAATTGAAGAAAAGTCTTTATGGCTTGAAACATGCACCTAGGGAGTGGTATCATAAGTTTGATGCCTTTATACTCACAGGGCTACAGCCGCGGAGTGCTATGGATCCATGTCTTTACCCGAAGAAAGCCCGTGATGGTTCTTTATTGATTTTGATACTCTATGTGGATGATATGCTGATAGCAGGGAAAGCTCATGATGAGCTAGATGCTCTTAAGGCTCAGCTTAAGAAGAGCTTTGAGATGAAAGTTGTGGGACAGGCCGCTCACATACTTGGTATGTGCATTACACGCGACAGGCATCAGGGACTCCTCTACTTGTCACAGAGGGAGTACATTCATAAAGTCCTTGAGTGCTTCTGCATGCAAGACGTAAAGCCTATTGGCTGTCCATTGCCTTCTTATGTGAAGGTATCACAGGCTGATTGTCCGCAGAAAGAAGAGCAGAAGGCCGAGATGGCCAAGATTCCCTATGCATCCACAGTGGGCAATCTTATGTATGCCATGATAGCCACTTGTCCAGATATTGCCTTTGCAGTTGGTGTTGTAGCATGCTATATGGCTATACCTAGCAAGAAGCATTGGGATGCCTTGAAGGGTACATGAGGTACCTGAAGGGCACTGCAGATATGTGCATATGCTATGGTACCCAGGATACAGAAGTCGTGGGGTACACTGACTCCAATTATGCAAGACATGATGCAGATAGTAGGAAGTCCAAGCACGCCCCTTTCTACTACAGACGCCGAGTATGTTGCAGCCACCACTGAGGCTTGCAAGGAGGCCATTTGGTTGGGTTGTTTAGTTGCTGACCTTGGTATTGATGCTATCCCTACACTGCATTCGAATTCTATGAGTGCTATTTAGTTAGCCAAGAATCCGGTCTTCCATGCGAAGACGAAACACATTCATACGTAGGGTCGTTGAGGACAAATCTATTGATCTTGTCAAGATCTCGACTGACCAGAATCCTACAGATCTGCTCACGAAAAGCCTCTCTACAGAGCGCTTTGCCTTCCTCAGGAGGTTGATGGGCGTGGGATGAGATGACGTCTTTCCTCATCCTGTTGTACATGTGTATATGTTGTACTATCTTTTTTTATTTTTCTTTTCACTCTCAATGGGGCAGATTTTCCTTTAAGTGGGAGGTTGTTGGGGGTAAAGGCACCTCTGCCTAGCCGCCCGTGTATTACTACACTGACAGTCACCACCACTGCACACTGTAGGTGGCGGGCGCCTGTTATCGTCACTTTATTATTTATTCTTTTAGTGACATTTTGAATAAAGGAAGGCCCGGTCACACATTGTGACTGTTGGAGTTCCCATTTCTTCTCTCTCTCTTGCTCTTGCTCTCCTGCCATAACTCTCGAGTCCAAGCTTCAATCCTTCTCTCCCTTTCAAGTAGGCCACTTTTCTTTACGTTTTTTCTTATCTATACTTTGTGTACATTATATTATGTGTGTAAAAAGAAGAAGAAACCAGCCAAAAAATATTTTGGTCTCCATCTCTCTTTTTGTGTTCTCAAATGAGCTTTCTCTTGTGTCTAGGATGTGTGTTTGGTGTAGCAGCTCAAGGAAGTCCCCCCTACCATGCAATTCCTGGCATGGTATTAGAGAATCACCATTGAGAAAGGCTGGTTTTGAAGGTCAAAGTGAAGGAGAAGAAGCAAGGATTCGAGCAAGTAAGCAGTAAGTAAGAAGTTCACCCATTCTTCCACTCTTTCTCTTGGATAGTGCTTGTGGAGGTACCAAAAGTAGAGCAAAGCAAAAATCTCAAATTGCTATGAGATTTTGTGTGTGATAAAAGCTTTGTATATTCTGCATATATGTCATTCACGGCTTTCTCATTGCTTTTTTGGGTATCTAAGATTGTTTTGGGCCTTGTTTTAGATATGCAAGGTTGTGAATAACAGTTTTAGGGTATACTCCAATTTCGATTGTGTTACCTGAAAGTGAGTGCATATATTACAAATTACAAATCTATAAGTTTTGAGATGCTTATCAACAAGCAAATATAAGTTTTATTTGCAAATAGGTTGCAGATTACATATACTATTGAGCAATCTCAAAAATGAAAAAGACTACTTTGTATATTATTGTACACTTGTTTTTTGTGAAAGGTTGCAAAATATGTCCTTGCTATTTTGGATCATTTTTGTGAAACCCATCATTGAGGAGCTAGACAAGAATAACTATCCATTATGGAAGTTTCGTGTGACGAACTTTCTTATTGGAAAATGCCTTTATGAGTTTGTTTCAAGTGAAACAAAGGAGCCAGAGCTGAGTAACCATGCAATTGTGAATGAATTAAATGCATGTAAAGAATGGAATGTAAAGAACAAAAAGATGATATATTGGCTATAATACTATGCTGGGACATATCAAGAATTCAAAAACTTCACATGGAGCTTGGGCAATTTTGGAGAACATGTTTTCAATAATAGAAGATTCAACTCAAGCGAGAGTTGAATACTTTGAAGAAAGAACACTATATTAGGGAGTTTAGTAATTCCCTTACACTTTAGGAATCCCTAATACCTTATTATTTAACCACATGGTCAAATCTTGTTGTCTTACTTAAAGATGGAGTCTATCTTAAATGCTATATAATCTACCTTTCCAAATCCACTTTCAAATATGGATCAAGATTTAGTTACGTGGTCAAATATTTATCACTTATTTGAAATTAAACTTGAAAATTTTTCAAATTCTCTAATTAGAGTTAAAGGAAAAATGTCTACAATGAGTATGTTTTGAAGGTGAGGAGCATTGCATATGCTTTGGTAGCGATTGATGCAATGCGTGATGATAATAATTTGGTTTCATCTACTTTGGGTGGTCTTAATTATGAGAAAGCTTGGAAATCATTTGTGACTTCTATATATGTACATCAAAATACATTTCTAGATTTTGATGAGTTCCTTGGAACATCGAAGCACTTGTGCTGAGGCTATGAATTCGGTTATAAGGGTGTTAGAAACAACGAAACATATAAGGCACGAGAAACATCAAAGATATGCAAGTTTGGACTAGGATTTAGAGTTGTAGCACTTTGTTGATGCATGCTACTATGGGATGGCTTATAATGACAAGGAAGAAGTTCATAGCCTACCAAGAAAGAATCCAGAATTTTGAAGAGAACGAGTATTATTCACAAAGAGAATGAAACGTGTTGCTACCGCTGATGACAATCTTCTTGTAAATGAGCATATATACTGCACACAAGCGTACGACTAGTAGGGCAATCCAATTTGATGATGATAGATAGCATTATGATGCTACAGGGCTCTATTGATAAGACTCCTAGCTAGGAAATGTTGAACAGCCGTAGACTCACTCCTGAGGTGACTCCCACCCGACTCGGATTTGGATCTATGACAGGATTTGCGGAAAGTAGAGGCGCTGCAGCTCCAAGGAGCCAATCTGATGCAACCTCAGCTCACTCCCCACCCGCGGCCTCCGGCTCTCCTACCTCTCCAGAAATGTAAGAAGCGGGAACTCCATGAACAGGAAAACGAAGAAAAGTCATTCAGGTTTTCCAAAAAAGTTTGTAAGGTTTTGGAAAAGCTGCAAAAAGCTTCTAAAAATTTATCCTTAATTATGAGAAGCTGTAAAAGGAAAGGGTCTCTAATGAATGGAGACCCCTTCTCTTCCTTGTGGTTTTTCACAAAAGAGTTGAGAGTTGCATTCCTAAAGGAGTTGGGGAAGAGGAATTGCAAAATTCGGAATCCAAAAGGTTCAAGTGATTTGTCATTAGGGGAGAGATAGGAGATCAATTTGATATTGCAAAGACCCTTATATAGTGAAACTTTAAATTCGAACTCAAGACATTCAATTTTTGTTAGAGAAAAAGTATGCTCTATTTTTTACAAAGCTACAAGAGGCACTACTATTGTTTTATGGTTGGTTTTCTTTGCTAGTATTTTATTCAAATTTCTTGTTAGGTTAGGTGATTATTCAAAGTCATATATCCGTACTGGCACTCCTTGTTATCTTTCCTCGGGTTGTGAGGTGCATTTCCATACTTCATTGCTCAACTGACAACATGGCATTGTATACTTTTGAAGGGGCTCCTCATAAAATCACAATCCAAAATACCAGTCACATTAATGGTATTTAAGGTGTAAGAGGGTTAGGTTAGTTATCATGCATTAACCAAGAAACTCTCTTCACCCTCTGCTATGGCTTCCTTCCTCTTCTTTCTCTCTTTCTCTCTCTCTTTCTATATTTCTCTCTCTTCTTTTAGTGTTTCTCGCTCCTCCTCACTCTCTTCCATCTCTTTTGCACTCTTTCTTCTCTCTCTTAGGTCCTGTTAGGTTCAATTCATTACATTATAGAGCCTTTAAAAAATCACTAAAAATCATAAAACTTTCAAGTTTTTTCTAGTCGACAAAGAATAAGAAGTAGGGTGTTTCCACAAGCAAGACTCTTGAAGGAGTCTATGATTGCGCAAAAGCAAGTTTCTTGTTTTTCTATGCTTTTTCCTATGACGAGTGTTGGATTTGAGAGTTGCTTTCCATATTTGTGTTGGGTTTTGGTGTTTGTGCTTTTCTATTCACTTTTTACAAAAAGATTGGGTCAAAAAAGAGCTACAAAACATGATGAGATAGGTGAGAAGGCCATCACTCATGGAGGGAAGGTAAGGAGAGGACTTGCTTTAAGTGGTAAAGCAATATGACTTCATTACCTACTATAAGCTTTTAGGTATGCTCTCCATATTTTATCTTGTACAAATTTCATACAATTGAGTACTGCATTAAGGCAAATCCAGGGGAGAAAGACAACATCAAAACCTTCATATCTACCTTCATCGCCATGCTTTCTCTTTAATAACCAAAATGGAGCATCAATGTAACCACATGATCTGAGCTTATAGGCTGGTAGAAGAATTTCTTCTCGTCAAATCACTCTATCTCGTGCAGGATTTGGTGGGCAGATTAAAAAGATATTGAATTAGTCTCCATCTCCCTCATAATTCGTCACCTCCTCAACTTAAAACCATAGCTAAAATTAACTATTCATTAAGAGTTTAATCCTTATAAACCCTTTAAGGGTGGTTTACATTGAGTTAAAGAGCAATAGAGCGCGAGAGATTGAAGGAGAAAAAAAGACTATAGTATAAGCTCACGATCGAGACGATTGGTTGGAGGATACCCTTGGCTGGACTGCATGAGGACACGGTCTTCAAAGACGTGACGACGACCCGCGATTTAATACATAAGCGTCTTAATTTATTTATCTAAAATAAATGATATAGTATGAGTAAATGTTTAGTTTAGTATTTTTAGAAAATGCCTTGAAACCTGTTTTCTTATGCTGAATGATTGTCTATATTTATGTGCACCTGAAATTATTTTCTAAAAATAAAAAATAGTGGAAAATGCTCTAAAATGGTTCAAAATTGAAATATATGAGTTTTTACAAAATTTTTGGTTGATCCAACATGACTTATGATTTTTTTTAATAAATTCTATGTCTTTCAAAATTCATTGAAATTTTTTTCATAATATTTAAATACTATTTAATATATTTAAAAATTCAAAAATGGTTATTTTTAAAGAAAAATCATAGTTTTTATTTCAATAAAATGTGTTATTTATCAATGAAAATTATGGATTCCTAATGAAAGACTGAAAAGATAGTTTCTGAGTTGTTAGTGAATTTTTGTAAGGATTAAAAGGAAAGAAATAACAATTTAATAATGTTTTACTTAAAGAAATGCTTGCATAAAGATATGGTGTTTTGGTTTTGATAAATAGAGATTATCCATGGTGTGGAAATTTATGAAATATGGGAGGGTAAGAATAAGAAGCTTAATAATACTTTGTAATAATTACTAATGTTAGATTTCAGCTACAATATTTGGTTTAAATTAAAACCAACATAAAAATTAATAATTTAATGATTAGATGGCATGAGATGAAGTCTCAGCGTCTATATTAAATATCTACATTTTATTTACATTTAGAGAAATTAGATGATTGAAAGAATTACGAGTGGAAGGCCACTAGGACTAACTGATAAATTAAAGGGAAATATGGGGATTTAAAATAAACTATGTATGTGTTTACGTTAGAGTACAGAGAGTGTAAGATATTACATGGCGCAACGAACAGAATCTGAGAAAGAGATAGAGAGTATACAATAGATAAGAGGAGAATCGGTAAATTATTTAACTCCAAACAACTGATACAAAGATGGCTATGTCCACCCGTGCGCTTCCACTGTGTGAAGCTTAGATGGCGATCTAGACAGAAGATAGGTGAAGAGCTTAAGGCTAGCTGGAACAACAACTCTGACTGGGTGAAAGATGAGTAATCGATGGGCTGTGAAGGGGTTTAGCTTTATAGCCCGCGAAGGTCGTTAGGTCGGCCTGCTGACCACCTACCATATGAGCCTCCACTAGTCGGCCAGGGACCCCCCAGCCCAGGGGCCGCTTCTTCGGCCCCCGGACCCCACAATAGGGGCCCCTTTTAACTCCCTTACCCCGCAACTCGATGTAATGCGCCTCGAGTTGCTACCAGCTTAACCACTCCATCTAACCCAAAGATTAGACCCACAACGGTCACCTTTTTGCCATCCGATCACATAGACCTCATCTGATATACAAGTCAGGACTCAACCAATGTCCGGGCTCACATTTGGCTTCTCCTCATAATGGGGGCCTTACAACTTTGAGCACCATGGATCATTGGTAGCACCTAATGAGGGTGGGGCATTGATCATATCTAATAGAGAGTACCTGTTTTTATCCTGATTGGTATTTAGTAAAGAATAAGAAAGAAAGGACGTTATTCTCGCAAAACGAATTATTATCTAAACACTAAAAGCAATGATGAATTGCAATACGGAGAGGGGAAGTGTTATAAGGAATTAAAATTATGGGTTTATGGTACGTTAGAAAATTTGTTTTGAATGTTTGCTATCACTTGAATAAATAAAAAGAATTAATTTTAATCAGTTGGAGAAGAGAAATATAAAAAGGAATTTAAATGGGGATATTCAAATAGATCCAAGGGATCTATACCTTGAAACAAATTTCTTAAAGTCAAACACCAAAACTTCCTGGATAAACTGCCACTAGTATGGCAGGAGAAATTTATGAGGAGCTACTCCTGAAAGATGGAGGGAAACTGTAGTTATCCTAGGTTTAGCGTTTTAGTGTCCAATATAAAGACATAACTTTAAAAGTTTAAAAGCAACGAAGTGTTAGATTAAGTATGTTTACTGGAATTTAGATATCTATAATTGGACTACTACAAACATACGTCGTAAATATTATGGAAGGCTAAACTGAATTAGTATAATTAGTAGCAAAAATCACCTGTTTAGTGCATCAACTTTTAGGAGTTGGCTTGCTGACCTGGTTAAAAGTGGCTTGGTCTTTGGACAGTCATTTTTTGGTGTGTCTGTCGAGAGCCAAGTGCGCTCAAATGGGTGATCAGGTATTATTCATGAGTGAATATGCAGTCTCTTTTCTAAGGGACTATTTTCCTAATTTGCCCCAAGAGTGTCAAAGAAGAGTGCTAGATTGGGCGAGAGACACAAAATTAGTAGAGGGAGGCGAATATTTTGGCCCTAAATTAACTGTGGACGTAAAGCAATTATCCTCTTGGAGTTGGGGTTATAGCGATTGTGTGCAAACCATAGTTCTACTAGCAACACACTTTGGGCTAATAGACGCAACAGAGATAAATACAATTAGTGTATCGTACCACTTTGATTGGTATTATCACAGCTCTTACCGAACCTTTAGAAGAGTGGTCTGGGATGATGTGCTGCCCTGGATACGTGTATCTAGAGGTCTAAAAATTACTTTTGACACAAAAGATGTTAGAGAGGTTGCTGAAATCCTAGGCTTAATCCCTGAGCAAGAAGAAAAGTTGCCATATGGGAAAATAGACCCAGAGTTGCCAACTATTTTGAACCTTCTAAGTGTGCATACAAGCGAAAACCCAATTTTATAGCTTCGAATAAAACGAGCGTAATTTTGGAGTATGACAGTAAGAGCTAGTTTAGTAATCGTGGATGAATTCAAAAGAGAGACGGATGCAACAAAACGAAGCTAGAGATCAGCGAGCTAGAGAACGAGCGGCGTGACAGGAGGCTTGGTTATTAGAAAGGCTTGAGAGGGTCAACGCATTACTGAACTTGGGGATAGACATTGTGTCTAACTCAAACGTAGAATCCTTAGAGCCTAACATATCATTTGATCGAACACCATCAAAGGAAAGTGAAGCAGCTTCATACCAGTGGCATCGAGTGGTTTCAAGCACTGATAGTCCTACTGAGGCAAAGAGTACGCAAAGTGAGAGCGTGGAGAGTGAAGCTAATGCCACTATAGGGAGTAAGAAATCTACATTTAGTTCGAATTTAGAATCTACTTTTGGGTTAAACTACTTATTTAAAGCACCAAAAGAACCCTTGTGGATAGATCAAGTGATAGATTTGGGATTACGTTCTTTGTTTCGTATTCCCCATCAAAGAGAGCAATCAAGAGCCATATATGACTTTGGATTAAGATCCTTATTTAGAGAATCCAAGGAACCCGTGTGGCCTGACTCTACTTCAGATTTTGGACTAGGAACACTATTTAAGGAAACAATGGCTCGAAACCCAGTCAGATTAGCTGACTTTACGCAATTTGGGGGACTGTGGGATGAAGATCCCGAGGCCCATTCGCAATGATTTGAGGTTACTTGTGTCACCAATGCGATAATAGACGACGACCAAAAGCTTCATATCTTCCCTGCAACATTAAAAGATGAGGCAACGAGGTGGTACGGGAACCTGGATGCTCAACATAAAGGAACCTATGCTGCCTTATCAAGAGCTTTTCTCGAAAAATTTAGGCGACAATGTTTTCAAGATAGATTGGCTCTTCAATTAGATTATTTGTCCCAAGGAGCAACTGAAAGCGTTGAACATTACATTGAGCGTATGGAGACGATTATTCAAAAGATGAATCCCGCTCTTGATGATCCCACGCAAAAACGTAAGTTAATTGATGGGCTTAGTCCTGAAGTTCACCAGCATGTTAGTTTACAACGACCAGCTACGCTAGCAAATGCTAAAATGCATGCTAGATGGTGGGAAGAAGTGCAGCTTAGTCAACAACGACGGAGAGATCTCTTCAAGGAACCTCGGATGGAATACCTTGCCAGCACTTCAGGCGGGTTATCTAAGAATGTGTTTTATATGACCGTTCCTTTAAATCCATCGATAATTACAAATTCAAATGTGTCAAGTGTACCTTTAAATCTGTACACTTCGATTCCAGCCTATATGATGTAGACAGGAATGCCTTCTATGCCTCAACCTCAATCTCCTCTTGATGAAGCAAAAGTAGCAGATATTATTGTGAAATCCCTAGGAAAATTGAAGGAGGAAGGAGAAAATTATGAGTGCAGTACAAGCACCTTTGACGGAAATTTATTCAGTAACAACACAAGTTCCTAATGCACGACAATCATCGGGAAATTCAACTTCCAATCCACCTAGATCAAATATATGGTGTGGTAAGTGTCATGGTTATGGCCATGTGGCTACAGAGTGCTCGACACCTTCAAGATTAATACCTGATCATCCACCGTTCTGTACTTTTTGCCTTAAGACAAGGCATTTGGATACCAATTGCTGGCATAAGATAGGGCAAGAGCAACAACAAGCTCGTTCAATGCAAACGAATTATAATTATATGGATCATAATAATACAACTTATGAGATTGGACCACCCAATCAAGCTTTTAGGCCACGAGGATTGCCAACTCAGGGTAGACCTCCAGTACCCTGAAACAATTATAGTAGTGATACCAATTGAGGGAGAAATTCTCCTTTTAGAAGAAACAATGGAAATTTTCGTAATCCAATGGGGCAGGGTGGACAACAGCGGCCTAGGGGACCAGTAATTTGTTATTGATGCCAACAAGAAGGTCACATAGCTACATATTGTCCAAATGCACGTAAAAATCAAGACTATACTCCTCTTTGCAGGAAGTGCACTGGTGAAGGACATTATGAGGAGAATTGCCCTAAGAGAGAGGATAACAAAATTACTGACAAAGGTAAACAAGCCTTTAATGAACCTTCAACGTCTGCTGCAAATTTAGTTGAAGTAGAAACAATAAGGAAAGATAGTGGAGTTAAGTCAAAATTTATACCTCGTAAAGTGACCTTTAAGGCTGACCCTATGATTGGTGTCATTACTAGGGCACAAAAGCAACAACAAAAGGAGAAAGGTTTAGAGGAAGAGAGTCCACAATTAAATGGAGCAGTGAAGGATAAATCTAAGGACATAGATCCTAATGTAGAACTACTTGAATCGGATTCTCCATAGCATTCCTCTGACCACCCATTATTACCTGTGCCCTTAGCAAATCCTAAGATTCAAGTGGGAGTAGCTCCTTTTCCTGAAAGATTGATTCCTCCTAAGGAAGGAAGTAAAGAGCAATCGGAAGTAGAAAATAAGACCTATGATCTTTGGGCTGCATTAGAAGAAATATCATTGACCATTAACCTTCGGCAATTGCTAGAAATAGTGCATGTTTGTCGAAAGCAACTTTATCATAAATTAGTTGGGCATCGAAGGAAGAGGATTGAGATTAATGCTTCCAAAGTAAGTGAAAATTCTTCTAAAAGAAAAACAACTAAGGATGTAAAAATAGTAGATTTGTTTGTGGATCCAAGAGCTCCAGTCATCGATACTACTATTAATGGCCACTTGCTGAATGAAGTGCAATTGGATGGTGGCTCAGCAGTTAATTTGATGGCAGAACAGGCAATGCAAGAATTAGGATTGAAGGATCTAGAACCTACTCATATTGTTTTACGAGTGGCTGATCAAAGAAAAGTAACTCCTTTAGGGTTACTTCGAAATGTAAAATCAGTGGTGGCTAGATTAGAATTTTATGTAAACTATTTGGTAGTGCGTTCACATACCAATATCTCGTCCTATTCTGTGTTGCTGGGAAGACCCTGGTTATACCAAGCAAGATGCATTCAAGACTGGTATAAAGGTTCAATTGTGATTGGTGTCAAAAATCGCGTGGTGGAGGGGGTTGCTCAAGATGCTGCGCCGAACACACACAGAATGCACAAGGAGATGCTCACTCAAGAGACAAGAAGAGAGATGGAGGCCAAAACGTTTTCTTGCTGGTTTCTTCTTCTTCTTCCACACACTTTTCAATGTACACAAAGTATAGATAAGATACAACATAAAAGGAAAGTGACCTACTAAGTCAAACAATGCATAATCGACTACACTAGTCGACTGGCGCTATAACTATGCCAGCTGGTAAATAGGTGTAACAACCTGAATATAATAAGTAATGAGTCAGTGGCCATGTGAGAGTCATAATGACCACCGACGTGCTAAGTGTAGACGTGTGGACCCATCTAACCAGGCGGTCCATCATCAATGTCCACATGTGTTGAGCTTGTCATCTCAACACTCCCCCTCAAGCTCAACTGCATCTCTGCAACTCCAAGTAAGCTTCGAAACTTTTGAAGCTTCTCTGTACCCAATTCCTTCGTGAAGATGTCAGCTATCTGATCCTGTGTGCTGACATACACCAAGTCTATCTCACCTGCTAGTACCTTTTCTCTCACAAAGTGGTAGTGTACCTCAATATGTTTTGTCCTGGCATGGAACATAGGGTTCCTAGCCAACTGTATACTGCTCATGTTGTCACAATAAATGACAACCGGACCTTCCACCTGTACATCCAAATCAGCCAATAGCTTTTGCAGCCATACTACCTCACATGCTGCAACAGCAGCACCTCTATACTCAGCCTCTGTACTCGACAAAGCAACTGTAGGTTGCTTTTTGCTGCTCCATGCAACTGCTGCACTACCAAGAGAGAACATGTATCCGCTAGTAGATCTTCTATCAGACATACTACCAGCCCAATCTGCATCTGTGTATCCAAACACCTGTACATCTGTACCTGCCTCATAGAAAAGTCCATAATGTAATGTGGACTTCACATATCTCAATATGCGTCTGACTGCATCTAAATGTGGCTTTCTAGGTACTTGCATAAACTGACTCACAAGACCAACAGCGTAGCTCAATTCCGGCCTTGTAATGGTCATGTAGATCAAACTCCCCACTATCATCCTGAACATAGTAGGGTTTTCTATCTCATCCCCAACATTAGCACTCAGCTTTACATTCTACTCCAACGAGACTGAAAGTGGTTTGCATGCAATCATACCATACTTGGACAACATATCCAAGCCATACTGTCTTTGGGACAACCATATACCATCATCACATCTGATCACCTCAATGCCAAGGAAGTACCTTAGCTCACCTAAATCCTTCATCTCAAACTTCATCTTCAAATAGCCCTTGACTTCAGCAATCCCACTATCACTATCACCTGTAATAATCAAGTCATCGACATAGATGACTATGATGACCAAACCTGCATCTCCCTTTCTCACATAAAGTGAGTGATCAGCATCAGAAACATAGAAGCCAATATTGACAAGATACTCTCTGATCTTGTCAGACCATGCTCTAGGTGCTTGCTTGAGCCCATAGAGCGCCTTCTTCAACCTGCACACATACGTGGGATGCTCTAAATCTTCATAACCTGCTGGCTGATCCATATACACTTCTTCTTGCAAATCACCATGCAAGAAGGCATTCTTCACATCCATTTGCTGCAACCTCCAACCTTTGGCTGCTGCTAAAGCAATCACACATCTGACAGTTGCCATCCTAGCAACTGGACTGAAGGTTTCATCATAATATATGCCATATGTTTGGGCATAGCCTTTTGCAACCATCCTAGCTTTGTACCTGCTAATAGAACCATTTGCATTGTGCTTAATCTTATAAACCCATTTACATCCAATGGTTTTCTTGCCCTTCGGCAATGATACTAGATCCCAAGTCTTACTAGCCTCTAATGCAGCCATCTCCTCATCCATTGCTGCATCCCAATGAGCATGACCAACAGCCTCCTCAAAACATGTGGGCTCAACATCCTCAACTAGTTTCACCATATAAGCATAATGGTGAGCTGTATAACCTTCAAAACCAAATCTTTTAATAGGGTATCTCACCCTGTTAGACCTGCGTACCACTGGATCACTCAATGGAGTCTTTGCATTAACACGTGCTCTTTGCACACCTGGAGTCCTCACTGAAGGAATGCCAAGCTCATCATCCAAGCTCTCTAAGCCACTGGAGTCTCCATCAAGAACTGCATCAATGCCTTCTGACACTTTATTCTTTCCTTTGTCTTTACCTGTAGTGCTATTAGATGCACTCGAAGATGTAGAGGTACTCCTTAGTCTCCCAGACCAAGGACTACCAGATGATGTCTCTGGTCCACTAAGAGTCCGTGATTCTTGCTTTTCAGCCTGCACATGAGTGTCATGATCATCATCATCATCCAATGCATCACCACTAGATGCATACCAACTGCTCATTTCATCAAAGATGACATCCCTACTCACTCTGAACTTACATGTGACAGGGTTGTAACAGCGATACCCTTTCTGCTCTAAAGAGTATCCAATAAAGACACACTTTTCAGCCTTTGGATCCAGTTTCTTCCGCAACTCATCTGGCACATGAACATACGCAATGCAGCCAAATACTTTCAAGTGTGAAACATCAGGCTTCTTACCTGTAAAACATTCTTCGGGGGTCATACCATGAATTGCAGCTGTGGGAGTTCTGTTCATAATATAAACAGCAGTATGAACAGCCTCAGACAAAAAATGCTTAGGCATATTCTTTTCAGCCATCAAGGCGCGTGCAACTTCTGCAATATGCCTGTTTTTCCTTTCTGCAACCCCATTTTGCTGTGGGGTATACCTACATGTGAACTGTCTCTTTATCCCATGAGACCTCAGAAAATCACTGAACTCATTGGAGAGGTACTCTCCCCCTCCATCTGACCTCAAGCACTTTACTTTCAAGCCTGTTTCTCTTTCAATTGCAGCCTTGAAAGTTCTAAAGTGCTCAAAAGCTTCACTCTTTTCCTTCATAAAATATACCCACAGCTTTCTAGAACAATCATCAATGAATGTGACAAAGTATGAACTGCCTCCAAGAGATACATTTTGTGTAGGCCCCCAAATGTCTGTATGCACAACATCAATGATATTTCTGCTTACATCTCTATCATGTGAAAAGGGTTGTCTTGCCTGCTTACCAAACTGACATGCTTCACATACCTTCTGAAATTCTGCAACTTTAAAAGTAGGCAAACGTGTAACCAACCCTTTGGACTGCATTAATTTCAGCCTTTGTACATTTGCATGTCCAATGCGTTTGTGCCAAATTTCAATGTCTGCAACAACACCTTTTCCTTTGGCATACATAGCAGCATTCATAGTAGGAATTCCAGCATCTAGAGTGAACATACGTCCAACTCTACTTCCCTTTGCTACCAACCTGCACTTGTCATTGAAGTCTTCTACAAAGCAGCCCTTTGCATTAAATCTGACTTGCAGCCCTTGCTCTACCATTTGACCGACTGACACCAAGTTCTTTGTAATAGATGGCACATGCAATACATCTGAAAGACTCTTTGTCTTACCATCATGCAAGGACAAGGAAACTTTTCCAATGTGTGAAATTGGGTGGCATGAGTCATCACCCGTCTGCACATAACCTGCATTCTGCAAATCCTGCATCTCTCCAAACCATTCTGCATGGCTGGTCATATGATTGGATGCACCTGAATCAACATACCAAACATCTTCATGTGTTCCCTTTCCTGTAACAGCATTCAACATATGCTGCATAACGAACAAACGTTCATTTTTGTCTTCATTCTGTCGTGAAGACGATGCATAGTTTCCTTGCTGCAACTTAACACTGCGGATATCATCTTTCTTAGCATAACATTGGGCTGCAATATGACCTGTTTTGCCACAGTAGTGGCAAACAATACCAGAGTTGTTAGAGCCTCTGTTCTACCATCCACCTCTTCCTCTAAAGCTCCCCCTGCCTCTAAAGTTACCATGACCTCCTGAAACCTGCATATCGCCAAATTGTTGATTCAATCTGTTTTGCTGGTTGTCACTACCACGTCCTGTACCACGGCCTCTTGAAGAGAACCTACCACGTCCCCTTCCAGAACTGGAGTAGAAAGCTTGGACCTGTTCACCACTTCTTTCAGATGTCTCACTCTGCATGTTGATCTCTTCAGTGATCATAAGGGAGACCAATTCATCGAAATCTGGAAATGGCTTTCTAACATATACGGAAGTTACAAAAGACTTCCAAGCCTTTTCATTGTTAAGTCCACCCAAGGTAGACGACAGTAAATCATCATCATCGGGCATTGCATCAATCGCTGCCAATGCATCTGCAATGCTTCTTACTTTCAGTGCATACTCATTGATAGACATCTTCCCTTTCTTCAATGTATTCAACTCTTGCTTGAGTTGAATCTTTCGTGCCTTTGTATTTACAGAAAACATACTTTCAAGTATGGTCCAAGCTGCATATGCATTCTCTGCATTTCTAATGTGTCCCAGCATATTATTGTCAATTATTGCAGACAACCAATACATGACCTTCTTGTCTTTTGCATTCCATTCCTTTCGTGCCTTCGTCTCTTCTGCAGTTGGAGGATCACTCACCTCCGGCTCCTTTTCTTCACCTGAAACAAACTCGTAGAGGCCTTTTCCAATAAGGAAGTTTGTGACACGAAACTTCCATGATGGGTAGTTGTTCTTGTCGAGCTTCTCAATCATGGGGCTTCCACTATTCTCTGCCATTATCACAAACTTAATACCAAATAGCAAGCAAATCTTCTGCAACCCTTGACCTGTAGTGCACAGCAGTACACCAGACAGCCTTTTTCACTGACTGCTCAACAATACATGCAATCTGCAACCAGTTTGTAGATAAACCTTGTGTTTACTCACTAGTAAACACCTTTGAACTTACAGATCTGAAATCTGTAACCTGCGCACCCACGTTCGATCAATACAGTCGAAGTCACAGTGTACCCCGAAACTGCTGTCCGCAATCTTGCGGCTCTAAAACGGGCCCTGAAACGGCCTCAAATGCCCAAAATAACTGCGAAAAGTCCTAAAGGGTTAATCTGCAGAATATACAGCGCTCTTTGCACACACCAAATCTCACTGCAATCTGAGATTTTTGCTCTGCCCTGCTTCCGGTGCCTCCACAGGCACTATCCAAGAGAAGGAGTGGAAGAATGGGAGAGATTCTTACCCGTAGCTTGCTTGCTCGAACCTTGCTTCTTCTCCTTCACTTCAACCTTCGAAATCAGCCTCTCTCAATGGCGCGGCTCTGATACCATGTCAAGAATCGCGTGGTGGAGGGGGTTGCTCAAGATGCTGCACCGAACACACACAGAATGCACAAGGAGATGCTCACTCAAGAGACAAGAAGAGAGATGGAGGCCAAAACGTTTTCTTGCTGGTTTCTTCTTCTTCTTCCACACACTTTTCAATGTACACAAAGTATAGATAAGATACAACTTAAAAGGAAAGTGACCTACTAAGTCAAACAATGCATAACCGACTACACTAGTCGACTGGCGCTATAACTATGCCAGCTGGTAAATAGGTGTAACAACCTGAATATAATAAGTAATGAGTCAGTGGCCATGTGAGAGTCATAATGACCACCGACGTGCTAAGTGTAGACGTGTGGACCCATCTAACCAGGCGGTCCATCATCAATGTCCACATGTGTTGAGCTTGTCATCTCAACAATTGGTCCTAGAAATGACAGGGTTAAAATACAAGTTATTTCAAAAGGGTTTTTGAAAGAGTCAGGAGATGAGGCAGTTAGTGAAATGGATGAGAGATCCAATAGTGCGTTTTATGATTTGAAAATGGAGAGGACTGATCATGAAGGGCCTTATGCCTGGTAATTTAAAACACAACACCCAGCAGGAGCAAAGAAAGTAGAGGTCAATATAGTACATCAGCCTCACAAGGTAGAACATATGGGTATTGGTGAATATGCTGTAACCTTTTCATCTAACAATGATTCGGATAGTGATATTACTCACTGGTTGTCTACATCCAAAGTTACAACTCTAGATTGCTTAATGCTTTCTACAGAGGAAGCAGAATACTTTGATGATACAGCAGGTCAGAAGAGGTTTCTATGGATGAATTAGAGGAGGAAGAGATGCCTGAGCTAATGACATCTAATGTGGCTGACATCTCAATAACCTCTTCAGAAAGTATGGAAGAAGATGATGTTACTGATAATAATAATAGTATGCCTGAGAGTAGGATCTTAGCAGCTCTTCCTTATGGGGAAAATGCTTTACCCTTTGGATTTGGACAACTGCCAGATAGAGCCAAAAGGATTTATTATTGCCAACTAGAAAGAAAGGAAAGAGAAAGGAGAAGTAGGCATGGGTGCAAACCCTTACAAAGACCACTATCTCGTGAAGATGAGGATGATTCAGCTTCGGCTTTTAATAGGTTTTCACAGACTTCTCGTGAACATCATGGTAATTATGTTAGGATTATTAGAGAATTAAACGAGGCATTGGAAGTAGAGTGTGAGGCAGCATTGACTACTGTAAATGAAGCAATGAAGAAGATTACTGAGTTGCAAAAGGAAAAGGCAGAGTTTCAGTTTAGAGAAAGGCGATATCTAGATGAAATCTCGCTTTTAGAATTTTATTTAGAAGAACAGAATTCTAAATTCAGTGTGGCGGGGAGTTACAGATGGAACAAGCTTTACCTATGGATATGAATTATTGGGAAGAATATGAAAAAACTAATAGGTTTTGGGAAAAAGATAAATCTAAGGGTACTTTTGAGCCAGAGATTCAAGAGAAAAACCCTGCGAGTGTTCCCTGGTTATGGCATTCTTTTAAGCGTTTCAATGGAATTACACAAAAGATGTATCGCTATTCTTGGGGACCACTAGTTAGTTATCAACGAGTCCAATCTGAACCCACCAAGGTCAAATTGCAAAATATGCAAGAGGTGGTGTTGCCTCATCCAAAAGAAAGAGTAATGGATTTTACTATCTATGGGGCTGGCCAGGAGCCACAACTTAGATGGTTTGAACCTGCAACACCTAGGAATTTTGTGGAACTGAAACAAGTCATACATTATTTGGGCTGTCGAATTCAGGGCGAGGAGGATGAGAATCTACATTCGTTAATTCTCAAGCTTAAAGATAATCAATGGTCTTGGAGTGTAGATGATCAAGAATGTTTAGAAAAGAATAACAAAATCTTACGTTGATATCGTCGTAGGCTACATGCTCAATATCCATGTAATTTAGAGCAGATACCTAGCGTAATTGACTCTATAAAAACCTCATTTATCATGAAATCTCATAAAGACTTAAATGCCAATAATGGCTATTTAGATAAATATTGGAAGGGATATACTGAAAAATCCTTTCCTGGGATAGCAAATGTCTACGGAGTAGAAGTTGATGGTGCTACTCAAGATAACCTGGCTATTATTCCTTATAGGGCTTTACCTTAGTACATTCTGTGAATGTGAGGGAAGAAGCACCAGAATCAAGTACTAGGCATAGTCTGCTTGAAAATGTATTGATGCAGATATCCAAAGATGTGCCTACAATTAAGCCACGAAGAATAGCTTCTTTATTTATTGAAGAGCCTGAAATTGAAGTAGTTAAACTTAAAATGGCAAAAGGAAAATATTTAAATTTAGGAGACCAATTGGAATTGCCACATCGTGAAAGATTTGAAGAAGTCTTACGAGCGCATGTTGACGCCTTTTCTTGGTCATATAAGGACCTTAAGGGTATCAAAGCTGAATTATGTCAGCATTATATTGATCTCGAGCCAGGCACGAAACCCATACGTCAACGTCAACGATGGACAAACCCTGTATATGCAGAGTTAGTGAAGGCTGAAATCACTAAACTTTTAGATACTGGGTTTATATATCCTGTTGCATACAGTGAATGGGTGTCTCCAATTGTGGTAGTACCCAAGAAGAATAGCAAGAAAATCCGCATTTGTGTTGATTATCGGAAGCTTAATAGTAAGACAAGGAAAGATCATTTTCCTTTGCCATTTACAGATCAAGTACTTGATAAGGTTACATGCCATGAGCTATATTCTTTCATGGATGGGTTTAGTGGTTACAACCAAGTACTGATTCATCCTGAAGATCAATCCAAAACTACATTTACTACTGAATGGGGTACATTTGCTTATAAAGTAATGCCTTTTGGTTTGTGCAATGCACCCGCAACATTTCAAAGGGTTATAATTGCAGCCTATCAAGATTTTTTGCATCAATGGATGGAAGTCTTTCTAGACGATTTTTGTGTCTAAGGGATGGCAAAAGAAATGCTAAAGCTACTAACACAAGTGTTTGAGCGTAGTGACGATGTAGGTATCTCCTTGAACCCTGATAAATGTGTTTTTGGAGTGCCAAAAGAAACCTTATTGGGGCATATCATTTCTAAGGAGGGCATTGCTATGGATCCAGCTAAAATTGCAAAGATTTCTGCACTTCCACCTCCAACAAATCTTAAGCAATTGCATGGTTTTTTAGGACATCTAAATTATTATCAGAGATTTATTTCAGATTTCGCAAAGGTGGCATCACCTTTGACAAATCTGCTATGAAAGGATACTCCTTTTACTTGGGATGATGTCTGCCAAAAATCATTTGAATTTCTTAAACAGAAGTTAATTGAAGGACCAATATTAGCGCCCCCAGATTGGACAAAAGAATTCCGTATTCATGCCGATGCATCTATGTATGCTGTAGGGGCTGTTTTGTGCCAAGCAGATGATAATAAGGTGGATCATCCAATTTATTATGCGATTCGGAATTTAAGTGATGCAGAAAGGAATTATACCACCACTGAGAAAGAATGCCTATCAATGGTATTTGCGGTGGAAAAATTTCGTCATTATTTATTAGGAAATAAATTTACTATTTATGTTGATCATGAAGCATTAAAGTATTTGCTTAAAAAGGCAGAACTTTCAAGACGTGTGATTCGTTGGATGTTGTTATTCCAAAAATTTGATTTTCAAATAGTTACTCGTCCTGGTAGAGCTCATGTCTTAGTAGATCATCTCTCACGATTATTAACATCAGACAAGGAGGAAGGTGTGGAAGATGATTTGCTAGATGCATCACTTTTTACTGTGGAGACACAAGTTCCATGGTATGCTAATATTGCAACTTTTTTGAGTACTGCTCGATATCCACCTGGTACTGATAAGCGTTAGAAATGTCAGATATTAATGCAAGCACGTTCCTATGGATTATTAGGGGGTTACCTTTATAAATTTTTTCCACGCGAGGGTATTTATCGACGATGTGTAAGGGAAGATGAAGTCCTATTGGTTCTTAAGGCATTGCATGATGAGCTGTGTGGTGGTCATTTTGCTGATGAATTGACTGCAAGGAAAGTTCTATTAGTTGGTTATTGGTGGCCTACTTTATTTAAAGATGCTTATTATTATTGCCAAAAATGTGATGTATGTCAAAGGACTGGTCGTCCTTCTAAGAGTTTTGCAACGCCTTTGACACCCATATTAGCCTTAGCACATTTTGAGAAGTGGGGAATTGATTTTGTGGCCCAATTGATCCGCCTACTAGATATCGATCAAATCGTTATATTTTGGTTTGTACTGACTATATTATGAAGTGGGTGGAAGCAAAAGTGCTTAAGACAGATAAAGCCATTGATGTGGCTAAGTTTATGTATGAGAATATCATTACACGTTTTGGTTGCCCACTAGAATTAGTAAGTGATCGAGGTTCCCATTTCTTGAATGGTCTTATGTGGGAGCTTTCACTCAACCGCCAAGACCCTCGGACCGCTTATTGTTTCAAGCGTTCCAAGCCGAGCACTAATGGCTACCTCTCACATAGCCGATGCGCCATCCATATCTACGGGTGTAGTGAGCTTACCTCCGTGCCGTTCGAGTTACCTCCTCTCCCGCACACTCCGGTGGCTCCACGATCCAAGTGCAAGCTTCAAGCAAGCTCCATCCTCAAGCTCCATGCTCCAAGCTCCATTGCCGCAAGCAAGACAAGAGAAGAGAAGAGAAGAGAAGAGAAGAAGAGAGGAGAAGATGGAGAGCTTCTCCTCCTCGGTCCCTCACCCTCACACACTCACTCCCTCACACTCTCACACTCCCTCTCTCAAGCACAAGCTCAAGCAAGCAAGAATAAGAAGAAGAAGAAGAAGAAGAAGAGGAGAGCTACTTTTGGCCACACACAAGAATGAGCTTCTCATTCCCTTTTCAACTTTATATACAAAACCCTAAATCCCTTTTGGGCGGTCATCCCCTTTTCCTCCTTTTTACATGGCCGGTCATAGCCTAGGCCCTTTTTCCCATTATCCTTCTATCTTCCTAGCTTCCTTTCCACGCCCGTCTACATTTACAAATTGCACGGGTGAGAGCCCGGCGCTCTTTTACAAGATTTCAGGGTGCGCCTTTTTATTTTAAAATGCGCCTTTCCCCTTTTGCCTTTGCCTTGGACTTTTAAGGTTGCCCTTGCGCTTTTGGCCTTTTCTCCTTTTCTTTCTTCAGTCGGGCTACCTTTTTTCTGCCTTTGCCCTGCGTCTTTTCCACTTCCTTTTGCTTTCTTCGTGTTGGGGTTAACATTACCCCCCTCCTAGACGAGTGCCAGTCCCATGGCACTCACCATCGTAGGTAGCAGGTTGTAGCATGCACCGAATACGTGGGTGACAAGGACACCTGTGGTTTCCGTGGAGGAGTGTTGGTGGTGGTGTGGCAGAAGGTCCTGGGGGCCTGTTGGTGGCCAAGGTGGGGCTGGTGGAAGGTTGTTGGAGTTGGTGGTAGGGCTATGCTGTGTTGGGGGTTGCATTGATGGCCAGCGCGTGTTGGTTTGTTGGGGATTCTGCACATGACGATTTTTTGCGGGCTTGTCGGATGGCAAGGGACAAGCATTCAAGGTTGAGCGTTGATGAAGAGCGAACAACACCTTATACCTGCAATTGGAAAACCTCACATGTGGTCTCTCCTTAAGGGGTAGTGCTAGGTTTCTCATCATGCACAAGACATATTTTAATTAGTTTGGGAGACAGGTCGAACTCTAAGCAAGCCTAGAGTATTGTCCTGCACTTGAGGACCCAAACTGTGTATATACTTTGGTGCAGTTATTATGTGAGTGCTCAGGCATACTTAGATATTACATAGTTAGAAGACCGTGGGCTAGTTTCTCATAACAATGCGTGGATGAAGCAAAGTTGTCCATGTGGAGAAGGAGTACGCGTGAAGGCATATGAGACATCCTTTGCATTGTGACTGCACGATGAAGCATAATGAAACACGAGGACACCACACTTTCAGTAGCTGGAAACTATTGGACTTGCTTGATGAGTACGGTGTACCTTTCATGGCCAATCGTGCGGTGCTTATCACCACTGATTGCAATGGTACTAAGGCAGAGTGCAAAAGAAAATTGTGCAAGTGGGTCAGGGTGACAGGTCTAACCTTAGGCGAGAAAAGCTGCCCAGGTATGTCCTGCCCTTGATGTGCCCTGAACAATTGTGGGTGAGTGTAAGGGGCTAGGGGACTAGGGACGAAGCCGGTCGACCAAGGTCACCAGACGTACCCAATTTGAGGACCCCTAGGTGCTGTGCTGTGATCGTGGGTGCTTCTTATTTTTCCATGCTTTTCCTTTTCTTTTATTTTCTGTGCTTTTTTTTTTCCTTTTTTCTCTCTCTCTCTTTTTTTTTTGGCCTGAGTACAACCATTACAATATGTTGAGGCTATCAGCCTTCCAATGGGTTGGAAAATGTCAAGCTTCGAAGGCTCAGAAAATGAATAGTACAATGATGATGGTTCCCTAGCCTCGTTGTTAGAGAAGCAGTTGGCGAAAGGGGGAGATCCACTTGAGATATTGCAACCCTTTTTGCGGCACATGCGATGTGGGTACAATTGAGGTAACGACTGCCGTGAGCCAACTATAGAGCTTGACCCAGAAAGGGGGCGTGGCCCAGGAATGTTTTGTGGGCCATTCAATGTGGGCGGTTGGCAAAGGTGCTTTCGGCAGCGTGGCTTTGCCGCGGCTCGTTGTGGGGTTGTGGGTGTTGCGGTGATTTGGGCATTGAACATTTTCGCACAAGGACCTGTATTATCCTGCATCCACTTGTCGCTTCATGAGAGCATATGCATTGTGTATGCCGCAACTATAATAAACCAGTGCAATGCAAGGAGACATCACTTATTTGAATTCTATGGTGTTGACTAGACATTTATCACCTGCGCTTGATTATCTTTTTCTTTTGCTAAAGACGTAGCATATATTAAATGCAGATATAATAAGTTCATCCAAGTCAGGATCATGTCAACACTTAACAAGTCGGGAACACTTAACCATTAAAAACCAAAAGTCCTGGCCAGTTATCATTTGATAAGCCCTTTATGCATTATGGGCTACTCGATTTGTACGAGGCGAGGCGAGTCTGGATGGCCGGGTGATTGGGGCTCTGCTGGTGTGGGGCTCCCGTGTGTGTAGGGAACATGTCGGCCAGGACATGAATGGTGTAATCCCGGCCTGCTACCGTCTCCAGGATGTCTTCAAATAATTCATTAAATTCTTCTCTTTCCCGAGCTGCCCTTTCTGCCTTTGAGCATCTCGGGCCCGAGCGAGAGCTGGGAGTTCGTACCCCTAGTGCTGCGGCCTGTTGCGGGTTTCGAGCCTCTACGTTCTTAACTCAAGTATTCTTCAGCCTTCGCCCTGGGCAATGTCTCTTGGGGCTTCGCTTCTTGGCATACCTGTTGATGGTGGGCACATAGCGCTCCGGTGGAGGGGTGCGTGCCACATGCTCCCGCCTTCTACGAAGAGCGTCCTTGCATGCTAGATCCCCATGATTCTCCATGCGTTCTGCTGCCAAAGGAAACCTGCAGGACGCAATCCAAGGGTTAGACCTGGATATAGGATACAACTGTTTGCATGGAAGGGATTTTAGTGTGGTTTATCAAGCACATGTGACAAGAAGGGGAGGGGTGAGGCATGCAGTGTTTTGTCGTAACGGGATGGCCCCCATGATTATGTTCATTTTGTTTCTAGGCATTAGCCCATATTGACTTATGCTAAGTTGTGTGGACTGGTTGTCATGGAGTGGGATAGTGCACATCCTCGGAAGGATAGACCAAAACGGGAAGAAGGTGTATAGAAAGGACTGCACCCTATCTACAACATCAGTGTTGTTGGTCAAGGCCTCCTATGGCGGTAATGTGGGTTGCATGCCCTTCACTTGGGGTGGGAATGGTCACACAGCTTTTAAATGTGTGATGAGAAGAGGACTTGAGGAGGTTAGCCTGTTAGAACCAACTCTTCTCCCTGCGCTTGACTATCATTACTTGTGTGTGTTGATATTGTTTATACAAGGTGACACAAAAATCAGTGTTTATTTATATACATATCTATGAATCCATGTCACATCATGAGGATAAGAACCAAGTGTAGAACTCGGGGTTGTACCGGAGCGTGGCACACGCATTTAGGATTCGTGGCAGCTGACTTAATACTGATAGATATTTTGCCACGTCGAGTAGCATGGAACCTTGACCAAGTCTACTGGCAATATGTAACTCCTCCTCGGTGAGAACCTTATCACTCAAAGGGCCCTGCAGCCTAGTCCCAGCCAAGTCCGCACCCCGAATGTCAGTGAGCACTCGAAGGGAAGTTGGTGCCACGTAGGTTGGGTCTCTTTGAGACCGCCATTTGGCCAATCGCTCTTCTGAGACCGTCATGATCTAAGCCCCTAGTTCGGCCATTACAATGCGGCTTTCACACCAACGCTGCTCAAATTGACTCTGGCCTGCTGATAGTCGCTTTAGTAGCTCTATGTCTACGAGATTCAGTCGGTAGAGGACTTCATTGAACGTGACGGTTAAGTGTAGTTCGTCAGCCTCCTCGTCAGGGATGAGTCGCATCTGTTCATGCAGGAGTCAGTCGCAGTGCCCGTTAAGATGTTCTTGTTCTTCCCATGATAGAGAAAAGGTCAAGTAATCTCCAAGCTGCTCCTTAGGGATTGTGCCCATGTCCGCAAGGACATAGACACGCGTGACCACTTTGAGCTTAGCCTCCAACTCAGTTAAGCATTCTGCGACACTTCTATGTTCAACGAGGGCTTGCTCGGTTGCTATCTCGTGCAAAGTTCTAAGAGTTTCCTTAGGCTTTAGCATGGCTGGGGGCTCAGGCCTAGATGAGCAAGATTGGTCAACACTAGGTTTTCTTATGCTCTTGGGGTTCTCACATTTCTCCTGAGGTTTTGCTATCACTTCATCATGGTTCTTCTCAGATGTGACTGGTATAGATTTGTCACCCTGTTGTGATAGCGTTGTATCCACTCTTGATTGAACAATATGAGTTCTATTGTCAGTGGATAGAGTGTTGGAAGCAACTGTTGATGGCAACGGTTGCTTTGGTTTTTCAGAGCATACGGATGTGTCTGAGGGTTTACCACTATTAGGAGAGGCATCAGTGGGTTCATTGGTGGATGGACTCGATGCTTTATTCATCAGCTCTCTCGCACCCTTCATCTCAATGTTCTTGGGGTCCACAACCACCTACAACTGTTGCTGTTTTCTCTACTTTCTCCTCTTTTTCTTGGTCAATGAAGGTGCCTCTCTCGACAACTCAGGACCCTAGGCTATATCGACCGCGGATGTGCTTGGTCGGGCCTCAGCATTTCCCTCTTCTAGTGTGTCCTTATGGGACGTAGCCGTGGTCTGATGAATAGCCTTGCCCAGTTGTGAGAGCACAACTACCGCTCTTTTCGGAGAGTCTAGCTTTTCAACCAACTCCCTTGCGTTTGACTTCTCCGTCCTGGGCTTTAGGCACTTTGAAAGTGCTGGAGTTGTTGAGGATTTGGTTGCAACACCTCCTCCACAGGTAAACTACTAAGGACACGTTCCACAAGGGGCATTGTAACGGCCAAGGGCTGTGACTGTTGTGATCCCGGATTGGAAGTAGTAGCAACTAGTTCAGTGGGCTGGCCACCCTTGGTGGATTGCGGTGTTAAGTCCTTAGGTCGATTGGAAGTGGTCATGTCTTTTGTTGCCCTTTGAGCATTCATCTGTGTGGATCGAGCATGAGTTGATCTGGTCACTTTGGGTTTCACATGCATATCCTTGGGCAAAGAGCTATGGCTAGTGTCATGTCCCACCTCTTGGGTATTCGGAAGCTTTGATGAAGATAGTGATTGGGAGTGAGCAGTCGTCATTGATGACTGTTGTTGTGCTTCCTATGTTTGCTTGGGAAAAGAGGATGTAGGAGATCTAGAGCTCTTAGGTGGACTTGGCACTCGCTGAATGATTTACTCGAGGCTATTAGACGATTGTGCCATTTGCTTTGTTGAGCGATCAACCTTGCATTGAGCCATGTTGTGCCTATGATGCTTGTTCTCCCCTTGGGAAATCAAAGGCTCCTTGGGCACTAACGATTTTTGTGCCTGCTCAATGGCTATGTATGACATCCGTTTATTTAGCATGCTAGGCTGGGGCTCTTTCCTTCGAACAATCACATCTGGTTTCTTGCCTTGAAACCTAGAGTTTCTCTTAGATTTCCTTTGTGCCATGCTTTTGAGGCACTCTGGCCTTCAGCTGATAGAGGAGGTTTAGCAGGGGGTTTTGGTATCCAAATCCATTGGTTGCCTGCATAATACCCTTGAGCACGAAGCAACGCTTTGGATATCCATCGTGGCATTGTGCTAGCTCCCCATCGATGCCTTCGCCTATAAGGCTTGGGCTTCTTTCGTGGTCTTCTATGATATTTGTAAGTCCAAACTCTATCCCTGGCCTTGTCTCCTGACCTTTTTGTTTCAAGTATGGCCTCGCTCACTGGTTCTCTTCATTCGACTTGTGCTTGTATCAACTCTTCCAACAAGTCCCTGCCCTCGTTTATAGGCGTGACTGTTATGTCATCACCTTCCTTGCCTTTCCCTTGAGGTTCAATGAGGTCACCCTTGCTAAAGGTAGTGACTATCCTCACACCCGGTAGTGTCAGGTGTATCCTCTGTGCTACATAGTCAGCCTCACATTTGGTCGCCCTTTTAAAGGGTCTTCCTAGGAGGGTTTCCTTCCTGCAGCTAGCACTTTTTGGAGGAACATGAAATAGGATAGGCAAGCTTTCCGTTTCAATTGTCGCAAGGATTTTGCACTTCCCTATGAGTGCTTGTGGGTGTCCCCCATAAGGGCTAAGAGTTGCACTAGTCGGTGTGAGCTCCGGTTGGCCCAGTAGGGTTCATGATTCATAGGTCAAGATGTTAAAATCTGCTCCTTCATCAATCAGAGCATTGATAGTATGCTCTCTTTTCGCGGTGAGTTTGACCCTAAGGTAAGAAGGTGGTACTATGTCTTCATCTTCCTGGTCATGGCTTGTAAATTTAAGCCTTCTGACAGCTGCCCTTGAGTTCTCGACTGCACGACCAGATGTGGATTCTCCACCGTTGTCTTGGGTCGTCAATGCAGTGCCATTCAAGGTACATCTCTCGTCAAGAATGTCATGTCTAGTCATCTTCGCATTTGTAGCTTGCTGAAGTTGCATTTTGCTCTGACTAGACACGGTTTGAACACAATGTCTTTGTGTTCTCGTGATGTGGCCTTTTTGCCCTTGATGGCTAGATTGGCCCATTGAGGTTCTAGGGTCTCTGTTTGTCTCTATTCGGGTATGGGCTTTTGGCTGCTCTTTTGCAAGTGAGAATCCATGCTCGTGTAGAGCCATCACTTCACTAGGGTCCAATTTGGAAGGCCTGTCGCGGCACACATTTTCTCTCCAACCTACTCGGGGGAGGTGCGAGGGGGCAAAGCCCCCTCTGCGGGGGTCCGGGGGGGGGGGGGGGGGCAGTCCCCCTCGGCCCGCAGGGCCGTTATGGTAGATGCCATATGCAATTTGGAGGACCGTTTATAGCCAAATTTTGAACTACGTGCTCTAAATTTTAGCCCAGTGATGGATCTGTGATGTACCTTTAGCTCTACGTAGCCTTTGGGGTCAATCTCGGGGTTTAGATGTGTCAAAATTTATGTTTTAGATACCTGTCCGATTTTGACAGTTTTCTGTCCGATTCTCAAATGTCCGATTTTCAGGAGTCTGATTATCAGAATCAGACGTTCGATTTTGGGTTGGTCCGATCAGCCTAGTGGTCCGATTTTGGTCACATCCAATTTTGGGAGTCGGATAAAAAAAGTGGTCTGATTCTGGGAATCAGATTAGACAGGGTAGTCCGATTCTGACTGGTCCGATTCTGGGTGGTCCGAGTGTCCAAGTCTAACGGGTTGGTCCGATTGGACGGGGTTGGTCCGATCGGACCAATCACGTCCGATCGGACCAACCCGTTAGACTTGGACACTCGGACGGGTTGGTCCAAGTCCGAGTGTCCGAGTGGTCCGAGCGTCCGATTCTCAAAATCGGAAGGGTTGGTCTGAACGGACGGTTGTCCGAACGTCCGATTCTGGGACTCGGATGGCCTGGTCCGACGGCGCGGATGACGCCTGCGAGTTGCACGCGATGCCTCTAGGCTGACGTCCACTACACCGAATCGTCCAGCGCCTTCTAGATAGGTGCAAGACACTACCAGGGAATGCCAGACATGCTTGGAACCACTCTGGTGCTCGAATCGAACGGCACTCCAAGGATCTATGCCCCTATTTCCCTGTTTTAGCCTGTTATACAGCAACAGAGGACCCTACTGTTTGTTTCTTTTTTTTTCTTCTTTTTCTTTGTTTTTTCCTACCCTAAAGGCATCCAAATCACAAAATAAATACCTATACTACTCCATTCCACAACATAAATCTCAGAAAGTAAAAAACCTACTTGCCAAGGAGATCGAATACCATCTTCAACCCCCTCGCTTCCTACCTATCTCAAGCACCAGTTCAGGGAAACCCTTACTTTGGAGCTCGATTCGAAGCGCACAAGCGCTCAAGGCTTGAATCTGTTGGTCCCGGCAATGGAACCAAAATGTGGGAGCTTTCACTCAACCGCCAAGACCCTCGGACCGCTTATTGTTTCAAGCGTTCCAAGCCGAGCACTAATGGCTACCTCTCACATAGCCGACGCGCCATCCATATCTACGGGTGTAGTGAGCTTACCTCCGTATCGTTCGAGTTACCTCCTCTCCCGCACACTCCGGTGGCTCCACGATCCAAGTGCAAGCTTCAAGCAAGCTCCATCCTCAAGCTCCACGCTCCAAGCTCCATTGCCGCAAGCAAGACAAGAGAAGAGAAGAGAAGAGAAGAGAAGAAGAGAGGAGAAGATGGAGAGCTTCTCCTCCTCGGTCCCTCACCCTCACACACTCACTCCCTCACACTCTCACACTCCCTCTCTCAAGCACAAGCTCAAGCAAGCAAGAAGAAGAAGAAGAAGAAGAAGAGGAGAGCTACTTTTGGCCACACACAAGAATGAGCTTCTCATTCCCTTTTCAACTTTATATACAAAACCCTAAATCCCTTTTGGGCGGTCATCCCCTTTTCCTCCTTTTTACATGGCCGGTCATAGCCTAGGCCTTTTTCCCATTATCCTTCTATCTTCCTAGCTTCCTTTCCACCGCCCATCTACATTTACAAATTGTACGGGTGAGAGCCCGGCGCTCTTTTACAAGATTTCAGGATGCGCCTTTTTATTTTAAAATGTGCCTTTCCCCTTTTGCCTTTGCCTTGGACTTTTAAGGTTGCCCTTGCGCTTTTGGCCTTTTCTCCTTTTCTTTCTTCAGTCGGGCTACCTTTTTTCCGCCTTTGCCCTGCGTCTTTTCCACTTTCTTTTGCTTTCTTCGTGTTGGGGTTAACATCTTATCAGCGAGCTCATGGAAATCTACAAAATTAAGCATCGCAAATCAATGCCTTATTATCCCAGAGCTAACGGTCAGGTTGAAGTAACCAATCGCATTATTTGTGGAATTTTAACTAAAATGGTTGCTTCTTTTCACAAGCGAGATTGGGATGAACGTTTATATAAGTGTTATGGGCCTATAGAACTACTTATAAGGTGACGGTACAAAATACACCCTTCAATTTAGTTTATGGAGCCAATGCTATATTCCCTATTGAGCAAGAGTTACCCACTTTACGAGTAGCTCTATCATTATGACTAGGTGAGGCTGAATCTTTGAAACAACGGGTTTTACAATTGGTAAAGTTGGATGAAGAGAGATTATTAGCTCTACAAAGTCTAGAAGCAATGCAAAAACGTCGTAAAGCATGGCATGACCAGAATATTAAAGTACGGGAGTTTAAGGAAGATGATTTAGTTTTACTTTATGACAGTCGTTATTATAAATTTCATGGGAAGCTTAAAATTTGTTGGTTATGACCTTTTAAGGTTGTTCAGGTTTATGATAATGGTTCTCTTGATGTGTAGGATATTAATGTTGAAAATGAGATATTTAGGGTCAATGGCCTGTGTCTTAAACATTTTGTGACTTAGGATAGCTAGGTATAGTTAGGTTAGTAGTTAAAATAATATTTTGACTAATCTACCTTTGGATTTCTTTTCTTTCTTGGGTGGTTTTTTTTAAGTGGGATGCAGGTATGGCTTTTTTGTGGATGGATGCACTTTACCCTCGTCTTGATGTTGATAATTCTAATCCTATTCATGTTGGGCCTTACGATATTCCGCGTTTTTAGACGCATGACAGGTTTTTATATGCACGGAGGGGAGAGGCCTGTTGTGGTTCTTCTTTTGTGATTATTTTTTGTTTACAGTACCATCCACCATTTGGTTGTAGGTCTTGTCAGCGGCATTTATTTGTGCATGCTCAACTCTTGTGTTAGCAGTGTTGCACATACTTTTGACGCTATGGTACCACTGCCATGCAGGATGTGATTGGTTGTACCTACCAGCGTCATGATTATACTAGTGTTTTTTCTCCTAAGCGTGGCGCTGGTCAATCTAGGGTAGGTAGAGAGCATGCAGAATTTGCGAGATATCGCTCCACTGTCTACCACCTTACTCCATCTTACCATGATTTGCAGACTAGAGTTCCATGTCCATGTTGGGATTATATCTGTTGGTATATGGATGCGACCGAGGGGCATTCTTTAGATGCTTTACCAGTGGCCCCTATGCCCTACTATGATGATGCAGCTTCGGCTCCGCTCCATGATGTGATGGAGGTTCTTAGCGATGCACCTGATAGCGGATCTGTGACCTCTGATGTGCTTACGCTAGAGGTTATTCCTGAGCATCCTGTATAGCTGATAGTTTAGTTGATAGGTTTGATTTAGATAGTGATGCTGATTTCGGATTAGGGTTATTATTTGCACTAGAAGATCTTAGGGAGTTTGAAGATTTTAGTTTAGATCTTTTGTTTTCTTAGTTTTTTAGGTTTCTACTCTATTCTGCATTTATAAAATAAGAGAAATAAATAAATAAATAAATAATAACCTTTTAAAAAAAACTTTTCGAGTTCATATTTTTTTTAGGTTTTAGTGCACTCTAGTTTCATTCTTCACATAGTTAGGTAGTTAGTTTGCACGCATGGTCAGGGTATTCCTTTCATTGCTGCTGGAGTTTGGGATACTTAAGTTAGCGAGATGGAGAGTTCTATATGCAAGAGTGGTTATCAAGTGGAAAACTATACTACTCTAAACAACTAAGCAGTGGAAGCATTACGATAGACTAGTTGATCAAAATTGTGACATGAGCATATGACAATTCTTTTGTCTTGGGGAAATTTTTATTATTTATTTATCTAACCCTTTAACATTGTACTGGCTAGGGTATGTTTCATGTGCAGATTTGACTATGATTTTGAGTTATCTACTGCTGCATGCTTCTATTGATGATTCTCGGAGTTGCAATATCCATGTACAAATCAGGTTGTTTCATACCTATACTCTTTATCTATATTCATTCATTTGAAAGGCAAAGTACAACAATAGAAATTGATTGAGCTAGCTCAGAGATTTCAATAGCCTAAGTAATTACAGAAGAAATATAAGTAAATATTTCAAACAAATATGAATGACAGATATCTAATTCTGTATATATGAAGTCCACTCACAAGGGATGGGACTTAGCACTAGGACGAGATTAAAAAGGGGGTGATTGTGTGTGTATAACATAGTGAATTCCATTGTATGGATATCTAATTAGGAATCCTATAGAGTTTTTCCCTATCTTTTAGTCGCTTTTCTAGCGATATGTAGGGTAGCTATGCAACAAGGTTCTCTCCACGAAATTTTGACTAGGAGTAGTATGGAAGAGAGATGTTGAACTGGTAAGTATTTTTTGCTTATCATTTGCCTAGGCAGAGTGACTAGTATTATGTGCTAGATTAGATTCCTTGAGCAAAGTTGTTGAGCTGAAATGTTTGACCATTCAATTAAGTGATGTATTCTAACCCTTCTAGTTGATCCTTTTAAAAAAAAACTACTTAAAATCCAATCCAAATATTACAAGTTCAGAAGAGTCTATATATTTATTCTTTCACAAAAGAAAGAAAGAAAGAAAGAAAGAAAGAAAGAAAAAAATGCCCTGAGACTGCAGGGTTTGAAAAAAAAAAAAAAAACCAAAAGAAGATAACCATCACCTCTGAGGTCCTGGTAGGTTGTAGGGATTTCCTTGATGGCTGCCCTGCGTTCGATGCCTTGCATCTCTTTGGGGTGGGACCTTTTGGAAGGAGAATAAATGTATATACTCTTTTGACACTGAAAAGAATGCTATCAAAACTTAAAATTAAAAGAAAAACTTTGGACACTTGGAAGCAAGGGATCATTCGCTGGATGTTCTAGTAGAACATGAAGGGTTAGCACCTAAACTGATGGGACCTAAAATGGGCCGGCACTAGCTATAGCACTAGCCAGACCTCATGCTCATGACACACAAACACCTTCACGGCCTCACGGACCAGGAGCATCAATCTAATGTTAAAGGAAAAATTGCCCTAAAGCTGAATTCCTGCGTTTATAGTTTACAGTCCAACGTTTCCCTAAAACTCCTCAAAGGGAGAACCCAAAGTACATAGGCATAACGCCTCGTCACACACACATAGGAGGCACTCCATCGACTAATAGTCGGAGCCCCACTGTAGCTCTCCTACATCGCAGGGATTGGCCCTTTGATGCACTACTAAACATATAACACAAACGAACACAAACTCCTCTCTTTTATATTTCTCATTTTTCCAGGAGATATACCATGCTTCCTCACTTCACAGTCCCTTAGGAAACCGACTCTCTACCCCACGGAAAGGGATAACCTCACACTCTCAATCATGGGTCAAATTCCTAAGAAAATAATTGCTATGCAGTCCAGGAGATTTTCCTTTGATACCATGAACTATGCATAGTGCAAAATATGAATGGTTTAGTGCACAAACAAAAAGAAAATCAACATTGTGTATCGTGCGAAACCAATCTTTCCATGATTTCCATGCTAACGTTTATGTATTGAAACGAGGAGAGACACCGAGCCTTACGCTCATGCTGCCTTTTCCTTTATTTTAAAACAATATCCTATAGGTATGATGCAACACATAAATCATATTTAATATTATACGTTGACGCTCAAAATCCCCTTTCACCCTACCATTTAATGTTTTGCAATCGTTGATAGGTGAAAAGGTCATTTTATGTGTATTTCTTTATAGAGAAAGCGATAAACACGGACAGAAACATAGAAACGAGGGTAAACCGAGGCCAACCTCATACTCTACCTTCATTATACATTGCACAAACACTTATGTGATTTTCTGGAATTTTCTTTTTATCGTTTCCTAATTTTCTCCCATTTAAAATCCATTTTCCACCATTTTTTGCTATTTTTCCTCTATTTTCTTCAATAAAAAATGATTAGAAATTAGAATTGATTGTGGACTGTGGCCCTTAGGTTCATTGACAGCAAAAACTCAGATTTAGTTGGTGTGACATATCATATTTCTCATTTATATAGCAAAACCTCCAATTGTACCCTTAAAACGCGTGTTTTACGGGTTTTATACCATTAGTTCCAGCCATATCACTTATGATTTTCTGATTTTCAGAGCTTAGACTGATCAAACTCATAGCAAACAACATTATAATGCATATTCAGCCCATGGGAACAATATTTCATCAACCAAATAGCATAAAAATATCATTTTTCTTTATAAAAATAGCATTACCGCTTATTTTCGGGTCTCGGTTTTTTGTTCTTGGTTACAGGACTGTCTTTTAGCATGCATTTAATGCTCAACATCTTCAAAAACAGCACTCTTCAAGTCTTCATCCATCCGGAAGCAATCCGGTCTCATCCAGACAAGCTTTCCTCCACCATTCTTCATTGTCTTCTTCCACACAAGAATATCCCCTTAAGGGAGAGAGAGGGAGGAGAGAGAAAGACTAGATCTGTAACCTACCATCTCCCCCATCATAAGAGAGGGTGCAAATTTCAGCGTGAAGATAATGGCACCTTCTTCCTCCATTCTCTCGCCACGTTTTTTGCTTCGTAAGGTGCATAAAATTTTAGATGGGGGACCGAAACTCAAAAGGCATGCCCAATTTTGGCCTCCCAAGTGTCCACCTTTTTATATCTTGACCATTTTGTGGCCATTTCCCCGTCCGGGCTCCGATTCGAGTGCTGTAAATTTCTGCGCGTCTGGCTTTACATCCCGCATTGACTGGAAACTCCTGACAACCCGCATGGTAGTCTGGAAAATTATCAAAAATCAACAAGTGTCGCTCGAGCACCTTTTAAGAGTCGTATTTCACTTGGTGCTTAAAATCGTCCTAGCTGGAGCCGCCGCCTTCGATGTTAAATATTTTTTTCCTAACTTTCAGATTTTTTGGCAAATTTTAGGCACATCCCGGGCTCAAAACTTCACTCTCATTGGCGACCACGGGATAGGGCAACTCAGCCCGTCGAATCCCACAATAGATCTGCACAAAAACAACCAAAGGAAGCATTAAGCTGATACAAAATAGATACATACTAAACACAGCACAATGCTCACTCTATCCCCTGACAAAACCAAGGTATGAAATCCACAAGGAGTAGGCCTAGCATAATCTGATAAAAGGTCCGAAGCTAGTCACTAACTGACTGCTCCAACATGGCCAAACTACAAAGAACTATCAAAGAGGTTTCCCTAAGTGGTGGTCTGAACTACCTACCTAACTAAGGACAACACAACCAGGAGCTCCTACTAGGCGAGGACTCCTATAGCCTGATCAAGAAGCATTTGCTTTCAGTACATTTCTTCTTTTAGAGTTTTTATTCTTCCATACTCGGGCATGTAAAAAGGGGGAATTGAGCATAGTGACCCAAGGAGAACAGGGCATCGGCCTCAAGTCATGTCTCGGTACCCAAGAACCTAACAAGCCCTCGCAAGGCGACACTTAATCCTTTTCTGACGCTCACTTTTATTTTCACTCCAACCTTCCTTAATTTCTTCTTTTCCAGCAAGACGCCACCCCTAGGAAGACAAGGCATCGGCTCCGGGTCTCTGACTCGTCCCTAGGAACCTACTAGGCCTTCGCAAGGCGATGATCAACTACTTATAAATTTTCCTTTCTTTTCTTTTCTATTTTTATAGGGGGTTAGAACCCCTTTTTACACACCTTTGTATATATTTAGTGTCTTTTGGGATATTCAGGGTTTGTCTTCCTCTATCAACAATATTTTTCTTCTGGCGGGCTTCTCTAACTGCCTCACAACTAACAAGAACTCCTAGAATGGTTGCCTAGCAGGCTAGCAAAACAAGGTCACTAGGACCATCTTCTAATATAAGTCTTTCAATGCCTGACAATGTCTTTACAGGAGGCAATGACTACTCAGACCTCCCTCAGACATACATAACCTAAACCGGGGACTTCATGCCTTGGACGCCGGTCCCCAACAAGAAAAGAAAAACCCCTACAAGTACACAAACACAAATAGCATAAAACACGGTACTCATAAAGGAGAAATATCACCTGGATAGGGCCACTAGAAGCTTCCGCACAACAAAAGGCCCCTTCCAAGCTCTTCTTCGAACCTGTCTAGCACAAAACTAAAACAAGAAACCATTAACTGCACCTGTACTAAACAGACAACTGGCCCTCTTGGCCTAATGAAATAAAGCACTTCACGACAAAAACTGATTGGCCCTTTTGGCCTAATGAAATTTGGACGTAATATCCAAAGCAGCTAGCCTTCCTAGCTTAAAACTAAATAGGTCATTTTAGTCTATGTAATACTGATGTCCTTGGCATAAACAACACACCCTATCAAACTACCCAGGGTGCCAAGGATAGCACATCATAGGTCAACTAGCCCCATGCTACTCATGCAAGTTAGCTAAAAGCTTGATCTTGTGTTTTTTTATCTTAGGTTTTTTGTTTTTTTTTTTGTAGAGATACAAGTCCAAGCCTTTCCACAAATAACTCATCAATAAGGCCAATCCCTTCTTGGGCACTTCTTGCATTCCCTCAATTTGCTGCATTGGTCTAACGAACTCAATGCAAACTTATCCCTATGGCCAAATGGCCTCACATCCTTATGACCTTTGTGAAGCACAGGTGGACTTTTAGCATTTTGCATCCTCTTTACAAAAGATGTCTTTACTTGTTTATGTCCATACTGCAAATTTTTCCCCATAAGAACCATGCTTTCACTGAAGGGAACAACATCCACTCGGAAGCATGATTCACTTGGAGACGATAAAGGTCTCACAAAAGCTTTACTAGCAACAAAATTAGAACCACACACAAAATGCTTATCAGCACTCATAGGCCCAATGGTTCTATCCATGTTGCCATCACAACTACCTCTCGTGGAAGTGTTGCAAGCCCTAATGGGACTTACATGGCTTGGAACCATTTCACTGAGAGGCATGTCATTACTACTCATAGACTTGCCCTTTTCTGCTTTGAGATTTTGGCCACCAAGGTTCCCCTCATAGGCTGTCTTGGTATCAACAAGTGAGCTGTCTTCTTGTAGAAATGGTTGGAAGCTAGGATGCACTTGTACTGAGCGGGGAAAACTCCAAAAGTTTCCCAACATCTCTGAATATGACCCTCATAATCAATGGTATGCATTTTTACTTCTCTTAATGACTTAGGATTCCGCAGTCCCACTTGGATTTGCGTATTAATCTCTAAGCCATTCAGAAAGAGCTCACATAGCACATCATCTGGTACTGCACTGGCTCTTCTTGGCCAAAGCCTAAGAGTACTATCAAAGGCTCTAGCATACTCTTTAACAGAAGGATAAGACTCCTGTCTAAACTGCATAAGCTGCCCTAAGACCTGAATCATAGGAAGATTCTTTTCATACTCATCTAGAAATCTATCACAAGACTCCTTACTCATCTAGAAATCTATCACAAGACTCCTCAAATGATTTGATCGACCCTCTTGGGAGGCTCCAGTACCATTTCCTTGCCTCTCCCTTTAGAGTATTGGGGAATACGAGCATCCAATGTATATCGTCGAACCCACTTGCAATGAAATTTAGGTCATATTCTCGTAAATGAATCATCGGATACTCATTTGGCAACCCATAAAACACTGGGAGATCCCTATAAAGAGGAGGGCATTTAGTCCTCTCCTTTGGGATCAAGACTGGGTCATCAAAATCTTCGTATTCCTCTTGACCTAATACCAGTGTGTTAGGGTCTTTAATCTCTTCCATTTCCACCTTTACTGGTGTGGAAGAGTCACTATTCCATGAACTTCCCTTTCCGCCAACTCACAAAGTGGTTTAGGGAGTCCAACACTATGCAATAGGGAATCTATCCCATCATCTGCTAGTGGTGTTCTACTAAGCCTATTCTCATCTACCACCACTTTGCTAGAACTTAGGATAGGTCCTAACGAAGTCTTCCTTACTAACAATGGTTTTCCACACACATGGACATCATCCAATGTTTTATGGATCTTGGAAATCACACTCCGGTACCCAACTACGTCGGGCACTAGCATCATATGTATCTTTAGATCATAATCATCATGTCCTTCTAAGTGCATATTAACCATCGTTGTCACAGTCTTTTCTATGACATTATCATCATGAATGATCATAGATGACTGTGTCATCTTAGCACTACTTTCACTTTCCCTTTTCTCTAATCTCCATGGCTGTTAATCTTAGAGGTAGCTCCATGGGTATTTTCCCATAGTGACCCAAACTCAAGCATGGTATCACTTTCAGGGCAAAGGGTAAAATAGTCAATCACCCGACGTGTCAAAGATCCCACTAGACTGTTCAAGATAGACAAAGTATCCTTTGGGTATTGGGGATTTCTTGGATTGACCATCATACTGATGACCAAGGTTTTTATCAGACTAACTTGATATCCACTGCTTCAAGGCGGCTATCGACCAACAGAATAAAGCTAACAGGTCCCTTATGAGACCAAGATTCAGAGACGGCCACTTATCGGTGGCTCCCGGCAGAAGCACCACTGATGGGACCTAAAATGGGCCGGCATTGGCTATAGCACTAGCCGGACCTCATGCTCATGACACACAAACACCCTCACGGCGTCGCGGACCAGGAGCGTCAATCTAATGCTAAAGGACAAACTGCCCTAAAGCTGAATTCCTGCATTTATAGTTTACAGTCCAATGTTTCCCTAAAACTCCTCAAAGGGAGAACCCAAAGTACATAGGCATAACGCCTCGTCACACACACATGGGAGGCACTCCACTGACTAATAGTCGGAGCCCCACTGCAGCTCTCCTACATCGCAGGGATTGGCCTTGTGATACACTACTTGTCAATATTGTGGGAGAGAAGAAAAGAGTCTCACTTGTAGCTCTCTTGCTTGCACAATGGAGGAATACACACAGAGGTGGAGGCTGAAAACAGTTTTTCTCTTCTTAGTTGTGTAAGCCAAAAAGAAGTCTCATACAAAGAAATAGAAGAACCCTATATATGGGTCTCAAACCAAAGACAACTAACTAAGGTGGCATACTAACTGAGCCACGAACTAGAGTAGATAAGGATAGCTGTCATCTAGCTATTATTCATGGACAGTGTACCAACCGCATCTGCAACTGACAAGTCGGTGAAATAAATACACAACGGTCACCCTGGCATATCACGAGTAGAGCTTGATATCTCAACACTCCCCCTCGAGCTTAATCCCAATTCCTGCACACCAAGCAAGTCTATGAACTTGCACAGCTTCTCTATGCCCAATGCCTTCGTAAATATGTCAGCTACCTGATCCTCTGTGCTGACATAAACTAGATCAATAAGACCTAGTAAAACCCTCTCCCGCACGTAGTGATAATGCACCTCAATGTGCTTTGTTCTAGCATGATAGATTGGGTTATTTGCCAAGTGTATACTACTCATGTTGTCACAATAAATGACAACTGGCCCATCTGTAGGCTGATACATATCATAAAGTAGCTTATGCAACCAAGCTACCTCACATGCAGCCATTGCTGCACCCCTGTACTCAGCCTCTGTGCTGGACAAGACAACTGTAGGCTGTTTCTTGCTGCTCCAAGTGATTGCAGCACTCCCAAAAGAGAACACATATCCACTGGTAGATCGTCTATCAGAAATACTACCAGCCCAATCAACATCAGTGTATCCATGCAGCTGTATCTGAACCCCAGTCTCATAAAATAGTCCATACTGCAATGTGGACTTCACATGCCTGAGTATGCGTCTAGCTGCATCCAAATGCGGTTTCCTTGGAGCCTGCATAAACTGACTTACCAATCCAACAACATAGCTCAAATCTGGCCTGGTAATAGTCATATAAATCAAACTTCCTACTATGCGTCTATACATAGTAGGGTCTTCCAGAAGCTCACCTGCATCTGTGCTCAGCTTCACATTCTGCTCCAAAGGAACTGAAATAGGCTTACAGCCTGTCATCCCATATTTGGATAGTATGTCCAATCCATACTGCCTCTGCAAGAGCTGTATCCCACTTGGTGATCTAATCACCTCAATGCCTAAGAAATAACGCAGCTCTCCCAAATCCTTCATCTCAAACTTTTGCTTCAATAGCATTTTCACATGAAGAATATCTTCATCACTGTCACCTGTCATAATCAAATCATCAACATAAATGATAAGTAGCATAATACCTTTCTCTGTTTTTCTCACATAAAGTGAGAAATCTGCCTTGGAAATCTGAAAGCCAATAGTGACAAGATACTGTCCTATCTTGTCAAACCATGCTCTAGGTGCTTGCTTCAAGCCATACAATGCTTTCTTCAACCTGCAAACAAACTCAGGATGAACAGCATGCACATAACCTGGTGGCTGCTCCATATATACCTCTTCTTGCAAATCACCATGCAAGAAGGCATTCTTTACATCCATCTGATGTAAAGTCCATCCCTTTGATGCAGCCATAGCAATGACTGCTCTTATGGTTGCCATCCTTGCAACCGGACTGAATGTTTCTTCATAATCAATGCCATATGTTTGTGCATACCCCTTGACTACTAATCTTGCCTTGTATCTGTTCACAGAACCATCTGCATTGTGCTTCACCTTATAAACCCACTTACAGCCAATTGCATTCTTACCTTTAGGCAAAGGTACCAATTCCCATGTAGCATTTGCTTCCAAGGCATCCATTTCTTCATCCATGGCTTTCTCCCATTTTTCTTTTCCCATGGCTTGCTCAAAAGAAGTGGGTTCTGGTTCCTGTATCACTTTGACCATATATGCATAGTGAATGGCTGTAAATCCATCATATTTCAGCCTATCCACAGGATACCTAGCTCTCGTAGACCTGTGCAAAGTAGGTTCACTCCCAAGTGCTCTCAAAACATCCCTGGTCTTCCTTACTCCAGGTGTAACAATAGAAGGAATACCCAACTCATCATCAATGCTCTGTTCTGAGCCACTGGATTCACCATCCACATAAGAGTGACGTGCATTCACATCAAACATGGGCTGATCTACCTTCTCTTTTCCTTTTCGTGATACCTGAATACCACTATCTGCATTGCTTTGAGAAGATTCTCCTGATCTCAATATGCCTGTCCATGGCAAAGAATGTGAACCACTGCTAGAGGACGCTCCAGGTCCACTAATATTTTGTGACTACTGCTGTGAATTTTGTGCAGCATTACCGTTTTGTGCATCTACATCATCAATCGCATTTGCTGGTTTATACCAGCTACTCATCTCATCAAAAACAACATCTCTGCTCACTGTAAACTTACGAGTAGAAGGGTTATAGCATCTATACCCTTTTTGTTGCAGAGAGTAACCAATAAAGATGCACTTCTCAGCTTTTGGATCCAACTTGGATCTCAACTCATCTGGCACATGTACATAGGCAATGCAACCAAAAATTTTCAAATGAGAAATATCTAGTTTCCTACCAGTATACCTCTCCTCTGGAGTCATCCCATGTATTGCTGCAGTGGGAGTCCTGTTCATTATATAGAGTACTGTAGCAACTGCTTCAGCCTAATAAAAATCTGGTAGGTCTTTTTCATTGAGCATGGCACGAGATACCTCTCCAATATGCATGTTTTTCATTTCTGCAATTCCATTTTGTTGTGGGATATGACTGCATGAATATTGCTGCTTTATGCCATGCTCCTGCAGGAACCTTGCAAACTCATTTGAGAGGTACTCTCCCCCTCCATCTGACCTTAGGCATTTTATTTGCAGGCCTGTTTCTTTTTCAACCATAGCTTTAAGAGTTTTGAAATGTCCAAAAACTTCACTTTTCTTTTTCATAAAATACACCCAAACTTTTCTGCTATAGTCATTAATAAAACTGACAAAATAATTATAGCCTCCAAGAGATGCAGCTTTAGTAGTCCAGACATCAAAGTGGATTAATTCCAATGGCTTCTTACTCTCTTGAACATGTCTAGGAAATGGTTTCCTTGCCCGTTTTCCAAACTGACAGGCTTCACATACCTTATGCATTTCTGCAACCTTGAATTTTGGCAATCCTGCAACAATATTTTGGGTTTGCATTGATTTAAGTCGCTATACATTAACATGGCCAATGCGTTTATGCCAAATATCAATATCTGCAACTACACCGGTCCCATGTGCAAACATTGCTGCACTCAATTCAGGCATGTCTGCATCCAACGTAAACATTATGCCCTTCTTCTTTCCTTTTGCTATCAAGCGACCTTTATTTTTTATATCCTCAACAAAGCATCCATGAGGATTAAATCTGACCTGCAAGCCCTGCTCAACCATTTGACCAACAGAAACCAGATTCTTGGTGATATTCGGGACATGAAATACATCGGACACGTATTTCTTTTTCCCATCCTGCATAGACAAAGGAATTTTTTCAATCTGCACAATAGGATGTGCAGTATCATCACCAGTCTCCACAAATCCTGGTTTTTCCATTTTCCTTGCATCCTCCATCCATTATGCATGACCTGTCATGTGGTTTGATGCACCTGAGTCAACATACCATACATCGTTGCTTTCTTCTGCACTTGTCACATAATTATTCATGTGCTGCACCATAAACAAATGCTCATTTCTGTCATCACCCTGTCTACTAGAAGATGCATAATTCCCTTGTTCCAGTTTTCCATTCATGATGTCATTCTACTTTTTATAGCAGTCTTTAGTCATATGACCCATTTTACCACAGTAGTAGCATTCAACATTACTGTTTGCATTTTGGTCTCTTTGCCATCCACCACGACCTCTTTGGCTCCCCCTGCCTCTAGAGTTACCACGTCCTCCTCCATAGGACTGGTTTTCTTGAGTTTGCTGCATATTCTGATTTCTACCACGGCCTCCAAATCGGCCTCCTCTACCTCTGCCTCTACCTCTTCCAGCATTTGAGTAGAAGACAATTTCTTTTGAAGTTCCTCCTGAAGAAGATGCACCACCATTTCTCTGCTCCTCAGAAATTAGAAGAGCAATCAACTCCTCAAAATCAGGAAATCTTTTACGAACTGAAATGGATGTCCGAAACTGTGTATAATCCTTTCCTAGACCATTCAAGGTCATAGAAACTAAATCATCATCTTCCACTGGCAACCCAATGGAAGCAAGTGCATCTGCAATCTTCTTCACCTTCATGTGGTAGTCATTGATACTCATACTTTCTCTTTGCACATTATGCAACTCTTGCTTGAGCTGCATTTTCCTGGCTTGCGTATTTGTGCTATACATTTTTGACAAAGTATCCCATGCCTCCTTTGGCGTACTTGTATCCTAAATATGCACAATCATAGAGTCTGAAATACTGATAGACAGTCAGTACATAACTTTGCTGGCTCTCTCATGCCATGCTTTGAATGCCTGCATTTGCTGTTGATTGGGAACATCAGGAAGAACTGGTTCTTCTTCATTTCCTGCAATAAATTCCCAATATCCTTTTCCCATAAGGAAGTTCATCATTCTAAACTTCCATGCTTGGAAGTTGTTCTTGTCAAGCTTTTCAGTTACAATCTGTGAAAGAGAATCAGACGCCATTACAGAATACTGCAAAAAAATTTGTCACTGCAAAAAACACAACTTCACCCTCACAAGGGAAAATCTGCAAAACTAGCGAAAGTGGTATTTGACCACACAGTCACTTCCTAGTGACGATTTTGCATAAACAAGAACCAAGGATGATTCTGTAACTCCCAATGTCTCTGCACACAAGCATATGATGCAATTTCTGTAGTAACTTTTCACCGACCTGTAGAATAGTGGTCGCACAGCATAAAATAGGGCCTTTTCCTGAGTGCGTGCAGAAAACTTCTGCCTCCAAAACAGGCCCCGAAATGGCCTCAAATCAAAAAAACAGGGTCGCCGAGGGCTAAAAATTTCTCCCGCAGCATATACTGCCCTCTTGCTTCACCGCAAAGGGCGTCTCAACCTGAGACAATGCACTCTTGCAATTTCTGGCTGTGCTACCTGCAAAGATCTGCTCCCAAAACAGAAAATGAAAGCAACACTGCTCCTCTTACCAGAACACCGCAAGCTTGGCTTGCTTTCTTGATCTCCTTACCACGAACAAGGCTCTGATACCATGTCAATATTGTGGGAGAGAAGGAAGGAGTCTCACTTGTAGCTCTCTTGCTTGCACAATGGAGGAACACACACAGAGGTGGAGGCTGAAAACAGTTTTTCTCTTCTTAGTTGTGTAAGCCAAAAAGAAGTCTCATACAAAGAAATAGAAGAACCCTATATATGGGTCTCAAACCAAAGACAACTAACTAAGGTGGCATACTAACTGAGCCACGAACTAGAGTAGATAAGGATAGTTGTCATCTAGCTATTATTCATGGGCGGTGTACCAACCGCATCTGCAAACTAACAAGTCGGTGACATAAATACACAACGGTCACCTTGGCATATCAGGACTGGAGCTCGATATCTCAACACTGCTAAACATATAACACAAATGGACACAAACTCCTCTCTTTTATATTTCTCATTTTTCCAGGAGATATACCATGCTTCCTCACTTCACAGTCCCTTAGGAATCCGACCCTCTACCCCACGGCAAGGGATAACCTCACACTCTCAATCATGGGTCAAATTCCTAAGAAAACAATTGCTATGCAGTCTAGGAAATTTTCCTTTGATACCATAAACTATGCATAGTGCAAAATGTGAATGGTTTAGTGCACAAACAAAAAGAAAATCAACATTGTGTATCGTGCGAAACCAATCTTTCCATGATTTCCATGCTAACGTTTATGTATTGAAACGAGGAGAGACACCGAGCCTTACGCTCATGCTGCCTTTTCCTTTATTTTAAAACAACAGCCTATAGGTATGATGCAACATATAAATCATATTTAATATTATACTTTGACGCTCAAACTCCCCTTTCACCCTACCGTTTAATGTTTTGCAATCGTTGATAGGTGAAAAGGTCATTTTATGTGTATTTCTTTATAGAGAAAGCGATAAACACGAACAGAAACATAGAAACGAGGGTAAACTGAGGCCAACCTCATGCTCTACCTTCATTATACATTGCACAAACACTTATGTGATTTTCTGGAATTTTCTTTTTATCGTTTCCTAATTTTCTCCCATTTAAAATCCATTTTCCACCATTTTTTGCTATTTTTCCTCTATTTTCTTCAATAAAAAATGATTAGAAATTAGAATTGATTGTGGACTGTGGCCCTTAGGTTCATTGACAGCAAAAACTCAAATTTACTTGGTGTGACATATCATATTTCTTATTTATATAGCAAAACCTCCAATTGTACCCTTAAAACGCGTGTTTTACGGGTTTTATACCATTAGTTCCAGCCACATCACTTATGATTTTCTGATTTTCAGAGCTTAGACTGATCAAACTCATAGCAAACAACATTATAATGCATATTCAGCCCATGGGAACAATATTTCATCAACCAAATAGCATAAAAATATCATTTTTCTTTATAAAAATAGCATTACCGCTTATTTTCGGGTCTCGGTTTTTTGTTCTTGGTTACGGGACTGATTTCAGCATTCATTTAATGCTCAGCATCTTCAAGAACAGCACTCTTCAAGTCTTCATCCATCCGGAAGCAATCCGGTCTCATCCGGACAAGCTTTCCTCCACCATTCTTCATTGTCTTCTTCCACACAAGAACATCCCCTTAAGAGAGAGAGAGGGAGGAGAGAGAAAGACTAGATCTGGTTCTTCTCATTCTCACAGCCATTTCACGGGCGAAGACAGGCGATAAGACCGGCAAGAACGGAGAAGATCGGGGCCATGATCAATTGGATGGGTTGTTTGTAACCTGCCATCTCCCCCATCATGAGAGAGGGCGCAAATTTCGGCGTGAAGATGATGGGGCTTTCTTCCTCCATTCTCTCTCCACGTTTTTTGCTTCATAAGGTGTATAAAATTATAGATGGGGGGTCCAAACTCAAAAGGCATGCCCAATTTTGGTCTCCCAAGTGTCCACCTTTTCATATCTTGACCATTTTGTGGTCATTTTCCCGTCCGGGCTTCGATTCGAGTGCTGTAAATTTTTGCACATCTGGCTTTACATCCCGCATTGATTGGAAACTCCTGACATCCCGCACGGCAGTCTGGAAAATTATCAAAAATCAACAAGTGTCGCTCGGGCGCCTTTTAAGAGTCGTATTTCACTTGGTGCTTAAAATCATCCTAGTTGGAGCCGCCGCCTTCGATGTTAAATATTTTTTTCCTAAATTCTGGATTTTTTGGCAAATTTTAGGCACATCCCTGGCTCAAAACTCCGCTCTTATAAACCTTAGGAGTCCTATTTGGTGTTGTAGTATTAGCTTGCCTTGTTTGGGTTCTTTGTTAAGTAACGATCTAATTAGTGAGGCTATTTCAGAAGCAATATTTCTAGTAGGATAGTAGTGTGGCAATTTATTGCCTCGAGGGATTATTGTTGTTTAGCGGCTCTAGACAGCTTCCTAGTTGGTATATTCTATGCAATGGATGAAGCTCTGTTATGCACTTTAGTGGGGAGAGTGAGTAAGGGGAATGTTAGTTTGCACATGTTTTTACATAATTTCATTGAAACACTTGTATTGTTTGCGTTACAATAAGACACACATGAGTATTTTTTCTACTTTTCCTAGTGTCTATTAGTCTTCTATGTGCGGTTTTGCAGATCTTGTACTTGTGCTCATGAGGACACTTCGCAATTAAGTGGGGGAGAATATATTTTTTCTTTCAAAGTTGCATAGCAGTGCTCGTGGTAGCTGTGTTAGTGATGTTGCATGTTCGTGAGGTAGTTGTGCTCGTGAGGACACTTCGCAATTAAGTGGGGGAGAGTATTTTTTTCTTTCGAAGTTGCGTAGCAGTGATGGTAGCTGTGTTCGTGGTGTTGCATGTTCGTGAGGTAGTTGTGCTCGTGAGGACACTTCACAATTAAGTGGGGGAGAATGACAACACCTAAAAACAATACCTATATACAACAATTTTTTGGCAAAATTGTATACAATTGACGCCTTATTACCAAATTTTTAAATTAATTTACTACAGATGCGGTGCTTGTTGTTGCTATTTTGGAGGACCTGTCTCTGCAGTCTAGCAAGGGGAAAATCCTGGTTTGAAGGAGTTTTGCGCTAGAGGGTGGATTTAGAAAATACTTGCCTTTGTAGATGGCCCAAAGCAAATATATATATATATATAGATTTCCATGATTAATACAACATATTTAGATCTTGTATATGAAGCTAGCATGCTTTGGATAGGTTGACTATGCAAGGATATTTGAGAAGTTTGATAAGGACTATCCTATGTTTGGAGTGAAGCTCAGTAGAGGTATGTCCATGATGGGCATGCCCAAAGGTGGTTATGAGAAAGGCCGTTGAAGGAAGAGAAGTGAAAAGGGAGTGTGTGATCTTGGGGGGCATGAAAAAGAAAGGGTGCCAATTTTCTAGTCGACGAATAGGAGAGATAGAATGACAATGAGTCCCATGCCATGCCATACAGATCGAGTATTTGAGAAGAATGCCGCATCGTAGCACCTGTGAATGATGGGGGATGAATACTTGTCTTGAATACTAGTCCAGGTGCGCCTGCGAATGAAGGGGGCCAAATATCTGAGTTCAATCTCTTGCTTCAATGGCCGTCGATTTGTTGCTTTGAAACTACATCCTACACACCATGAACCAGTCGAAGGAGGAGCACCTTGTAGACTACAAACAAATCGAGGAGGGCAACAAAGATCAATGGACAGATAATATGCGAATTTTCTATGGATGGACAGACATAACTTTTGAATTCAGTAGCATGTGGAAGGTAAATTAGGCGGTCTTCTAACAAGCCGTTCTCGAACTTGCTTCCTGGAGATTGAGGCCATGGAAACTGAAGCTATGATAAAGAGAAGAAGGGTGCCGATTTTCTAATCTTGCTAAGGGGACGGCGGAGAGGGACAAAAATCAAGGCGACGAATGCATGAGAGAGGGCATAATTTCATTACTTCAAAATGTCATAATCATTCTTCATTCTTGCGCCTGCTTGTTTGAAATAAAGCCAATATAAGACAAGGCGCCTTCCTGGAGCCATGAAAGAAAGAGATAGAAGATACCCAAAATCAGTTTGATAGTGAAGAGGAAGATCTTAACTGCATTAAGGAAAAGTCATGGAAGAAAGACAACATCAAAACCTTCATATCTACCTTCATCGCCATGCTTTCTCTTTAATAGCCAAAATGGAGCATCAATGTAACCACATGATCTGAGCTTATAGGCTGGTAGAAGAATTTCTTCTCGTCAAATCGCTCTATCTCGCGTAGGATTTGGTGGGCAGATTAAAAAGATATTGAATTAGTCTCCATATCCCTCATAAGTCGTTGCCTCCTCAACTTAAAACCATAGCTAAAATTAACTCTTCATTAAGAGTTTAATCCTTCTAAACCCTTTAAGGGTGGTTTACATTGAGTTAAAGAGCAATAGAGCGCGAGAGATCGAAGGAGAAAAAAAGACTATAGTATAATCTCACAATCAAGAAAATTGGCTGGAGGATACCCTTGGCTGGACTGCATGAGGACACGGTCTTCAAAGACGTGACGACGACCCGCGGTTTTAACACGTAAGCATCTTAATTCATTTATCTAAAATAAATGATATAGTATGAGTAAATGTTCAGTTTAGTATTTTTAGAAAATGCCTTGAAATTTTTTTCTTGTGCTGAATGATTTTCTATATTTATGTGCACCTGAAATTATTTTCTAAAAATCAAAAATAGTGAAAAATGCTCTAAAATGGTTCAAAATTGACATATATGAATTTTTACAAAATTTTTGGTTGATCCAACATGACTTATGATATTTTTTTTATAAATTTTATGTCTTTAAAAATTCATTGAAATTTTTCTCATAATATTTAAATACTATTTAATATATTTAAAAATTCAAAAAGTGTTATTTTTAAAGAAAAATCATAGTTTTTATTTCAATAAAATGTGTTATTTATTAATGAAAATTATGGATTCCTAGTGAAAGACTGAAAAGATAGTTTCTGAGTTTTTAGTGAATTTTTGTAAGGATTAAAAGGAAAAAAATAACAATTTAATAATGTTTTACTTAAAGAAATGCTTGCATAAAGATATGGTGTTTTGGTTTTGATAAATAGAGATTATCCGTGGTGTGGAAATTTATGAAATATGGGAGGGTAAGAATAAGAAGATTAATAATACTTTGTAATAATTACTAATGTTAGATTTCAGCTACAATATTTGGTTTAAATTAAAAGCAACATAAAAATTAATAATTTAATGATTAGATGGCATGAGATGAAGTCTCAGCATCTATATTAAATATCTACATTTTATTTACATTTAGAAAAATTAGATGATTGAAAGAATTACGAGTGGAAGGCCACTAGGACTAACTGATAAATTAAAGGGAAATATGGGGATTTAAAATAAACTATGTATGTGTTTACGTTAGAGTGCAGAGAGTACTTGTTTTTATCCTGATTGGTATTTAGTAAAGAAGAAGAAAGAAATGACGTTATTCTCACAAAACGAATTAATTATCTAAACACTAAAAGCAACGACAAATTGCAATACGAAGAGGGGAAACGTTATAAGGAATTAAAATTATGGGTTTATGGTACGTTAGAAAATTTGTTTTGAATGTTTGCTATCACTTGAATAAATAAAAAGAATTAATTTTAATTAGTTGGAGAAGAGAAATATAAAAAGGAATTTGAATGGGGATATTCAAATAGATCCAAGGGATCTATACCTTGAAACAAATTCCTTAAAGTCAAACATCAAAACTTCCTGGATAAACCGCCACTAGTATGGCAGGAGAAATTTATGAGGAGCCGCTCCTGAAAGATGGAGGGAAACTGTAGTTATCCTAGGTTTAGCGTTTTAGTGCCCAATATAAAGACCTAACTTTAAAAGTTTAAAAGCAACGAAGTGTGAGATTAAGTATGTTTACTGGAGTTTAGATATCTATAGTTGGACTACTACAAACAAACGTCGTAAATATTATGGAAGGCTAAATTGAATTAGTATAATTAGTAGCAAAAATCACCTATTTAGTGCAACAACTTTTAGGAGTTGGCTTGCCGACCTAGTTAAAAGTGGCTTGGTCTTTGGACATGAAGCCATGAAGACTTGAATTGAGAGTCAAGGAAAGCATACTACAAAGCCAATCCACAAGGCGTGAAACTAATTTCAAATCAAAGGGGTTTGCAATCCCTAGACCTATAATGAGCTCAAGCACCTTGATTGTGGAAGCCGATATAAAGTTATGAGTGCTACTTTACACACCTTCTTGAGCTTTGGTGAATGGTATAATTTTTGAGCCATTATAAAAATAATAATTGAAAAGTTTTATTGAGCATTCCTAAAAGGAAAAATCACATTGCATTCATTCATTTTTCTTGAAAGTCTATTGGCACAATATTCACAGTTAATTACATTTGGTAAGAAATGGATTCTCTGCTATGATAAGAAGTTTGTGTATGTGCTAAGTCATTCAAAAAGCAAAGGGGAAGGGGAAGAATCAACCAATCACCAAAAATTAAATAAGAAAATGGAAAGTTGAATGACAACAATACTAAGACAAGGAGGAAAATGCAACAAAAATGGACTTGTGAAGTACATAAGTCAACTAAACCCTAGTGCAATGAGCACCTAGACAAAGTGTCTCTTATAGAAGAAACCACTTCTCTACTAAATCTCATCAATGCTATCATCAAAAACTTAGTTGAACAAGGACAAAAAGTGACCATGTTAGCATCAAAATCAAATGCTAACAACCTAGGGATTGACCCTCTAGACTTTCCAACTGAACTCTAATAGCTACTAGCATAGTATTAGTAAAATGTGCACATAGTGCATGTAGCCAGAGCAACACATGAGATCATCATTGAGATAAAAGAGGAAAGAAGGCTAGGGAAGGGATTGTTATAATAGCTTGTGAGATTCATGTAAGCACAACGAGTCAATAGGCAAAGAAAAGAGGCTAAACTTGACCAATGCAACACATTTTGGCATTCGTAGGGTGCATGGAATCAAGAGTTAATTCTAACATAGAATGAGTGCTCGAGCCCTCACTTGAATTAAACTCCTAACCAAGAGATTGCTAGTGAACATTTTAGTCAGTGAGTGAAATAGTGTTGCACTAGCTACCTCAATTATAGTGGGATTAGGGATTGCACCCAATACTATAAGACAAACTAAAATCCTAGTCACAAAACAAGTTGAGAAATACATAGCAAGAGATGACCCATACAGCTGTCAAGATTGTGGGAGATAAGGAAGGAGTCTCACTTGTAGCTTTCTTGCTTGCACAATGGGGAAATACACAACAAAGGTGGAGGCTGAAAACAGTTTTCCTCTTCTTAGTTGTGTAAGCCAAAAGAACTCTAGTACAAAGAAATAGAAGAACCCTATATATGGGTCTCAAACCAAACTCAACTAACTAAGGTGGCATACTAACTGAGCCACGAACTAGAGTAGATAAGGATAGCTATCATGTAGCTATTATTCATGGGCGGTGTACCAACCGCGTCTGCAACTGACAAGTCGGTGACATAAATACACAACGGTCACCCTGGCGTATCACGAGTGGAGCTCGATATCTCAACACTCCCCCTCGAGCTCAATCCCAACTCCTGCACACCAAGCAGGTCTCTGAACTTGTGTAGCTTCTCTGTGCCCAATGCCTTCGTAAATATGTCAGCTACCTGATCCTCTGTGCTGACATAAACTAGATCAATAAGACCTAGTAAAACCCTCTCCCGCACATAGTGATAATGCACCTCAATGTGCTTTGTTCTAGCATGATAGATTGGGTTATTTGCCAAGTGTATACTACTCATGTTGTCACAATAAATGACAATTGGCCCATCTGTAAGCTGGTGCATATCATAAAGTAGCTTATGCAACCAAGCTATCTCACATGCAGCCATTGCTGCACCCCTGTACTCGGCCTCTGTGCTCGACAAGGCAACTGTAGGCTGTTTCTTGCTGCTCCAAATGACTGCAGCACTCCCAAAAGAGAACACATATCCACTGGTAGATCGTCTATCAGAAATACTACCAGCCCAATCAGCATCAGTGTATCCATGCAGCTGTATCTGAACCCCAGTCTCATAAAATAGTCCATACTGCAATGTGGACTTCACATACCTGAGTATGCGTCTAGCCGCATCCAAATGCGGTTTCCTTAGAGCCTGCATAAACTGACTTACCAATCCAACAGCATAGCTCAAATTTGGCCTGGTAATAGTCATATAAATCAAGCTTCCTACTATGCATTTGTACATAGTAGGGTCTTCCAGAAGCTCACCTGCATCTGTGCTCAGCTTCACATTCTGCTCCAAAGGAACTGAAATAGGCTTACAGCCTATCATCCCATATTTGGACAGCATGTCTAATCCATACTGCCTCTGCAAGAGCTGTATCCCACTTGGTGATCTAATCACCTCAATGCCCAAGAAATAACGCAGCTCTCCCAAATCCTTCATCTCAAACTTCTCCTTCAATAGCATTTTCACATGAAGGATATCTTCATCACTGTCACCTGTCATAATCAAATCATCAACATAAATGACAAGTAGCATAATACCTTTCTCTGTTTTTCTCACATAAAGTGAGAAATCTGCCTTGGAAATCTGAAAGCCAATAGTGACAAGATACTGTCCTATCTTGTTAGACCATGCTCTAGGTGCTTGCTTCAAGCCATACAAGGCTTTCGTCAACCTGCAAACAAACTCAGGATGAACAGCATGCACATAACCTGGTGGCTGCTCCATATAGACCTCTTCTTGCAAATCACCATGCAAGAAGGCATTCTTTACATCCATCTGATGTAAAGACCATCCCTTTGATGCAGCCATAGCAATGACTGCTCTTACGGTTGCCATCCTTGCAACCAGACTGAATGTTTCTTCATAGTCAATGCCATATGTTTCTGCATACCCCTTGACTACTAATCTTGCCTTGTATCTGTTCACAGAACCATCTGCATTGTGCTTCACCTTATAAACCCACTTACAACCAATTGCATTCTTACCTTTAGGCAAAGGTACCAATTCCCATGTAGCATTTGCTTCCAAGGCATCCATTTCTTCATCCATGGCTTTCTCCCATTTTTCTTTTCCCATGGCTTGCTCAAAAGAAGTGGGTTCTGGTTCCTGTATCACTTTGACCATATATGCATAGTGAATGGCTGTAAATCCATCATATTTCAGCCTATCCACAGGATACCTAGCTCTCGTAGACCTGTGCAAAGTAGGTTCACTCCCAAGTGCTCTCAAAACATCCCTGGTCTTCCTTACTCCAGGTGTAACAATAGAAGGAATACCCAACTCATCATCAATGCTCTGTTCTGAGCCACTAGATTCACCATCCACATAAGAGTGACGTGCATTCACATCAAACATGGGCTGATCTACCTTCTCTTTTCCTTTTCGTGATACCTGAATACCACTATCTGCATTGCTTTGAGAAGATTCTCCTGATCTCAATATGCCTGTCCATGGCAAAGAATGTGAACCACTGCTAGAGGACGCTCCAGGTCCACTAATATTTTGTGACTACTGCTGTGAATTTTGTGCAGCATTACCGTTTTGTGCATCTACATCATCAATCGCATTTGCTGGTTTATACCAGCTATTCATCTCATCAAAAACAACATCTCTGCTCACTGTAAACTTACGAGTAGAAGGGTTATAGCATCTATACCCTTTTTGCTGCAGAGAGTAACCAATAAAGATGCACTTCTCAGCTTTTGGATCCAACTTGGATCTCAACTCATCTTGCACATGTATATAGGCAATGCAACCAAAAATTTTCAAATGAGAAATATCTGGTTTCCTACCAGTATACCTCTCCTCTGGAGTCATCCCATGTATTGCTGCAGTGGGAGTCATGTTCATTATATAGACTGCTGTAGCAACTGCTTCAGCCCAGTAAAAATTTGGCAAGCCTTTTTCATTGAGCATGGCACGAGATACCTCTCCAATATGCCTGTTTTTCCTTTCTGCAATACCATTTTGTTGTGGGGTATGATTGCATGAATATTGCTGCTTTATGCCATGCTCCTGCAAAAACCTTGCAAACTCATTTGAGAGGTACTCTCCCCCTCCATCTGACCTTAGGCATTTTATTTGCAGGCCTGTTTCTTTTTCAACCATAGCTTTAAGAGTTTTGAAATGCCCAAAAACTTCACTTTTCTTTTTCATAAAATACACTCAAACTTTTCTGCTATAGTCATCAATAAAAGTGACAAAATAATGACAGCCTCCAAGAGATGCAGCTTTAGTAGTCCACACATCAGAGTGGATTAATTCCAATGGCTTCTCACTCTCTTGAACATGTCTAGGAAATGGTTTCCTTGCCTGTTTTCCAAATTGACAGGCTTCACATACCTTATGCATTTCTGCAACCTTGAATTTAGGCAATCCTGCGACAATATTTTGGGCCTGCATTGATTTAAGTCGCTGTACATTAACATGACCAATGCGTTTATGCCAGATATCAATATCTGCAACTACACCCGTCCCATGTGCAAACATTGCTGCACTCAATTCAGGCATGTCTGCATCCAATGTAAACATTCTGCCCTTCTTCTTTCCTTTTACTATCAAGCGACCTTTATTTTTCATATCCTCAACAAAGCATCCATGAGGATTAAATCTGACCTGCAAGCCCTGCTCAACCATTTGACCAACAGAAACCAGATTCTTGGTGATATTCGGGACATGAAATACATCGGATAGGTATTTCTTTTTCCCATCCTGCATAGACAAAGGAATTTTTCCAATCTGCACAATAGGATGTGCAGTATCATCACCAGTCTCCACAAATCCTGGTTTTTCCATTTTCCTTGCATCCTCCATCCATTCTGCATGACCTGTCATGTGGTTTGATGCACCTGAGTCAACATACCACACATCGTTGCTTTCTTCTGCACTTATCATAGAATTGTTCATGTACTGCACCATAAACAAATGCTCATTTCTGTCATTACCCTATCTACTAGAAGATGCATAATTCCCTTGTTGCAATTTCCCATTCATGATGTCATTCTACTTTTTATAGCAGTCTTTAGCCATATGACCCATTTTACCACAGTAGTAGCATTCAACATTGCTGTTTGCATTTTGGCCTCTTTGCCATCCACCACGACCTCTTTGGCTCCCCCTGCCTCTAGAGTTACCACGTCCTCCTCCATAGGACTGGTTTTCTTGAGTTTGCTGCATATTCTGATTTCTACCATGGCCTCCAAATCGGCCTCCTCTACCTCTGCCTCTACCTCTTCCAACATTTGAGTAGAAGACAATTTCTTTTGAAGTTCCTCCTGAAGAAGATGCACCACCATTTCTCTGCTCCTCAGAAATTAGAAGAGCAATCAACTCCTCAAAATCAGGAAATCTTTCACGGACGGAAATGGATGTTCGGAACTGTGCATAATTCTTTCCTAGACCATTCAAGGTCACTGAGACTAAATCATCATCTTCCACTGGTGACCCAATGGAAGCAAGTGCATCTGCAATCTTCTTCACCTTCATGTGGTAGTCATTGATGCTCATACTTTCTCTTTGCACATTATGCAACTCTTGCTTGAGCTGCATTTTCCTGGCTTGTGTATTTGTGCTATACATTTTTGACAAAGTATTCCATGCCTCCTTTGGCGTACTTGCATCTTGAATATGCACAATCATAGAGTCTGAAATGCTGATAGACAGCTAGTACATAACTTTCCTGGCTCTCTCATGCCATGCTTTAAATGCCTGCATTTGTTATTGATTGGGAACATCAGGAAGAACTGGTTCTTCTTCATTTCTTGCAACAAATTCCCAATATCCTTTTCCCATAAGGAAATTCGTCATTCTAAACTTCCATGCTTGGAAGTTGTTCTTGTCAAGCTTTTCAATGACAATCTATTAGAGAGAATCAGACGCCATTACAGAACACTGCAAAAAATTCTGTCACTGTAGATAACACAGTTTCAGCCTCTCAAAGGCAAATCTGCAAAACTGACGAAAGTGGTATTTGACCACACAGTCACTTCCTAGTGACGATTTTGCATCAACAGGCAACAAGGATGATTCTGTAACTCCCGATGTCTCTGCGCATAAGCATACGATGCAATTTCTACAGTAACTTTTCACCGACACGTAGAATAGTGGCTGCACAGCATAAAACTGGGCCTTTTCCTGAGTGCGTGCAGAAAATTTTCGCCTCCAAAACAGGCCCCGAAATGGCCTCAAATAAAAAAAACAAGGTCGCCAAGGGCTAAAGCCCTTTCCCGCAGCATATACTGCCCTCTTGCTTCACCGCGAAGGGCAACACTACTCCTCTTACCAGAACACCGCGAGCTTGGCTTGATTTCTTGAGCTCATAAAATACACTCATAAAAGTTTGAGTGTATTTTATGAAAAAGAAAAGCGAAGGGCATCTCAACCTGAGACAATGGGGAATACACACAAAGGTGGAGTCTCACTTGTAGCTTTCTTGCTTGCACAATGGGGGAATACACACAAAGATGGAGGCTGAAAACAGTTTTCCTCTTCTTAGTTGTGTAAGCCAAAAGAACTCTAGTACAAAGAAATAGAAGAACCCTATATATGGGTCTCAAACCAAACTCAACTAACTAAGGTGGCATACTAACTGAGCCACGAACTAGAGTAGATAAGGATAGCTATCATGTAGCTATTATTCATGGGCGATGTACCAACCGCGTCTGCAACTGACAAGTCGGTGACATAAATACACAACGGTCACCCTGGCGTATCACGAGTGGAGCTCGATATCTCAACAATAGCTTCATGGAAGAATTTGATAAGGTTTACGAGGCCAATAACCTCTAAGACCCTAATAAATGTGTACAAGATTTTGGATTATGCCTAGGAGAAAAGTGCTGACAAACTTGGTTAACTAGTCTAGACATTCAACACATTGAAAGAAATTTTCATCAAGAGGCTTTCTGAGGTAGGATATGCAAATAACTTGATTGTCGATCTAATGAATGTTAGCCAAAAGGATAAGGAAGAGATCCAGGATTATATCACCCACATCAAGAGCCTCTATAAGAGAATCTCAATGACTAAGCATTTGAACAAGAAGGTAGTATCCAATGTGTTTATCAATGGAATACAAAATGAGGAGCTCTATAAAGCCCTAGCGAGTAACTCAAGTTTTCAAAGGGATATACTAGCAAGGGTCTTTGAAGAAGCAATATGCGTGGATGACTTGCTAAAGAAAAGAAGCTCAAAATCCATTCAACCAACCAATGCCACTTCTAGCTATGGTGAGAGAACCATTGTTTCCTAATGAAGGTAGGGAGAGTGTTGATCAATCACAAGAAATAACAGACTTGAAACTAGAACTAGCTAAGCTCCAAGAGGCAATCCAAAGATCTACACGACCTCATGTGCAATGGATACATTGCAAGGAAACCCACCTTCTAGCAGAATGCCTTGCCCCTAAGCCACACACTTCTACAAACTTTGGCAAGTATGGGCATGAAGAAATATATTACCACTTACCAAGAAAGTTGTCTTATGAGTAGCCCAACCCATTGCCATTCCATCCTATGAACATGCAATTCAATTTTGTAAGAGGGGCTCCATTGGCCTTGCCAACACCTAATAAGCAGAGATAGATAGCCCCTAGGGTTGATATTAATCTAAAAAAATACTTAGACCACGTGGGCCCATCATAACCCATCCATTGAGTGACACACGAGTGCATTTTGTGAAACAACCATTGGATGAGGAGACATATGTGGCCCTTACATCACCTATGATGAAGAGGGTAATCCAATCTTGATTGATTATAGACCAGTACTTGTTATGGCCTTGGGTATGGGACTAGGTAAGAGAGGTGCATGCATTTTTAAAGGACATAGAATCAATCATTGAGGATAATATCAATGAACTCTCACGTGTGAGTCTAATTGGTTTTCCTACATACATGGGAACAAAGGATAATATGACACTATAGATGCCATCACAAGGGCAGAGTGAGATTGCCATAATAAGACAACATACTCATGACCACTAGATGGTAGCAACCCTTTTAGGAGTTTGAACTAGGACAACTCATGAGTAACTCACTTGCCACACTTACCTCAATCCTAGTGTCCCTACCACTAGGGAGTTTGCTTACTATGGGAAGGCTTGAAAAGATGGATTGAATGACCTTATCAACAAGAGATAGTCACTTTGCCAAGTCAAGATGTAGACACACATACCAACCCTAACTCTAAACCTTGTGTCAAGGACCCTACAAGCTAATACCTTTTGGCAAAGAATAGAAATGCATGTAGTCCTAGCCATCGTTGCACTAGGTGATGCAACATGAAGGGGAATCATTGACATAAGATTAGGGGTTAGCATTATAAGTCATGTGGTCTTGCAAGCCGCCTGGGATAACCCATTAGTAGAAAAATCATGATTTAATGTCACATTAGATAATGGGACAAAACTCAAACCATTCAGAGTGTTGAAGGATTGGCCACTTAAGATGGCAAGGATCCAATCATTTGTAAACTTTATAGTCATGAAAGGGATAGACTATGATATCTTGTTGTGACGTCCATGGATGTGCAATGCCTGAGTGATCGTGGATTGGGAAAATGGGTTGATATTATTTTGCAATCACTTAGAAGTAGTTAGAATAGAGATGGGCACCTATTAGAAGACTTTACTCATCGACTTGGACAATATATCTGCATTGCTTTGAGGGCATGCAAAGACTATGCCCAATTATGAAACTCTCACAAAGTATATCCCTTGCCTAACTAATAACAAGTGAGAATAGATGCATATACTAGCTACAATTGATTTATCCATTTCAAACAATGAAGATGAGTATAAGTGTACTACAATCACACCAAGCAAATAGGTTGAACAAAAAGGAATCACCAATGCTGTAAGGGATTAAGTTGCATTAGTCCTGATCAGCATCATGTCTGGAAGTGTTAACCCTTGCATAACCTATCATGTGCCCACAAAAAAATTTGAGCATAGAAACTCAAACACAAACATAAGAAGGGAGAGAAATAACACAACTGTGAAGTGAATGAATGCTGTAAATGAATATAAGAGTGTACAGTGTGCCCAAGGGAAGAGCAATGTGTCGGAGAGTGACCTCCACTGGAGACGGATCCCAAGTTTGTGACCACTAGTCCGAGCATGGGTAGGTGCAATCTAAGCATCATTTATAGCATCTATTACAAAATCCTCTGCTGCCTTTTGCAAGCATAATATCTCAAGGAAAGGTTGCAAGGTAATCCCACTGCAAATCTAATGCCGACAAGCAAAAGGAACCACATGACCTTCCAAAATGTTTTACCTAATTCGAAAAGGGGAAAAGAATAACGGTGTTGTTGGGAGCTAAATGGTAGGGGCAAGTCAATGAGTCAATAGAAGGCCCAACAAAAGCAACAAAAGTCAAAGAAGTCAACTTAGCTAAGGAAGGTGAAAAACCCTGAGTAGTGTTCATCTGGTGATGACCTAAGGATGAGGAGACTAGCCTTAGAACCCTCTTACAAGAGTTCAAGGATGTGTTTGCTCGGCCACTTGAGAAGCTCAAGGCAGTAGACCTTAGCATCATCACTCATAATATTCCCATGGTACTAAATGCAATCCCAATCAAACAATGATTATATGCTATGAATTCCAAGCATGCACATATTGTCAAAGAAGAAAGTGGCAAACCATTGAATGCCCGATTCATTTATGAAATAGAGCATGCAAATTGGGTATTAGCAGTAGTGATAGTCTTGAAGAAAAATGGAAATTTTCAAGTTTGTGTGAATTACAAGAAAGTAAACAAACAACGAATGAGATAACTACTTGTTGATGTACACCGAGCACATGCTGGAGAGAGTCATATGAAAGGAATCTTATAGCTTCCTTGAGATTTCTTAGGCTAAATTAGGTGCAATTCCATCTAATGATAGGTATAAAATGGCATTCTCCATTGAATGGGGTATATTTATGTATATAGTGATGCTATTTGGATTGATGAATGCCCTAGCCACTTTCCAATGACTAATGTGTACACTATTCAAAGACATGCATTACAAATGGTTGGAAGTGTTCATAGATGATCTCTACATCTATGCAACTCAATTGAACATATCAAAATACTTCGAGTGATTTTTGAACATTGTAGGTAGTATGGTCTCTCCCTAAACCCCTGAAAGTGCCAATTTTGGGTAAAACATGGATGCATCTTACGACACATAGTGTCAAAGAATGGCATTGCTATTGACTTTTGTAAAGTTTGAATCATCATTGATCTAGTGCCACTGACAAACTATAAGGGATTTCAATGCTTCCTCACCCACATAGGATATTATCAATAGTTTGTATTGAATTATGCACTCGTTGCACGACCACTTTATAAATTGTTGTGAAAAAGTTTCAACAATATTTATTACTAGTGACCCCTCTTATTTTATTTTTGGACCATCAATCTCTATTGTACCTTGCGAACTGGGCACATACCTAGATGGTTGCTACTTCTTCTTGAATTTGACTTCTTAGTGGTGGTGCAAAATGGAAAATCGCATTACACAATTGATCATCTTCCTCGCATCCTTAATTGGGAGCTGATTGAAGAGGGCATTGTGGATGATCTACTAGATGCTCATTTGCTTGGGATTTCAAAAGATGAGGACCTTTTTAAGGCTAATATCACTCCTTACTAGGTTGTTACTATTGCTGATGTATTAGAAAAAGAAATACAAGAAAGCCAAACTACATTGCCTCATGATCAAAGCATGACCACACCAGTTAATTGCTAGACAACTACACTGCTTAGGCCAAGATGTTGCTAAGATGATATGTTTGCAAACATGAGATGCATGAAGTCTTAAGAGAAGTGCAAGCAAGAATTGTAGAATGCTATTTTGATGGAGATTCCACTACTTGAAAAATCTTACAATCCTAGTTGTGGTGTCCTACCCTATTTTACTATGTTATGAGGTTTATGACACATTACAACGAGTGCTAGCACAACAAATTCCAATCAAAAATGATAAAATGGAGCTCAACCCAATAATAGCGAGTTAATCTTTTGAAAATGGAGAATTTATTTTGTTAGACCCATAAGCGTTGTAGTATGATACTCACATGCAAGATACATCATTGTTACCATAGATCATCAAACCAATTGGATGGAAGATAGAGCTACCAGAAAAAACAATGCGACGACCACAACTTAATTCTTATGGAAACATGTGATCTCTTGATTCAACTACCCAATTGAGATAGTAAGTGACTAAGGCACCCACTTCATTAATGAGATGATTGCACACTTGTTGTCCAACTTTATTATCATCTAGAGAAAATATTTCCCATTCTATACCCAAAAGCTAATGGCTAGGCAGATTCCACAAACAAAACACTGATTAATATCATGACCAAAATTGTCTCAGCTTCTCGGAGTGATTGGGATGATAAACTCATGGCTACTCTATGGGCATATCAGATATCCTACAAAGTTGCGACTAGCCAAATGTCCTTTAGACTAACAGATGGCATAGGCATGATCATGCTTATAGAATTCTTTCTTCAAAGTTTAAGAATATTTGTCCAAGAAACATGGGAGGGATGAGCTACATGGACTACTTGCTTGCTTGAGTTAGGGAAACTCAATGAAACACAATTACTAGCTAGCCATGAACTTATTTGTGTAGAAAAGCACAACATTTTGATAGAAACAAGATTTCAAAAAGGGTAACCTTTTATTATTGTACTCCCTTGAGGAACACAAGCAAAAAATAAAATTCAAAGGTCTAGATCCATTACCCATACATGCCATTAGCATAATTAGCAATGTTGAACTTGATACGCTTGATGGCAAAGGCCTAGGTTTTTATAATGGTAGTTGAATCAAAAGATATTATCCCCTAGCACACCCTTTGTACAAAGTCCCAATGGCATCACCACCCATTGCTATACATGTAGTTAGAATGACTGAACTTAAGCCTGAGGATGAAAGCCCCATACTTGCAGCTTATTTGAGTATCACCCTAAGTGCAAGGGCATTATGCACATCACTATCCTAATTGGTGAAGATGATAATTAAAAAATCCTAATATAATATGATGATTTGATAGGAATTGGGTAACTTCCACTCATGTGTATGACAACAACAGTAAATCCATATGGGGGACCTCCTTATGAATTATTAGGGAAATATCAAATCACTTTAACTATCAAGGCTGAAAGTCTACCTGCCATATGCTACATGTTGCCTACCACTAAAGGAGTTGGTAATGATATACTATTGGGATGCACTTAAATGATTCACCAAGTGTATAGGAGCTTAAACTATGTATCCATTTGGAGCGACCCAATGTCAAAATTATCACAACTTTCAATAAGGATACTAATGCCTCAATGGAGAAGGTAGTACCACCAATGCTCCCCATACACCCCAATTTGCCTCTTAAAAAGAGCAATGATGCTCTTCTCAATGATTTGCTAAAGGCTCAAGTATCCCATGATAAGCAGCCAATCAAATATATACATCTAATAGTAACAATCAATGGTGGGCATTAGCACTGAACAAGAAAAGGCAAGGTGCCTACTCATATACTCATTCATAGCACAGACCAACCCCTAAGTACTGTGGAAACTTAGATAATGTGCCCCAAATCCAATTCTAGGGTTTCCTAAAGCTTTGCTCAAAGGCTACTATAATGGCAATAATCTCATCTAGTTGGCTGAAGCTCACATACAAAACTACCTTAATATCCACATACATAAATTCTTAGGATACTAGATCTCTACAACTAGGAAAGCAAGCACCATGACCACCCCTATGCAATCACTATTGCCAAGTCAAATATTATATAGAGTCCAACCTTTGAATCCCAACAACCACCTTACAAAGGATCACAACCCAATGAGTTATCGAAACCCCATCAATTGATTGGCCCCAATGAGTTATCGAAACCCCATCAATTGATTGGCCCCAATTGTGAGGAAACATCAAAGACCTCTTGAATTTGTTTCCAACCTCATTCACCAAACCAAAAGCACTCATTGGATGACCCTCTCGCCTCAGACCTTCTTATAAGAGACAATTTCTCTGGGAACTAATTGCAAGTATAGCTATGGATACCAGCAATGACATCATCACATATATTTGATGGCTCAATAATACCTTAACTCTATTCACTCGCAACTATGAATGGCTTGACTTAGGCCTCCTTGATGAAAACATTGTAGATGATGTGAGGTATCTACCATGCTCATGGGGCAAGAATATGAACTCATCTCTCTGATAAATGAGATGGAGGCCAATAGATTGTGAATACAAGAAAAGAGGCATATAGATTTGTCAAATGGAAATATTTATTCCAATGACCCTTCTACAAGTAAACCTCCTCCTTTTTTCAATATTCATGACTACATAATACATGTTCAAGAAGGTTACAATGGGATGCTTGGATATTGTGTAAGGCAATTCTATGTATCTCACACATATATGACTCAAATGTATGAAATGAAATGAGAATAAGATTGATGTTTCAAAAAATGCTAATAAGTCATTACAAGATAAGCTAACACACTTGAAAGAAACTCCAATAGGATTCATAAAGAGGAAGAGACCACCAAAAATTATAACCAACTTGTGTGAGAGAGTAAATAAAAGGAGGCTGAATCTTGCATAGAAATATATATCTAAAATATCATGCATTAATATCTAAGAAAGTGACAAGAGAATCAATATTTTAAAGGAAACCATGAATAAGAAAGACATTTTGAGGATTCTTAAGTCACCTAAAAATATGGATTTGAGAGGCCCAACTCTCAAAGAATTGTTAAAGGACTTAAAAGTCATGATAAAACTAGATGAAATTGTAGAGACATGTGATATTGCGGGTATTAGATGGAAAGATTATTGCACTATCTCTATATTATGGTTTAATGATTGTAGACATAATAGGATAAGTACATTTGGATTTCCTCGAGCTCTTGCAGTATCAATTGCAAGGACTACCACAAATTGTAGGATTCCACATGTTTTTGGGGAGTGTATTCATGTTGATAGGTTAATACCCTATGAAAAGTAGAAACAAAAATATTTTTTCAAATACAATGTGTTTAACAATATATGGGTTGATCTAAGAAGAATGCAGATTGCAATGGTCTACATGTATAAACTCATAGTAGAAGAATGCCACAATCATTTAAAGTTTGTCTTAAAGTTGGATAAAGCACATATTAAAAAATGACAGAAGATGGAAAGAGTCAGCATTTGCATCATGAATAGGGTATTCAGCTCAACAATGGTGAGGGTTAAGAACCATACATAAGTTCCAATCTGAGATGGACATATGGTGGATTGATGCGGCTTAGGTACCAATTGAGAATCATAAAATATTGAAATGATTATTCACTCATGTAGATATTCCAAACATTATTAAGTCTCAAAGTGAAGGAGAAATTTTAATAGTTGATGGGGTTGGTTGAGTCATGACATATACACCCTACATATACTTATGGAGGAGTCACACACGATGAGACCCCTTTGCTCTAATCCATACAATCATCTAGAAAGCTTCTCTTTCTCTATCCAAGAGATGAAAACTTGAGCCATTAACATCTTAAATGCTTCCTAGTTCCACCATGTATGGGAAAAACCTTCCAAGTACAAGGTGACAAATGATTTTTTTACTCATCATTCCCAAGAAAGATATCAAAATAGGTTTCTAACTTTGCAACCTATTCTTCAATGTTAGATGTAGATGGTGATTGTCTATTATACATTGCCAACACAATCTTATCCCTTAGCTCTCTTTTAGGAAAATGGTGTTGTCCACTTATGAGCTAATCATGGTAAGTGCCCATTTGGCCTCCAATATTAGAAGAAAACCTTCAATAAGGTACTTGAGAGATTTGTTGGAACCTACCCATAGGTAGAGGTCCTCTTCATATTTGAGAATTCTATTAATATTACCAATATAGACTTCATTCCTTTGAGAGGTTTGTCCAACTTTAAATTGACTATTAGGAATGTCCCTTCATCCAATAATGCCTTGGGATTTTGAGTTAATGGGCTGAAATGGAACTCTTGCATCATTATTTGATTGAGCCTTTTTTTTGTTTTCCTCGTCTTCAATTTGGAATTGCATCCATTGGAAATATTGAGACATGAATTGAGTGTTGGATTCAACAAGTTTATCAATTTAGGCTTTGGTTTGTGCATTGGATTTCACAATTTTGCCTATAGAAGACTTGGTTGGCTACTCCATGATACCATTTGCTTCATTCTTGACAATAGTTCAAGGAGTGAATTGTTTAAATGATGAATCCCTCTTTTTAAAAAAATAACCAATCAGTTACATGAATTAAAGCAACACAAATAAAATGGGATAAACTTACGTATAATCTACTTTGATGAATTTACATAGAATCTAATTAAACCCATTACAAATGATAGACAAAAGAAAACACCAATCCCACCAAACAACAAAATAACTAATCAAATGCATAAATTTTGGTACAAGAAAGTATAGCAAATTTACCTATAAATTGAGCTAAAGAATCTCTTCTCTACCTTATAGTAAGTGCTGCAACAATAATTGATCCTAAAGTTAAAACTAATATTAAACCCTACTATAAAGATAGCAAAAAAGGGAAAATAGAAAGAGAAAGGAGAGAGGGAGAGTGTGGAAGAGAGAAAGTAATGAGAACCTATGCAATCTTGCCCAGATCAAACTTTGCAAAAAGGAGTAGCAAGAGTTATAATTGACATGCATGTATACTCAAAAAATGGTAGGAGAGAGAGAGAGAGAGAGAGAGAGAGAGAGAGAGAGAGAGAGAGAGAGAGAGAGAGAGAGAGAGAGAGAGAGAGAGAGAGAGAGAGAGAGAGAGAGAGAGAGATGAGCACATTTGTCTCTTGAGACCAAAACAAACTTACAAACTTTGCAAACAAAACAATAATAATAGTTAGAAATGGCATTAAACCCTACTAAAACAAGAGATAAGAGAAACTACAAAGAGAAATGGGCATATGTGTTTTGCCCAAATTTTAGAGTTAGAAGGAGAATAAATTGAAAAGGTAAGTGGAATAATCAAAACCCTAATTACTCTCACTAGAGAGCTTCAATGGAGATGAACATTTACCAAAATGGGAAAGAGAGTGTAAAAGATGGTGATAGTTAGCAACCTTTAAAGCTAAGAGTTGCTAGCAATGCATTAATGAATCAATGGGTGTAGGAGCAGTGGGGACTACCTAGCACATTACATGGGTAGAGAGAATGTCATAGTAGGCAACAAGCTATATCAAAAAGGGAGCAAAAGTGATCAAGGGTTGCAAGCGCATGCATAGTCATAGGGTTCAAGGGTCATGGGCTCTCCTACTTCATTGTTAGACCCTTTGTGAGTCCCTTTGGCTAGTCTCTCTTGACTAACATCATTAGTGCTCTCTATCAATAGAGCTGCTCTTATATTGTTCCATGATCCCCACATCTGGTAGTAGTACTACCATTTTCCGGCATCTCGCAATTGTCTTGAATTCATGATGATTTTGTGATTCAACATTAGTTGTTCCCAAGTCCTGTGTCACTACCATTTCTTGTATCAAATAGATGTATTATTCTTATTTTAGCAATATATTTTGGGTTGATCTTTTGAGTACACTTGGTATTTGATCTCATTATTGTGACTATGCCTAGCTCTGCACCTCGATCGCTAACTCTCGAGTGTGATCTCGGTGTCCATCTATGTCGATTCTCGTCCTCTATCTTATGGTGGTAGTGCTTGGATCTAATTACAAAAATGGTGATCAAAATCATCGTTTCTCCATGTACTAAGCCTAAATGCATACACATTCACATGGTTCACCTAATGCAGTCCCAGCTCTAGGTCACACATGACTTGGCTAGTGGCATAACATGGCTAGCCATCATGGAATGAAGCACTCACCACTCTTTTCATTCAGTTCCAACTAGATTGAATGGATATGTAGAAACTTGAAAGACTCCACCACCTTAAGCAAGATGATCAATTTGTCTAGGTATATAGCGCCAAATTCACTATTCTTAATGTCAAATTGATCCCAATGCTCAACCAAAAGATGAAATGCTGAACACTCTCTATGTTTAAGGTTTCAATAAACCTATTAGGAAAGCATTTTCTTTCAATGATTTATAAGGTAACAACATCAACCCATTCTATAAGAAATCTCTTTGATTAGAGCCGTTTCTATCAAAAGAAAAGCCAACCAAAGGGAAGAGATCTAGTAAGTCCACTTCAAAGCATCAAAATGATGATAGTAGCGATTCCACTTCTAATTTCAACTTGGAGGTCAAATCTAGTAGTGAAGAAGCTGACTCCAAAGAGGAGGAAGAGAAAAAGCCAACCAAGGGTAAGAAGAAGAATAAAGGCAAGAAAACATCAAACAACACCAAGAAGAATGAGGTCAAAAACCTCTGGTGCACACAGTGCAACAATCCTAGGAATGTTCAAGCTGAATGTGGCCTAAATCAAGGATGGTGTAGTATTTGCAACATGGCTACTCACAACACGAGTATTTTTGGTACAATGGTAGGTACCAAATGGCCCTTCCTAGAGGATGCCAAGGTACTGGAGCAAACATTTTCAGCCAATGGAAAATCCTCCAAGCCAATTCAATTTCTATCTCCATTGTTACTTATACCAATCAGGAGTACTAGCAACTTAATGGTGGCCATGGTCGAAGTGAAAGAGATCGGTGTCTAGCCCTTTGCTAAACATTTCTTCTTTTGTATGCAAGAAGGACATTGGTAATCTGTGTCTAGATGCTGTCTTGCCGCTACGAGCACAACGTGTTAAAAAATCTAGAGTGTGGCTTCCTTTTAGATTTAGAGAGCCAATGCCACTTTAGGCATTAGTGTTAGTGTCCATGGTTCAAAATATTAGATTTTTTTTGGACAAGTTTTTAGCCAATTTTTAATAATCTAGATATTATCTCTTGAAAAAATCCATAAAACTATAGACAACTTCTAGATTAGGATGACATGTAAAAGAAAGCATGTAGCTTTCAGCCAATTTGAGAGGATTTTATGTAAAAAGAGAGATTGACGAAATCGTGCGATGCACGATCGCTGTTTTCAAGCAGTGAATAGCACTCCAAAGGGGGAGATGAAGGAGTGATCTGGCAGAATTTTGGCTAGGTGTGTTGGTATTTTACCCCCCTTTCGGAGCCAATGGAAGCATCAGATTGGCGATCTGAGCAGCATAGAGAAAAGTATCATTTTATACACATTTTTGCCTATTAGAGTTATATCTTCTCATAATGCTGAAAGAAACTGATAGGCTTCATCTCTGTTAGTATTCTTCTACATTTTCTATTTTTTTTTTGAGTATTCTTCTACGTTTTCAATTTCTTCGAATCCCTTCTCTTCCATCTACTCCTCTCCCTGAATCTACCTTCAACCTACTGTCTCTTATCTTCAAGAACTTGGCTTGAAACCTTCAATCCTTCTCTTATCTCTACCATCTCCGGAGTCTAAGCTCTTGAACCCCCGTACATTCTTCTCTTGCCAAACCCCTGTGGTGACCTTCAACCCTACGCGCTGTGACATTGGTAAACTTGACGTGAAGGTCAGTGTAAGAGAACTCCAAGATGGGGGATTCTTTAGGAGATACTCTACAACAATTGGTGTGCATACTGTAGCAGACACAGCAACAACAAATCCAAATGTTACAATAACAACAAAAAAGGCAAGATGAAGAGAAGATTGATTCCACAGCTATCAAGGCCCTAGAGGAAGTTGGGTGTGAATTAAAACAATTTAATCGTCAAAATGTTTGTGTTTTTATTCGCTTGTATGTTGAGAAAATACTCTTCTTTGGTGTATCGCAACTTGCATGGAGTCCCTATTTTGCCAGACTAGCCAATCATGGTCGTCAATAAAGAATCCATGGTCTTTTTTAGCAAGATGTAGATTGGACTGCATTCGAAAAAACCCTATGCGAAGAATTCTTCTTAGAAGACTTTGGCCTAATGAAGAAGAAAAGTTTCATTGATTGGGTTGAGAAACCCAACAAAGGTTTAGCTGCAATTGCTTTATACCATGAGTTTAAAAGTAAATTTGGACAACTTGATGCTGAAGACCAACAAGTATGGAAGGTCAGAAGATTGAATTATTCCTTAAGGTTGCAGATCCCATTCTGCAAGAGAATCTTACTGATCGCCTAGAAGATGCTATCTCCGAATTAGGAATCAAGACTGCATGGACATATGTTACTGATGGAGTTAATATGATTGCTCAAAGAGAGCGGATGCGGCTAAGATTGGGCTCTACTTCAACTTCAACAAATCCATTGATGGAGCTTGTTCCACCTTCAAAATCCCCTATTTCTTTGACTAATCAACCAACTCTTTCTTCTTCTGTTCCTTCTAAAAATGATGTCATGGATGAACTCATTAAAAACATGCGTGACCTTCGTCTAAATCTTACAGAATTTAGTTCCAAGGTGGAGAAGCTGGATGTCAAAGTTGAAGAATGACGACGTTCATCAACTCAAAGACCCATGAGAGAAGGCTTTAAGAGGCGCTGTATTTGGTGTGACAGCCAACAACATGACAAGATGGAGTGTTCTGCCTTCCATGAGTTTGAAGCATAGAAGCTCATCTTTTGGAAAGACAGAAAAATTCATGCAGCTGAAACTGGTCTCCCACTAGAGCCAAATTTTGGCAATGGTGGAGTGAAAAAAAGATTAGAAGATTTAGTTGTAAAGAATGCCTATGTAGCAATTGATGCAGCTACCTATGGGCTGCAAATTGAGTCAACTAAATCAAGTTTGAAAGCATGTAAAGCTAATGTGCAATCTAAAGTATGGATGCAGGCACTAGATCAAATGGAACGTGATAAAGTAGCCAAAGAAGATTTGGCTAACGCTAGTCAGTGCATTTGAGGAATAATTGGTTGGAAAGAACCGGTAGATTCTTTTTTCGCATTTGCACATTTGGCTGATGTCAATCATAAAGAAGTCTTGATTGAAGAAAATAGATGAAGAGAAGATGAACCAGGGCCTTTCTCTTCTAGCCCTCTGAAAAAATGGGTAACTAGAAGAACTCTTGAACAACCAAAGCTTGCTGAAAATATAACCCCACAAACAAAGAAGAGAAAAGGAAAGAAGAAAGGCAAGCAACCAGGCTACAAATTGTAGTCTGACATAGAATCTCCAACCTGAGTCCTAAAAGAACAAATTCTAGGAAGCAAAATTGAATTCACCTTAGGCGAAATTCTTGGAATTGCCGAACATGAATTCCATGATGTAATTATTAATATAATCAAAAGAAAAAGACAATATGTTGGTGATAAAGCTGAAGAAATAGTGCATGCTTTTTTGCAAGTTCTTCGAGTTTTTGTGCAAGATGAAGAGAAGCTGACTTCAGAAGGAATTCAACTTGAAGCAGTTAAAGAATTAATTGCAGCAAATTGAATTTGAAGATAAAGAAAGCATGAATGCAAAAATGAAAGCTGAAAATGTAATGGTCAGTTGGTCCAAACCAGTTGGGCAGCCCACCTCTCAAAAAGAAGGTCGTCTACAACACATGAATGAGGAGGAAGAGGCTCACTTCATTCCAAGTAGTCACTACTCCCGTATGCATTGGGCAAGAGCAACAACGGAGACAATCGTCAAAATTGGAGAAAAAGAAACACCATGTGTTGCACTCTTAGACCATGGCTCGGAGACAATCGTCATGGCAAGGAGTCTCTATGAAAGTGACGGATGGTCCATAGATGTCAATCTAGGTTGGCGAATGAGCTCTGCAAACAACTCTTCTGGAGAGTTATATGCTGCATGTCCTAATGTGTAGGTAATTGTTGGAGACATAAAAGAAAATTTTCACTTTTTTGTTCAAGACTCTTGTAGTTACCCTATCATTCTTAGGCAACCTTACATTTCTGAAGCCCGCTTGGAAACAAAAGCTCTTGATGATGGTTCTTCCTATGCTCGAATCTGAAGCAAGGATAATGAACGAGCTGTCCAATTTCTTATTGCGTGTGTTAACCATCATCGAAATAGAGATCGACTACGTGATTATCCAGTGCCTCCTAATGCCCAAGAATTCAAGGGTTTTCGGGCTGGAGTGCTATAAAAGGAGGCTATGGCAGTGCATCATGTACAAAGATTAAACCTCCTTATGCTACAGAAACCGTGTCTCTAGCAAATTTGTATGTATGTATAGCCGATAGTATGGGCTGTTATAAGTCTCTTCCGGCCATGACTAAAGCTGAAAGAAAATATTTATGTCATGCAAAAAGGGAGCTGAAAACATATGACATGATGGCTGAAAACGAAGATGTTTTGGGCTTTTTTTTTGACAGATTACTACTGACACATTGGCTGAAATATATGTAGCTGCTCATACAAAAAATCACTCCATAGAAGTATGTACATTGGATTTTTATTAAACAATTCAAGAATTTGTTGAGCAAGAAGACATTGGTTTACTCAACAAGGTTGAAGCGCAAGTGGAGACAAAATACAAGACGGTGGATAAGAAAGTCAAGCCTGTGGCAGTCCCACTGCCTCCTGAAAGTGAAGGACTGGTTGATAGGGTAGCAAATCAGTCAAGTATTTGTGATCCTTCCAACATTGGTCACAAGTTCACATCTGAAAGTATAAAAGAGCTCAAAATAGGTGAAAATTCTTTCCTTTCGCCCAGCTGAAAAACACTCTTTTATGCAAATGCTAATGAAACATGGAAAAGCTTTTGCATTTCAACCAAGTGAAATAGGCTGTGTGGATCCAAATATTGTGGCTCCTATGGTCATTTTTACAGTTCCACATATGCCTTGGAACCTCAAGCCTATTCTTGTTCCAAGGGCACATTTGCCCAAATTACTGGAACTTCTAAATGAACAGATCAAAATGAAGATTTTAGAACCTTCTTCAGCACCGTACTCAAACCAATGGTTTACCGTACCCAAGAAAAATGAATCTTTACGATCTACAGCCTGTTCATTTTGTCACAATCCAAAATGTTGGTTTGGGTCCAATTGTTGATGAGTTTGTTGAAGCTTTTGCAAGTAGAGCAATTTATTCTATGGGCGATCTATATTCAGGATATGACCAATTTCAGCTTTCATTAGAAAACAGAGATATTACCACAATGAAGACACCTCTTGGATTGGTCCGCATGTGCACTCTACCACAAGGTGCAACAAATTCCATAGCCCATATGATGAATGCCATGCACAAAGTCTTTAGGGACTTTATTCCACAACTTACTCTTCCATTTCTTGATGATGTACCTATCAAAGGATGTGAAGTCAATGAAAAGAATGAGGAGCTTGACGAAGATGGTTGCAGAACATTTGTAGTTAACCATATTCATGATTGTGACAAGATTTTGACAAGGTTAAAAGAGGTACATCTTACCCTTTCTAGAGCTAAGTCGATTTTTGGAGTAGAAGAAGTCCTAGTGGTGGTCGGTCATCTATGTGGCCCCTATGGATGCAAACCTTCACCAATCAAGATAGATGCCATTAGCAAAATGCAAGAAAAATGCATAAATATTTTAGAAGTAAGAAGATTTCTTGGCGCATGTGTATTCTATCTCATATGGGTACCACATTTTGCTCATGTAGCTGAAAATCTTTATCAATTATTAAGAAAATGTCAAAGATTCTCTTGGGGTAATGAGCATACTCTCACTATGCGTAAATTAAAGAAGATGTTAATTTCAGCCCCCACTCTCAAAAGGGCTGATTATTCAAATTGATAACCAGGAAATTTGTGCAAATAAAGGCACCAAAATGTGCTCAACATGGAAACATCCTTTGCAAATTGACACTTTGCTTTTGTTCTCTCTCGTAAAAAAAACAAATATGAAGCAATGTAAAATGTGTAGTCCAAAAGGCTCACATTAAAAAATGTTGAAAGGAAAAGGGAAGGTCAAACACCTTTTGTCCCATTCCAAAATTGAAGGGTCTTTTAGACCTTAGCCAAGATGTATGCAATTCAGTTTTATATATCAAGAAAAGAAAAGGAAGAGGCTTGTCAAGTGATTTGGGGAGGTGGGAGGTTGAGGTGGTTACACCCTCTCTCTTCCTTTATCTTCTCCTCTCACGCTTCATTTCTCCCTCTCTCACATTTTGGCACAACACTTGCTTTCTTGTTCTTCCTTCCCTCTCTTGTGCTTCTTTGCAAGAACTCATGGAGAGTGAGGAAGAGGAAGAGAGTGAGAATGGAATAATTTCTTTCAATTTTTTGTGTGCCATTCACTTGTGTGTTTTGAAGGCATGTTTCTTGGTGACGAAGAAGGTTTCTTGTAGGTTTTTGTGGCTAGTAATCTATTTGCAACCTCTACCTAGCGGCTCGTGGTTCTATTTGTGCCGTGGCAGGGTGCTCTTCACAAATGGTCAATCCATCATCCTTACTGTGGATACAAGTCCCATTGGGATAGGATGGGCTATTGGCCAAGGATCTTGAAGGTAATAGGTATGCAGTTCGTTTTGGAGCAAAATTTCTCAATGAACGTTAAAGAAGGTATCCACAAGAAAAATGGGAATTGTGGGGAGTTGTAACAGCATTAAAGTGTGATCATGAATACTTTATAGGTGCTTCCGTAGTGGTAGAAACTAATTGTCTTCCACTCTTGGGCATGATTGCCAACTGATCTACACCCAACATTACAATGCTAAGATGTATTGCATATATTAAATCTCTTAACCTTGAATTAAAGCATATTGCAGGAAAGGCGAATCCAGTTGTTGACATGCTATCACGTGCAAGATATGACAATGAAGAAGAGCTTATGGAAGAAGATGAAGCTGAAGAATCTATATTTGCTGAATTTCATTCCATGGTTGCTAAAAATACATTTTACTGCATATACTGGTCCAAAGCTGAAAACAACAGGGTGGTCAACTAGAAGCCAGCATGCTCATTGCATTGCTCAAGTTCTAGTTCATTTCCTTGAAGAAGATTATGAAGAAGATTGGTTGAAGATCAGCCAATATTTGAGCACAATGAAGAAGAAGGAGACTTGGACTGATGAGGAGTTCAAGCATATCAAGAGGAAAGCTTATGGCTTTTTTCTTAAAGAAGGACATCTATGAAAGCATGCAAAGAAGAAGAAAGGAGCGCTTGTTTGAGTTTTAGGTAACAAAAGATTGCAACAATAGGTAATGAAGGAATTTCATGAAAGCTTGTGGGCTGGCCATAGAGGCAAATGGGGAACCTTTAGTAAAGCCAAAGAAAAATATTGGTGGCAAAACATGTGTTGAGATATAGCACATTTTTCTTGAAACTTGTTATGTGTGTCAGATGTATTCTATGGTCAAGCATCGAGATGGGTTACAATAAACTTATCCCTTGTCTATACATTATAGATGGGTTATTGATCTTGTAACCATGCCTATAGGAATATGGAATATACAATATTTAGTGCTTGTAAGAGAGGATCTAACCAATCAATTTGAAGGCAAAGCCTTAAAAACCAAGACCACTCAAGCTATTTGACATTTTTTACTTGAAGATGTGTTTTGCAGATATGGTTATGTGGGTAAAGTAATTGCAGATAGAGGAGAATTGGATGTTGATGAGCCACACAACTTCTTTGCTCAATTGGGTATCAAATTGGCTTTGACATCAACCTACAATCCTGAAGGCAATGGAAAGAGTGAGAGAGGTCATCAACCTATTCTCAAAGCTCTAGCAAAGTCTTGTAGAGGAAAGATCAAAGAATGGCCTAAAATGTTACCTTTTGCATTATGGGCTGACTGGACTACTCACAGTACAGTGACTGGCTATATGCCAGCTGAACTTATGCATGGACAACAACCAATTATGCCAATTGAAGAATCTATTATCACATGAAGTCTTCTACCTTGGGAGGAAAGCATCAGTAGAGAAGAGTTGCTGACTTTGTGCATATGGCAGCTAGAAAGAAGGCTTGAAGATACTCAAGTAGCTATTGAGAAGCTAAAGACAACAAAACTAAAGAACAAAAGAAGATTTGATAAGTGACATCGACTTCGGCCAAGAGTAATTCAAGAAAATGATTGGGTTCTTGTCTATGATAGCTGCCTAGACAATCAATATAGTGCTTCTAGAAATATGGTAAAGCATTGGTTTGGCCCATATGTGGTAAAGGTCATTCATGACAATGCCACATATTCATTGGTTGAATTGGATGGGACCAACATAAAGATACCTGTAGTTGGAAAAAGAATCAAGCTCTTAAAATGAAGAGAAAGTTCAACATATGAGTTAGAAGACTTGAATATAATTTAAGAGCATGAAGACATAGAGGAAGAAGAAGTGGCAAAAGATGAAGACATTGACATGGCAGAAGATACTTCTTCTAACACAGCAAATCCATAAGGCTTTGGCACATGCCAGAGGATGTGCAGGTTAGGAGGGGGTGGATGTCATGCCACTATGTGCACACCATGTAAAAAAATCTAGAGTGTGGCTTCCTTTTAGATTTAGAGAGCCAATGCCACTTTAGGCATTAGTGTTAGTATCCATGGTTTAAAATATTAGATTTTTTTTGGACAAGTTTTTAGCCAATTTTTGATATTCTAGATATTATCTCTTGTAAAAATCCATAAAACTATAGACAACTTCTAGATTAGGATGACATGTAAAAGAAAGCATATAGCTTTTAGTCAATTTGAGAGGATTTTATGTAAAAAGAGAGATTGACAAAATCGCGTGACGTGCGATCACTGTTTTCAGGCAGTGAACAGCACCCTGAAGGGAGAGATGAAGAAGAAGTGATCTGGCAGAATTCTGGCCAGGTGTGCTGGTATTTTACTCCCCTTTCGGAGCCAATGGAAGCATCAGATTGGCGATCTGAGCAGCATAGAGAAAGGTATTATTTTATACACATTTTTGTCTATTAGAGTTATATCTTCTCATAATGCCGAAAGAAACTGATAGGCTTCATCTCTTTTAGTATTCTTCTACATTTTCTAATTCTTTTTTTGAGTATTCTTCTATGTCTTCAATATCTTCGAACCCCTTCTCTTCCGTCTACTCCTCTCCTTGAATCTACCTTCACCCTACTGTCTCTTATCTTCAAGAACTTAGCTTGAAACCTTCAACCCTTCTCTTATCTCTACCATCTCTGGAGTCTAAACTCTTGAACCCCCATACATTCTTCTCTTGCCAAACCCCTGTGGTAACCTTCAACCCTACGTGCTGCGACAACGCCCAAGCTTATGATACCCAAAAAAGACAAGGACCATGCTTGGCACATATGCTCGTTGCTAATATCAGAATCCAGAGGTGCACGATTACTTGATAAAAAAAAACTATAAAGATGCCATATTGCAATCCTGATGCACTTCATGGGCTGAGCAAGAGAACATCCACCACCAAGGTGGATTGTAGGTGAGCTAGTGGTAATGAAATATGCTCTAATTTGAAGATTAAACTTGAATATTGCACTAACAACTGAAGCAATTGCAAGGTAATCAACATATCCCACACAATTATAGAATGCAACACAGTGAGAAGACCCACACACAACTAGCCGGAACCCAAACTTAGTCATTAGTCTCGAGTGTATGAAGTTTAAACTATAGTAGGCATCTATATGGGGAGTAGCGAACCTAATACAGGAGAAACCAAGCAAGTTACACGAGAATATCCGTAACCAAGTGGAGTAAAGAATTTGAAAAGTTGCCTTGGAATTCAAAAAGGAAAGAAACCTGAAGCTCATCTTGGCAAATAGAAGAGCCAATTTCTAGTTAAGAATGCTCGAAAAAAGGTTGCAAGAAGAATTAGGAAGATCACCCTAGATGGAGACATAGTAAAACCCTAGATGTTAATCTCCAAGAGAGTAGAAGATAGCATAGTGATGCTAAGCCCTAGCAGTGGAAGGGAGCATTGCAAGATCTTTGGGTATCATCTACTTTGTACTTCTGGAAATTGCGACCATTCAATTTTTGGTTTCCTTAGTTGTGTTGAATATGGAGCATGCTAGCAAAGATTATTACCTACTAGACCTTGGCTATGCCATAGCTAGGATAAGGAAAAACTTACAATCCATAGGAATAAACACAAAGTAAATTTCTTCATGACCAATGTTGCCCCACTTGCCCCACACTGCCAACCAGCTATAGCTGAAACAATCAATATGGTCAAGGGATTAAGTGATAAAGAAGAAAAGAAGTTCTTAAAGGATAATGTTGATTTAACCCTGATATCTCATTAATGTTCTACATATTAGTGAATAGTATATGAAAGCACAAAGTCTATAGCCCCTAGTCCTGGAAGAGCAACAAAAGGGCAACATTCCAGACAATTCCAAAATTCAGAATCTAGACTATACAAAAGATAACACTAATCCTAATAAAATTGCTAATGTTGACATTAGAGAAACCTCAATCATCAAGAGCATGAATTTGAAGTGCAAATGCAAAAAGTCACAAGGGGAAGGAAGATGAATTAGACACAATCTGCTAGAAATGACCAAACCAGTCAAGATTAGTGCCAATAGACTTTTGTTAGCAACTCATTAGTTTGTTGATTGAGTTCAAAGATGTTTTTTCTTAGGAATAGTCAATGATGAAAGGGATCGATCCTTGCTTCTATCAACATTGAATTCCTCTAAAACTATATGTTGTCCCAATTTTGATGTAGCACTAGAGAATGAACCCTCACATGGCCAAATAGGTTAAAGAGGAGTTAGATCAGCTACTACAAGTTGGATTCATCGCTCCAGTAGATTGAGAGGATTGGATTTTTCCAATTGTCATAGTTTTGAAAAAGAACAAGAAGTGAGAATATGTGTGGACTATAGAAAGCTTAATATAGCTACAATTCCAGTTCCTCTTTCCATCCACTATCTAGATTCTATATTGGATGAAGTGGTTGGCCATGAGATGCACTCCTTTCTTCATGGTTGTGGGTAATAAGGAGAAGATCAATCTAAAATAGCCTTCATTAGAGCATGGGGAGTGTATGTCTGTATAGTGAAGTGGTTTACTCTCTTAATACTCCAATTACCTCTCTTCAAAGAGACATGTAGGATAATTTTGGGGCCTGAATGATTTTATGAGAGTATTTTTTGGATAATTTTAGTGTCTTTGGAAAGGCCATGCTCTATTTGATGCACTTTTGGCTCTGCCTCACATGTTGTTAAGAGGAAAGTTTAAGTTTAAATATCCTAAAATGTGTACTTGCTATTGGAGGTGGCATTTTACAAGACCACATTATTTCTCAAAATGGCATTGATGTCAACCCCACCAACTTCATAGCAATCATGCAAGCTGCAATATTGGATTCTCCATCTATGCTACTCAGATTCTTGGGCCAAATTTAGTGGCATGGTTTCCACCTATGAATTTTGGCACACTTAGTGAATAAATTGGTACATGTGACCAAACCTATCCATTAATGGAATGAAGAAGCTAACTTAGTATTCTATCACCTCTACCTATTACTCCCAAGGGCTCCAATCATGATCCCACTCGATTGGGGAAAAATTGCTATTGGAAGCGTACTTATGTAGTAGGATACCAATGGATGGTTCAGACTAGTGTTTTATGCAAGCATAAGATTATCCAACGTAAAGAAAAGTGATTCAATCACTGAATGGGAATGCCTTGGTATGATCTACTCAATCAAGAAGTTTTGATATTATTTGCTTGGGCATGCTTTGGTTTTTCATGTGGTTCATTCAAATTTAGTCTACTTGGTGAAGCATCAAAATGTCACTGGGTGACTTGCCAGATGGATTTTGATGCTAATTTGAAGATATAGTAACACATCACCCCAGAACCTAGCATGCCATTGTGGACTTCCTATCCTACCTTGATTTTAGAGAACCGCCAATAAATGGTATTAAAGAAGACTCCTCAAATGTACAATTATTTTCCACAAAAGTGAATGCACTAGAACTTGAGCCACCAAACCCTCAGTAGTCATGGTTCAAGATATACATTTTGTTGGTGTAAGCAATAGTTGGAGAAATGGGACCAATGAAGTCCAATGGCCATTTTTGGAAGGGTTCTAGAGGTGGGATTGGTCAAAAAAGCAAGTGGTCTTTGGCTCTAGGCGACCCATCCCTTGGCTGTAGTGTTGGACCCACTTGTGATATCACCATGCATGTTCAGCCAACACAAATGAGCTCGCTAGATTTTTCACATTGTTATTTCAGTAGCATAGTGACCACAATCAATTCCTTGATGGGCTTCCTTCAAGACAACCAGTTTCTCCATTGGGAGGATCACTCTTTGTAGCACTCTAGAGAGAGTGCAATAATACAAATGGCTGATGATAACCTCAAGATGCTAACTCTAGAGAGATCTAATGATAATCTCAAAATGCTAACTCTAGAGAGCCATTCATTTCCATTAGTCCTTTTGAAGATGGGGCAGAGGTGCACTGGTTTCCAAGAAAGCCATCATTTGTATTTGTACCAAATGGATAGAAGCATGGGCCCTATACCAGATAACATTGCCAAATCGGTTGCTAAATGTTTATTTTGGGATATCTTCACTAGGTATGGTACTTTGATCGAATTGGTCAGTGATAGAGGTACACACTTTCTCAATAAAGTCATCAAAGACCTAATCTCATTTTTTCTCATTGTGTATAAAACGTCCTCTCCTTATTACCCACAAGCTAATAGCTTAGAAGAGTCCACCAATAAGGCCATGTGTAAAATTTTAATTGAGTTAGAAGATAAGAATAGAAAAGATTGGGATACTAAGCTATCCGCAACTCCATGGGCCTTCAGAAGCCCTTTATGGTCACTACTGGCATAAATCTATATAACTTGGCAGAAAGCCATTACATCCCCGGAGTTTGTAGTCCCAAGTTTTTGACTTGTGATAGAAGATTGAATCATCCTGAAAGAATCATTTCTATTCTGGATGGAAGCCATCACCCAACTAGAAGAAGACTAGATCCACAACACTTACATTTTATCCAAAGTCCAAGCTTGCTAGAAACACTTAGTCAATTGCCTATCCAAGAAACCAATTGTCACACGGACATGCCATAATCAAGTGTACGGATTAATTCTTCCTCATGCCATATGAATCCACACCCCATGCAAATGCACCTTTGACATTCTCCTTGAGCCAACCATGCAAACCCACCCTTGCCATGTCATCATAGAAACTTCTAGAAGATATGCCATATCATTGTCTGCATCATCGATGATGTCATTACGGAACATTTTAGAAGATCTTTAGTAGCCCTCCAACACCTATAAAAGGAGGGGCTCACCATAGAGCTCCTTAGTCTTGCCAATGCTAATCTTGGGATCTCAAGGAGTCGAGACCTCCAAGTAACTTTGAATTCCAATTCTAGTTCTTGTCTAGTCATGGTATCTAGTCTTGTCTTGTCTTCCATTATACTCATGTCATCTCGTCACCTTGTAATTTTATAGTATGCGATCTTGTCTAGTACTGTCTTGTATCTTGTTCATCCCTATCAAGGGAGATTTTGTAATTTGATATCTTGTATCCATAACTATGGTCTTGGGTTGTGGGATCCTTCATATCCTATCGAGTCTTGTTGTCTATACCTACGGTCCAAGGTTGTGGGATTTTCGATATCTTGTTAAGTTATCATTGCACCTTGTGCCCCTACATGGGATTATCTTGTAATCAGAATTCTTGTAACAAATCTTACATCTAGTCTAGTCTCTCAAGCATAGTTAAGTGCTCCCCTAACACTAATGTTCAAAAAGGGCCAAATCATCCTAGTCTTTAAGACACAAATGGGAAAATTTTTGGGCAAGCTCAATTTTTGGTGGAGCGGTCCCTTTTGGGTCTTTCATGATTGTGGCACTAACTCTTTCTATTTGACTAATTTATAGGGTAAGCTAATGCTAAAGCCTATTAATGGACTCCAATTACATCACTATCATGCAAACGGCTTCCAATGTCCACTCCCCACCAAATCAAATTCTCTTACTTCTCCTTCGCTAATGAATTCCAACATTTCTTTCCCACCAGTTGTCTACCTCTAGATTGAATGGCTATTAGAAATCACCACTCTTTGCGGGCCTAGCATTAATTTACAAAACCCATTCATTAGTCAATACACCCAATGGCATCATGGTATCTCGAAAAACCCATCCTACTTATGTCTAGTCATGACCTGTTTTATTGACGTGGCATGCATGCATTGGCTATTGTCCTTTTGTATTAATCACATCATCTTTTCAAAAAGAATCTCCTCTTTAATACCCTTATTTTTTGCCCAACACTCATGTACAAACCTGTTTTCCCTCTTCATGCATTCTCTATCTCTTGCCCTCCTTCCATCTCCTTGCCATGGCATCCTTCCAACTTATCATCAAGGAAGTTACACCTCCTATCCCCCTAAGGCACTTGCAGATGTTGAGAATCCCTGCAACTCACCAACTTCACCAACTTCCCATGGAGCACTACCACAATCCACCCTGATACCCAAACCATGCTAGAGCAGCTCCTCTCGAGCTTCACCATTTTACATCTAGGGCCACAAGAATAAGCTCTCTACAAAGAGAGTGTAGGAGAAGTTGTTCTTACCCTACCATGGTGAAGCTAACTTGCCAACTCTCCCCATCACCACCATGGAGGACATTTTTGGCCCCATTCTCAACAAGGAGTACCACAATAGAAACTCCATGCCCTTAGGTTCTTGCTCGAGGCCCTCTACTTGCAAGAGCTAAGGTGTTCAACATCTCTAAGAAGGTAGCATCTCTCTTCTTCTCTCCTTCTGATACCCCTATCACTTAAAACCATGTACTTTTGGATGGCCTCTTTGTCGAGATGAAGTGCCTATCTCATAGGCTATTCTCTATTAGAACCATCAAGGTGATGTGTGGCTAGCACTTCACCCTCCTTTTCCCGCAACTTGCCCTTATCAACCATCCCCACCAACTTTCCTCATCCATGGTTCCCCAATGTCAACTTGAGACAAGAACCATGCTAGAGCCCACCTCTCACCTCATCGAGGATGTCATGGAGAGCATTAAAGACTGAGTCCTCAAAAAGGAGGATCCCCTTGTTAGCACCATTGTCTAGCAACCTGCCCAATGGGACCCACCACCCCAAGAGGCCCAATCTCCCCATTCCCCCAAGAAATCCACCTCTGCCACTAGCCTCTTTGCCAAGATTTCCCTCCTCAAGTCAAAGGGGCAAAAGAGACCATGGGAGGAGAAGACCACCGATGACACCAAGCCCCATTCTCTCACTTCTATCCTCACTTGTCCAAACAACACCTTCTCTACCACCATCTCTCTCCCTACTAAGCTATCCCTACAACTCATGTTGATTTTATCCAAGTTTAGCTGGGGGATGGCCCACTAGTCTCATTGAACTTCAACAATGGGTTCTTGACCAAGCACCAACATCACCAACAAGACCTCGTGGCTTAGGTGGAATACATCAAGTAGGCCAGTACTACCCTCTCCAAGCAATTGTATAGCAAAGGGATGCCACTCTCTAGGAGCATCACCAAAGGCGAGATGCATGCTAACACGTGCTATAAGCCTTTGCCAATGATGTTAGGAGCAGAACACAGTGGTTGGAGTGAGAGAACATTTTTCTCCAAGCCCATGCGGCTTGAGGTGAGAACCCAGATGGTGAGAACGGGCTCTCCCTAGAGATCATTGAAGAACTTGAGTGCAGCTATAAAGCGGAGTGGCTTGATAGACCGGGGAAGCTTCGATGAGAACTCTGAGCTGCCATGATCGACTCTAGCTCCCATGTTTCACCTCTCCTCAATGAACTAGATGAGCCAAACTATGATGCCTAGATTGCTCCACCTGCCCACCCCTAGCTCATTGCAACTCTGTCCCATCCACCACAACATATCAACAGTGCATCTATAAGCTCCCCTCCCACTTGGCATCAAGCTCCATGGCCAAATTCAAACTTATCACACTGCCTCATACAGGACTATCCATGCTCCAGATCCTTGTAGACCAGCCGCCCAAGGAATAAACAAATGTGGGCCAGCATCCCTTGCCAAATGGCAAAGGCAAATAGGTTGCCACAAAGGAGCTCAAAAGACCCCCAAGTGATGAGGATGCATCACCCTAACCCTTGGATTTGGCCCTTCTTTGACTTTTCCACAAGCACCACCAGTTTTGTCAATTTGAAGTGGTAGCTCATGGTGGAGAACCACTAGGTGTTGGAGTAGAAAAATTCAAAGCAAAGGAGTGGATCCATGTGCTTTAATAGGCAATGTTAGATCTGAACTAGGATTGGAAAGAAGAATCAGACCTTCTTTGGCAACACATCCCGAAGGAACAGCGGTTCAAAATAGCCCAGAAAATGAAGAAGGCTAGCATTCATGTCTATCTCAATAGACCCACACCCTACCTCGAAGCATCGTAGGAGTACCCACCTCCAACCCAAGGTGAGTCAATTTAAAAAAAAAAGCCTAGATCAAGGAGAGGGATCCCTAAATCATGAGGATCCAGGCAATGATCACAGGGAGGTGGTGATTCCAACCTTGATGATCTATTCTCTTTGACAATGTCTCTACTCCCACCCCCAACATCTTGAAGTAAGCTACTATCACCCGACTTTGAGCCCACTTGACCTAGTCCGAAGCCTTCTTCCAATGGCATTGAATACATTCCCTTCAAAGTGTCGAGTCCAGACATAAACTAGAACTTGAAGGAGTCCAAGCCTGCCTCGCTCGAATTGCCTTTGAACATGACTACTTGTAGCAACAAATTTGGCTTGGATCTATCTACTTGGAGAAATTGGCAGCAGACTCATCTACCACAACATCCCATAGCCTCTCCTTTGGGCTCATATGGATCTTTGGTTGTAGCCTCTCCTTTGGGCTCATATGGATCTTTGGTTGTAGCAGCACCATATCTAGTATACCCCCATCCCACCACTTCGATATCCACCTCTTGGCTTGGGTACTGACTACCAACAAACCCAACCCACCTCATTCCGTACTCTCTCCCATTCCACCACTAGTTCTTGTCACCCCACCTTTGCCCTTGGACTAGATCCAGGATTATGATACACTTGACACAAAAGATGACAACAACATTAGCGAAACTAAATTCTGTGGGTCGTTTGAGTCCACCGTTGTGTGCATGGCAATACAAAAGGAAATGGAAATTAGCAGCCTTTAAAGCTAAGAGCCACCAATGGCATATTAATGAGTAGACGGGTATAGGAGTAGCGAAGACTATCTAGTACATCACATGGGTAGAGAAAATGTCGCAATAGGCACTTTGATGTATAAGGGAAGGGAGTAAAAGTGATTAAGGGTTGTGAGTGTACACATAGTCAAGAGTTCAAGGGTCATAAGGCTCTCATGCTTCATTGTTAGACCCTTCACAAGTCCCTTTGGCTAGTCTCTCTTGACTGGCATCCTGAATACTCTCTATTAGAGTACAGCTACTCTTGTATTATTCAATCACGGTTCCCACATATAGCAACAATACTACCATTGTCCTGTATCTTTGAGAGCGGAATTTAGGTGACGGGAAGTGCTTAAAAATAGCTAAAAATTATGAATATCAAGGGAAAAATATTCACTGTCAAAGGCGGCGGCTCGATCTAGGACGATTTTAAGCGCCAAAGTGCTTTAAAGGCGCCCGAGCGACACTTGTTGATTTTTCATAATTTTTCAGACAGTCGTGCGGGTTGACACGAGCTATTGGCCAATGCGGGATGCTAAGCCGGACGCCCAGGATTTTTCAGAGCTCGATTCCGAGTCCGGACGGGGAAATGGCCAAGAAACCGGTCAAGATACGAAGGGGTGGACAAAATTTGGCCAAAATGGGCAAGTGACCCTTGGGAGCCCAAATTTAAATGTAGCATGAAACTTTGGAGAGGCATGATGCATAAAAATCGTGGAGGAAGCATGGAGAAACTGCGCCCGAAATTCACGCCATGGATGGAGATGCTCAACCTCCTGCCTGCAAACAACCCCCCCAATCATCATTGGCCCTCATTCCCCTCTATATGCTGACTCTATCGCCGCCCTTCGCTCGCGCAATGATGCCCTCTTTGGAGAATTCTGATTTCAGTCTTTCTCTCTCCTCCCTCTCTCTCTTCTAAAGGCAAGTTCATGTGGGGAGAAGAAGGAAGAAGAAAGAATGGTGGAGGCTTGTCCGGCATGGATCGGATTGCTCCACGGGCTGGAAATGGTGATTGGTGATTGTGCTGGACATGAAGTGCTGCTGGTTTCCAAATCTACAGCCATGGACATGAAACCCGAAACACGCAAATAAGCGGTAATTTAAAATTTTCAAAGGAAATTTGAGCTTTTATGGCTTTTGATTGATGAAATGCTGTTCATGTGGGATAAAAATTGTTCATGTTACTGTTTTCTATGAGTTCTTGCTGGTCATAATCAAAAAATCAGAAAAATATGTGTTTTGTGGGTCAAGATAATATGCTAAAACACGAAAAACATGAAAAATCAAGGGAAAATGATGGGTTCTGCCATAAAAAGGGGGAGCTAAATAGGAACATCAACTAAACTCTCATTTTTTCTGCAAGAAGGAACTAAGGGCCACAGCCCATAACCTGTTCTTAATTTTCAGCAATTAAATAATGCATAAAAATAAGGGAAAATACAAGAAAATGGTGGAAAAACCCTAAAAAATAGGGGAAAAATACATTTTGGGTTCCGAAAAATAAGGATAAATAAGAGCAATGTTTGTGAATGTTTGTGGGGACTGAAGCATGAGGATTTGCCTCAGTTCAACCCCACCTTCTTGTTCTAGTGTGTCTTTTTCTGTTTTTTCCACATAAAGTGATGTCAAAATACCCTATAAACCTATCCAACGATGTAATACTTAAACGGGGAAGGGTAGAGAAGTTGAAATATGTCTAAATGCCGTGTGAAATGATGGGAAAGTTGCTGATTTCTATGCATAGCATTTAGGACGGATGATAATTAAAATTAAGAGCTTAGTAGCACGAGGATCACCTCGGTGCTAGGCCCATGCAACGAAGCACGAACGGTAGTTGGAAACCATTAAAAGGATGATTTGCACTTGTGCACGATACTGTTTTGCTAAATGTTTGAGCACTAGACATCCACCAAATGCATAGAGCATGAAAAGAATTTAAGAGTATCGGTGATCAGCTCCTGGACATGCATTGCAATTGTTTTTGGAACACGACCTACGTTGAGAGGCAGTGAGATACCCATGCTGTAGGCTAGTCGTGGGATCCTGAAGGGGAAATTAAGTAAGGACAATGGTACATTCCTGGACACGCTTATTGGGTACCTTGAGCGACGTTTGTGCGAAATGTCTAAATGTTGAGCGACGCATCGAGGGGCCAATCCCCGAGGTGTAGGAGAGTCGCAGAGGGTTGACGGCATTCAGCTGTAGGAGGAACCCCATGTGTATGTGATTCGAGCCTTTTGGCTATGTGAAAGGGACTCCCTCTGAGGAGTAATATTGGGTTAGGATCAGTTGGACTACAACGTATTACAAACGCAATGTGCAGGAAGGCAGAGATTTTGATAGACGCTCCTGGCCGCGAGGCCGAGGGGTTGTCTTGTGCATAGTGACGAGGTCCGGCTAGTGCATGAGCCAGTGCCGGCCCGTTTTTAGGTCCATCAGTGGTGCGTCTGCTGGCAGCCGCTTAAAAGTGGCGGTTCTCGAATCCTGGTTGTTTAAGGACCAACTAGCAGTTTATGCCAGAGGATACTGAGATTGATCTGTTATTTATTGATAAGCATCGTCTAGCAGAAGTCCAAAAGCAAGAAAGAGACGAAAGAGCTAGGCGACGTGCTGAAATTTTTAGGAGATATTCCCCTAAGCGTAGCGGTGCTGAACCCTTACGAGGGAGTGGATCTAGTGGTCTTAGGACCACAAGCAGTAAGTTAGGAGAAGGCGGAAGCTCTAGTGCTCCCCTTCCTTCTATAAGCCAGTCCACGTCAAGTACGGGAGGTGTAACCCCACCGTCCCCTATTCCTAGTGCAAATCCAATCCTCGTCATGGCGCAGCCTATTGCAATTACAGCAGGAACGACGGATTTGCCGGCTCTAGGTTACCCGCTACCCATTTTTAATGGGTTAGTTGAGGAAGATGCGGAACTCCACATTAGGGAGTTTCAAAAGCTGATGTTTAACTGTCACATTCAAGAGGAAGGACATTTGATGATGTTCTTCAATATGACTCTCAAAGGAAGAGCCGCTATATGGTATCATGGTTTAGAAGCCGGAACCATATTGAACATTGATGCATTTTATGGAGCTTTTCAAAGGGAGTTTGCCCCTGAAAGGGGTGGGCAATATTGGTTGCGTGTACTCAACGTGACCCGCCAAGAACCACACGAAGATATTCGTGCTTATGCGAAGAAGATAAAAGAGGTTTTCCGTAAGTTGGACACCTCTATCCCTATCCCCGCAGCTGCCCAATTGCAATATTTCCTACATGGTTTGGACTTTAATATCCAATTGCAGTTGAGTAGTGTTCCCTTGGGGGATATAGATACTGCCATTACACGAGCACAAGAGGTGGAATCCCGGCTACAAGCAGCCTATGCTTCTCGCGGCAATTCGAATATGGGTTTAGTATTGGGAAACAATGTGGCAATGACCAATGGCAGTAGTGGTCAAGGGATAGCGATGGCTAATCCTAATGGGAGAGGGAACATGATGCAGAATGTCCCTTTATTACCAGCTCCCCCTAGCATGTCGATGCCTACGGGCAGTCAAATGGCTCCAAGTAGTGGAGGCCAGGCGGTCAATTCTAACACCATGCCTGTAGCTCAACAGCCTGTGCCTAATCGAATTGTTAGGCCGATTGAACGACATGGTAATGACCAAGGCTATGAGTCGAGTTCTTCCAATGTTCTTGGCAAGGTTAAGGACATGATGAAGCATTATACCGACATGATTACGGAGCAGTATCGACAAATAGCTGTTGATGTCAACTTCCTTAAAAAACAACAAAATTTGATAGGAAGTAGATACCCGGAGGAGGGTGCACCGTCGAGGTTTAGTTGCAAATGGTGTGGCGGGCAGCACTATCCAAGAAATTGCCCAAATGTTAAGTGCGACATTTGTGGAAAATCCGGCCATTTAGCAGCTACTTGCTGGAGTAAGATCAGTTCCCTCCAGCGAGGAAGTCGGCAACTGGGGCCTGTTAATCATTGTGCCCAAGGAAATGATTCCCAGCGAGAGGACGGGCCTAAACAAATACTTCAACGACCAAAGACTACAGTGGAGGAGCTACCTAGTGGTAGTGGGGTTAGTTTGATTGAGGCTGTACGCGTTAATGATGCTGAAACCTCTAATCTGCGAGCTGTTCTTACAAGAGGTCAAAAGGGTAGAGGAGCCGACAGGGATAAGCCTGTCGACGGAAACCCTAAACAAGGTGACAAAGGAACGCAAGTTTTGGATCCTGCCATGGAAGGGGGACCTTTGAAGCCCGTGGAAAGTAAAGTCGATAAGGAACCACCAAAGAAGAAGGTGAAAGTTAAGAAAGAGGCAATAAATCCGGTTCAGCGACCTAAAGAGCGGATGGTTTGGCGTGAAAAGCGAGCTCTATCGAACTATCATGAATTCGATTTAGCGAGCTCTCTTTGCGAAGTCAAGCCGGATGTGAATCTTTTACAGCTTATTAAGCTTTCCCCAGGAGTACGTAAGGAATTTAGAAAGATCCTACGTACCGGGTATATTGTAGAACCTTTGGGTATTGCGCGAGTTGGTGATGACTGGTTCGAGCATGCTGAGAAGCATTGCCCAAGGGTTGCAGCCTATGTCGATGGGATATTAGTAGATTATGCCATTGTCGACACGGGATCATCTGTTAACATTATGAGTTCTGAACTGATGGAAAGGTTGGGTCTTGCGATCCAGAAAGATACCTCCACAATTCTCAGAATGGCAAATGATAGTTTGAGACAGCCGGAAGGCTGCATTACTAAGGTCCATGTCACTGTTGCAAATGTAGAATGCCTGTTGGACTTTAGGGTGATTCGTTTTGCAGGGCGGCCAAGTTACCAAGTATTACTTGGACGACCTTGGATCTTGCAAGCGGACTGCCAAGTAGATATACCTGCCAGTCGACTGATATTCGGCAGAGGTGCCCAGCGTGTGGTGGTTGATGCTTATCCTGAGTCCCCGCAGAGTGAGAGAGCTCCTCTATCTTCTACAGAATTGGAGACATTAGAAGATTTATCTGCCAGTGAGACATCATCGAGTGATGAGTCCAAAGAGGGATCCACCACGGAGGACATCTATCAGATCACTTTGAATGAGCCGATAGAGGGCCAAGATCGTATAAGAGATGCAGATGTCATCGAGCTAGACCTTGGTACACTTGGTGATTCACGGCCAATCAAATTAGGTTCTATGCTCAGCACAGCAGAAAGGGAGGACTATGTGGCCTTGATCCAGGAATTCCGTGATATTTTTGCCTGGAGTTATGATGAGTTGAGAGGCATTCCTCCTAGCCTTGCTGTTCATACAATTCCGTTGAAAGAGGGCAGTCGTCCTGTACAGCAGAAAGTAAGGCGTATGCCTTTCGAATTGAGGGACGGCCTGTTTGAAGAGTTACAGAAGCTTCGAGAAGCGGGTTTGATTTTTCCTGTGCAACACACGGAATGGTGTTTGCTAGTTGTGATTAGAAAGAAGAAGAATAATCAGATCCGTTTATGTGTAGACTTTAGGGAGCTGAATAAGCACACAGTTAAGGACTATTACCCGTTGCCATTTATTGACCAGATTTTGGATCAATTAGCGGGTAGGGAGATATATTCGTTTATGGATTACTTTGCAGGATATAACCAAATGGCAATTGCAGAAGAGGATAAGTTGAAAACAACTTTCATCACTGTATTTGGTACTTTTGCGTACCATGTGATGGCCTTTGGTTTATGCAATGCGCCTGGTTCGTGGCAAAGAACAGCAGATAAGACATTCGGTGACATATCCCCTGAAGAGTTGAAGGTGTTTATTGATGACTTAGGGGCTGCCACCGTGAGAGCAAGGCAGTTGATCATTTTAAGAAAATGCTTTGAGCGCTGTAGACAATTTTGCATCGCCCTAAACCCACGGAAGTGTGTTTTTGGAGTACCTTATGGGCTATTGCTGGGTCATGTGGTCAGTTCGGTGGGAATTGCGACAGACCCCGAGAAGGTCAAAGTTATAGTTGCCATGGGTCCACCACGCACTCCGAAAGAGGTTCATAGCTTTCTGTCTTCGGTTGGTTACTACCGTAGATTCATCAACGCCTTAGCAGAAAGAACGTTGCCACTTACAAATTTATTGTCCTTTAGCTGTTCGTTTGTATGGCGTGACCCTTGTAAGGTAGCATTCGAGGATGTAAAACAAGAGCTAGCAAGAGCGCCCGTTTTAAAAGCACCTAAAAGAGGTGAGGTGTTCTATATATTCTCAGCAGCCACCATGTATAGTATCAGCTGCTGTTTAGCCCAAATTTGGGAAGAGAAGTGGTACCACCCGATTGCTTTTGCTAGTCGAAAGCTGGGGGTATCCGAAATCAATTACACCTACATGGAGAAGCTGTGTCTAGCGATGGTCTTTGGGACCAAGAAATTCAGGCATTACATTCTCTATGAGAAAGTCGTGCTTTATACGAAGGCGGAGGGACTTCGACTATTGATGAATAAGTTACAGCCGCCTGATCGTTTAGCGAAGTGGTTAATCACTTTGCAGGAATTTGATTATGAAATCAAGAGTAAGCCACCAAGGTTGCAAGGCATCGTGGAATGTCTTGTGGACTTTGGGGAGCCGAAAGAATCTGTGGCTGAAGGTAGTGATAAGGAGTGGTTATTTAAAATAGATACGGCATCTATTCCCTCCTGGTATGCTGCAATAACTCATTATTTATCAACGGGAGAGGCGGGATCCGAATTATCTAAGGCTGAGAAAAGGAAAATTAAGCAGCAAGCGTTAAAGTTTGCTTTGATCGCAGGTACATTATATCGGCAAGGGGTTGATGATATCTATCGCCGGTGTGTGATGCCTGATGAGGTGCCCTTCATTTTGGAAGAGTGCCATGATTCTGCTTGCGGTGGCCATTTTGCTGGACGGCTCACAGCACAAAAGGCTTTAAGAGCAGGTTATTGGTGGCCTGCCATCTTCCAGGATGCGTTTGCGTATGTTAAGCGATACGATATTTGCCAACGACATGATAGTCGAGAGAATAGGAAACAACCACTCACCCCTATTATGGCGATACTTCCATTTGAGAAGTGGGGAATAGACTTTGTGGGTCCTATTACTCCGTCATCGACTACGCAAAAGTGGTACATCATTGTAGCAACTGACTACTTTACAAAGTGGTCAGAAGCACGTGCAACAAGGAAAGATGATGCTAAAGAAACTGCTAGTTTCCTTTTAGAGCAGATAATATGCCGGTTTGGTCCACCGAAAGAATTAGTGTCGGACCGCGGAACCCATTTCCTAAATAAGGTGATCAAAGGTTTGACGGAGCTGTGGCACATCAAGCATAACAAGACAACCCCATATAATCCGCAGGCCAATGGGCAAGTCGAAAGCACCAACAAGCAGCTTGTGGGCATCCTGTCCAAAATTGTTTCAGAAAAGAAACGGGATTGGGATAAAAAGTTATACGTGGCAGTGTGGGCCTATAATACGACTTTCAAACGAGCCACTGGCCATACCCCGTTCAAGTTAGTATATGGGGAGGAGTGTGTCTTGCCTTTAGAGATTGAGCTGCCGACTATTCGGTTTGCCATCAATCATTCTTTGAGCGGTGAAGATGCACTTTTTGAGCGCTTGACGACACTGGCACATTTAGATGAGCTTAAGTTGCAGAGCTTATTGCACCAAGAAGTGGTGAAGCGCCGAATGAAGCAGCTACACGACCTCAAAGCCAAGAAATACACCTTCAAGAAAGGACAGCTTGTTCTGTATTATGACGCACGACGTGAATTATTCCCAGGCAAGCTAGAACCCAAATGGGATGGGCCTTATAAGATCGTTAGGATAGGAAAGAATAAATCTACAGTGTTGTTAGCTGACCTTGAGGGGATAGAATTTAAAAATAAGGTTAATCTTAATAAGATTAAACCTTATTACTTCTGATTGCACTAATGCTATGACTGCCTTGCAGGTCTAGGCAAGATCGATCAAACATCTGCAAGGAAATCGTGATAGAGGTTGATGGGTCGTCTAATCCCTTATTTAGAACACCCACATTTAGAACAGAGGTATCATCAGGGGAAGCTCATTTGGTGGAGCAAAGGATACAAGGTGATTGAGCAAGAAGGCGGGACATTTATTTGGGAAATCAAGGTCTTCTGCCATCACTGCCTACAAATTTTGACGAGCATCCCTGTTGAATTCAATGATGATGGAGGGATGGAGCCTACAGTCCACCCGTTGAATATGCTGAATTTCGATTACCATAATTACGAGTAGAGTCCGGGATGGCGGGATATGTAAACCCTTTATGGACGTACACCTTGTACTTTGATGGGGCGTCCAGGGGTGCATGTAAAAAAGGAAGTGTAGGAGTTGTCATTCGAGACCCCCGACGACGCATTGTCATGAAGTTAGCTGCTTATCTCGGGGTGAATTTTACTAATAATATGGCCGAATACAAAGCCCTGATCATGGGTTTGAATATTGCAAAGAAGGGTGGTATCTGCCAGTTGTTGGTAAAAGGGGACTCTCAGTTGGTTTTAAATCAACTCAATGGGACGTACATGGTACGAAACCCCATCCTTTGTATGTACCATCATACTGCCATAGCCCTGCTAGACAAATTTGATAGAGTGTCTTTTCAGCTGATTCCACGGAATTGGAATCAGCTTGCCGATTCATTGGCTAATTTTGCGTATGAAGAAGACCTCTTCTTTAATTGTGGCCCTTGTCCCGATATATCTATTGACGATGAGACAGGACCTGGTTGCTTGTGGGGTATGCTTTCTGAACATGCCCTCTTTGGCAGACGATGGTTGATCTGGGTGATGCAGAGGGTAAGCGAGACTCATCTGCCTTTATTATATTGGACCCACAGACTGGTTAGACGACATGTGATGCGAACACCTCTTGCGATATATGCAGGAGGGATAGGTCATAATTTAATGCACTTAGTATAGGGCTACGAGCCTCTATTCCCCTGGGAATAGTATGCTTTGATGTCTATCATGGTTGTTCCCAGGTGGATGTTCTACATAGTATTGTTTTATTTCATTAGGCGAAGAGGGCCATTTCCCTGTCTAGTGCGGGTGCGTTTAATCGGGTTTTTGTTTTAAGTGTTGTGCTGGACAGATTTCGTGGTTAGTGGAATTTGGTGGAGCCTGGAGGAGCCTTTGCTGCGATGGAAGCTTCTTGTGGTCAATCCAGGTGCTATTTCTCCTTTACGAGTACCTTTCTTTCCTGTTATATGTGTATTTGTACTTGTCGAGGGGACACATTTTTGTTGGGGACCGGCAACCAAGGCATGAAGTCCCAGGTTTAGGCTAAGTATGTTTGAGGGAGGTCGGAGTAGTCATTGCCTCCTGTAAAGACATTGTTAGTCATTGAAAGACCTGTTTGAGAAGGAAGTCCTAGTGGCCCTGTTCTGCCAGCCTGCTAGGCAGCCATTCTAGGAGTTCTTGTTAGCAGTGAGGCAGTTAGAGAAGCCTGCTAGAAGATAATAATAATGATGCCAAGAAACTCTGTACATCCTAAAAGATGAATATCAATATGAAGGTGTGTAAAAAGGGGTTCTAACCCCTATCAAAGAAAAGAAAAGAAATGAAAATATATAAGCCGTTGCTCATTGCCTTGCGAAGGCCTGGTAGGTTCCTGGGGACGAGTCAGACCCGGGGCCGATACCTTGTCTTCCTAGGGGTGGCTTCTTGCTGGATAAATAATACCAAAACAAGGAAGGGTGGAGCGAAAATAAAAGTGAGCGTTAGAAAAGGATTAAGTGTTGCCTTGCGAGGGCTTGGTAGGTTCTTGGGTGCCGAGACAGGTCCTGAGACCGATGCTCTGTTCTCCTTGGGTCACTACGCTCAGCTCCCTCCTTTTTACATGCCCAAGTATGTTCATCCAATACAAACCCCAAAAGAAGACATGTACTGGAAGAAAGTACACTTTGATCAGGCTATAGGAGTCCTCGCCTTGTAGGAGCTCCTAGTTGTGTTGTCTTTAGTTGGTCAGTAGTTCAGACTACCACTTAGGGCAACCTCTTTGACAGTTCTTTTTAGTTTGGCTGTGTTGGAGCAGCTGGTTAGTGACTCGCTTCGGATCTTCTATTAAATGATGCTAGGCCTACTCCTTGTGGATGTTATGCCTTGGTTCTGCCAGGGGTAGGGGGAGCATTGTGCTGAGTTTTATGATGATAATTGTTTTGTATCAGTTTGATGCTTCTTTGGTTGTTTATGTGCAGATATGTTCGTGGATTCGACGGGCTGTGTCGCCCTATCCCGTGGTCGCCAATGAGAGCAGAATTTAGGTGATGGGAAGTGCTTAAAAATAGCTAAAAATTATGAATATCAAGGGAAAAATATTCACTGTCAAAGGCGGCGGCTCGATCTAGGACGATTTTAAGCGCCAAAGTGCTTTAAAGGCGCCCGAGCGACACTTGTTGATTTTTCATAATTTTTCAGACAGTCGTGCGGGTTGACACGAGCTATTGGCCAATGCGGGATGCTAAGTCGGACGCCCAGGATTTTTCAGAGCTCGATTCCGAGTCCGGACGGGGAAATGGCCAAGAAACCGGTCAAGATACGAAGGGGTGGACAAAATTTGGCCAAACTGGGCAAGTGACCCTTGGGAGCCCAAATTTAAATGTAGCATGAAACTTTGGAGGGGCATGATGCATAAAAATCGTGGAGGAAGCGTGGAGAAACTGCGCCCGAAATTCACGCCATGGATGGAGATGCTCAACCTCCTGCCTGCAAACAACCCCCCCAATCATCATTGGCCCTCATTCCCCTCTATATGCTGACTCTATCGCCGCCCTTCGCTCGCGCAATGATGCCCTCTTTGGAGAATTCTGATTTCAGTCTTTCTCTCTCCTCCCTCTCTCTCTTCTAAAGGCAAGTTCATGTGGGGAGAAGAAGGAAGAAGAAAGAACGGTGGAGGCTTGTCCGGCATGGATCGGATTGCTCCACGGGCTGGAAATGGTGATTGGTGATTGTGCTGGACATGAAGTGCTTCTGGTTTCCAAATCTACAGCCATGGACATGAAACCCGAAACACGCAAATAAGCGGTAATTTAAAATTTTCAAAGGAAATTTGAGCTTTTATGGCTTTTGATTGATGAAATGCTGTTCATGTGGGATAAAAATTGTTCATGTTACTATTTTCTATGAGTTCTTGCTGGTCATAATCAAAAAATCAGAAAAATATGTGTTTTGTGGGTCAAGATAATATGCTAAAACACGAAAAACATGAAAAATCAAGGGAAAATGATGGGTTCTGCCATAAAAAGGGGGAGCTAAATAGGAACATCAACTAAACTCTCATTTTTTCTGCAAGAAGGAACTAAGGGCCACAGCCCATAACCTGTTCTTAATTTTCAGCAATTAAATAATGCATAAAAATAAGGGAAAATACAAGAAAATGGTGAAAAAACCCTAAAAAATAGGGGAAAAATACATTTTGGGTTCCGAAAAATAAGGATAAATAAGAGCAATGTTTGTGAATGTTTGTGGGGACTGAAGCATGAGGATTTGCCTCAGTTCAACCCCACCTTCTTGTTCTAGTGTGTCTTTTTCTGTTTTTTCCACATAAAGTGATGTCAAAATACCCTATAAACCTATCCAACGATGTAATACTTAAACGGGGAAGGGTAGAGAAGTTGAAATATGTCTAAATGCCGTGTGAAATGATGGGAAAGTTGCTGATTTCTATGCATAGCATTTAGGACGGATGATAATTAAAATTAAGAGCTTAGTAGCACGAGGATCACCTCGGTGCTAGGCCCATGCAACGAAGCACGAACGGTAGTTGGAAACCATTAAAAGGATGATTTGCACTTGTGCACGATACTGTTTTGCTAAATGTTTGAGCACTAGACATCCACCAAATGCATAGAGCATGAAAAGAATTTAAGAGTATCGGTGATCAGCTCCTGGACATGCATTGCAATTGTTTTTGGAACACGACCTACATTGAGAGGCAGTGAGATACCCATGCTGTAGGCTAGTCGTGGGATCCTGAAGGGGAAATTAAGTAAGGACAATGGTACATTCCTGGACACGCTTATTGGGTACCTTGAACGACGTTTGTGCGAAATGTCTAAATGTTGAGCGACGCATCGAGGGGCCAATCCCCGAGGTGTAGGAGAGTCGCAGAGGGTTGACGGCATTCAGCCGTAGGAGGAACCCCATATGTATGTGATTCGAGCCTTTTGGCTATGTGAAAGGGACTCCCTCTGAGGAGTAATATTGGGTTAGGATCAGTTGGACTACAACGTATTACAAACGCAATGTGCAGGAAGGCAGAGATTTTGATAGACGCTCCTGGCCGCGAGGCCGAGGGGTTGTCTTGTGCATAGTGACGAGGTCCGGCTAGTGCATGAGCCAGTGCCGGCCCGTTTTTAGGTCCATCAATCTTGGAGTTGTCTTGTATTCATGATGATTTTGTGATCCAACATTAGTCATTTTCAAGTCCTGTGTTGCTACCATTTTCTAAATTAAGTAGATGTATAGTTCTTATTTCAACAATATATTTTGGGTTGATCTTTTGAGTATACTTGGTATTTGATCTCATTATTGTGACTATGCCTAGCTCTGCACCCGGGTCGAGTGTGATGTCAATGTCCACTTGTGTCAATTCTGAGTATGTCCATCCTCTATCCTATGGAAATAGTGCTTGAATTCGATTGTAAAGAGGAAATGTGGTCTCCTACTCAATTTTTGGATTAAATTGATTTTGTGAGAGCAAAAAAAAAAGAAAAATAAAAAATTTCACCAAAAATGAGGAAAAAAGTACAAGGTTAGAGAAACTTTTTTTTTTTTGCACAATTCATTCTTCCTTTTTTAAATTTCTCACTATTCCCTTTTTCGTTAAAAATCCATGATTTGGAGATAGAAGTTTCATCTACTATGGATGTCAACTTCTAGCCTTCTTATTAGACAATCAAAAGGCCCACCTCTTAAACTATAAGATTTTTAAGGGCCCATTTTTGAGTCCAAAATTTTCATGGTGTTTTTATCTTAAAGGTTTTGTCCTTTAATATCATAATTATATTCAATTCATGAACAGTTTTATAGATATGCCCAAAGTTGATTGAGTTAAATTGTCCTTTTCACATTAATATTACGAAAAACTTCTTTTTGTCTTGAAGGTTCTATCCATTTACAAAGCATCATTACATTCAATCCATTATCTAACTTGGAAGCTGCCAAAGTTGCAGGGCATCATTGAATGTCTTATGGATTTTGGGGAGCCAAAGGAAGTCTTGGCTAAAGGAAGTGACCTCGAGGGTCTATTCAAAATTGATACAGTCTCCATTCCATCATGATATGTTGCCATACCACACTATCTATCCACAAGAGAGGTTGGAGCCACTTTATCAAAGTCTGAAAATAGAAAAACTAGGTAGCAAGCCTTGAAATTTGCTTTGATTACAAGAACACTTGATTGGTAAGGGTCGATGATTTTTATTGCTAATGTGTTATGCCTCAGGATGGTCCATTTATCTTAGAAGAGTGTCATGACTCTACTTTTGGAGGGCACTTTGATAGATGTTTGATTGCACAGAAAGCTTTGAGAGTCAAATATTAGTGGCCATCCATTTTTTAGGCTCACACTTCCTATTATGGTGGCTATACTACCATTTGAGAAGTGGGATATTGATTTCATTGGACCTATACATCCTTTGTCAACTACACAAAAACGTTATATTATTGTGGCAATAGACTATTTTACGAAATGGTTTGAAGCCCATGCTACGATGAAGGATGTCGCCAAGAAAACCACGAGTTTTATTTTAGAGCAAATTATTCACTGTTTTGGTCCACTTAAGGAGCTTGTGTGTCTAATTGTGGAATACATTTTTTGAATAAAGTGATTGAAGCTTTGATGGAAGAACTAAAGATTAAACATAATAAGACCACTCCTTTACAACCCCAAGCTAGTGGGCAAGTAAACAGTACCAATAAGCAACTTGTAGAAATTTTATCCAAAATTGTATATGAAGAAGGTAAGCATGATTGGGATAAGAAGTTGTATGTGGCTATTTAAGCTTATAATATGACATTCAAAAGAGCTACAAGACACACCCCTTTTAAATTACTATATAGAAAAGAGTGTGTTTTACATTTGGAGATGGAGATTCCTACAATAAGGTTTGCTCTAAATAATTTTTGGGGAGAAGAGGAAGCATTACAAGAAAGGTTCATTTCCCTTACAACTGGATGATATTAGATTACAAGCCTTGTTACATCAGGAAGTAGGGAAGAAGTGAATGAAAATACTTCATGACCTTCAGACTAAGAAGTATAAATTTGCTAAGGACCAATTGGTTTTATATTATGATGCCTGTTGTGAGCTCTTTCTAGGAAAGTTGGAACAAATGGGATGGTCCTTATAAGATTATTCATATAGAAAAGAATGGCTCTACAACCCTTTTAGTGGATTTGCAAAAGGGGGGTAGAGTTCAAAACTAAAGTAAAATTCAATAAATTAAAGCCCTATTATATATAGGGGCTGATGTCAAACTTGGTGCCTTTGTAGGTCCTTCAGGATCTAGCTTAAACTTGCAGAGGGTACAAAAAATATTTGATGGAAAAAATTATTTCTTATCTTGAGCATCCATATTTAGAGCAGTGTTGCCACTAAGGAAAAGTAATCTAGTGGAGTAAGGGCAATCACATCACTGAGTGGTATGATGAATCTTTCACATGGGATATTACAGTCTATTGCTACCACTGTCATAGAGTTCTTACTAGCATCCTATTGAGTTCAATGAGGAAGGAGGGATTGTACATGTTCTACACCCTCTCTCTCGATTAGACTTTAATTATCATAAGTACGAGTAGATTGATTACCATGGTGGGTTGTATCAATGAAGCCTTGGCTTATGGATTATATTTTGATGGAGCTTCTCGAGGACCTGCTAAGCATGCGAGTGTTGGGGTTGTCATAAAAGATCCTTGTCGTTGAGTGGTTCTAAAAATGGGAGTATATTTAGGCACTGCTTTTATTATGAATAACATGGTGGAATAAAGGCATTGCTTATAATATTAAATCTAGCTAGACATGGTGATATTCATTGGTTATTGGTGAAAGGCAACTCATAGTTAGTGATCAACCAATTGAATGAGACTTATAGTGTGAGAGATTCCATTCTAAGGATGTACCATCGTGCAACCTTGGACACCCTTCAGATCTTTGAGGCAGTGACTTCTTGCCCAACTCATTCCCTGACAATGGAATTTCTTTGTAGATTCCCTAGCTAATTATGCCATTGCTGAATATATCTTTCTTAACTATGGTCCTAATGGGTTTTTACAGTTGCCTCCTAATGTTAGTCCAAGGCTACTATGGGGATTGCTTTTATTGATATGACTTGTTTTGACCACTATGGGTTATAAGCCAGGTAGCAATTGAGCATCTTCCTATTTTTTCATAGATGCATCAGATCATTCAATGGCATATTCATAGGACACCCCTTGCTATTTATGCTTGGGGTTGGCTAATAATTTGTTGCATTTAGTGTAGGGCCTGAGCAAACCATCCCCTTATTCTAGTTTTGTGCTTTAGTATGGTTGGGCTATTGCACAGATACTTCTTATAGCCCAGTCTAGGTGATGTCCTTCCTTTACGGGTCCTTTTCCTTTATGCTATATGTGTATATGTATGTGGGGTATTTTTCTTTTGTTGGGGATCAGCATTCAAGGAATGAAGTCCGAAGATTAGGTTAGGTATGTCTAGGGAGGTTTGAGCAGTTGTCTGCCTCCTGCAAAGTCATTGTTGGGCACTCTTAGAGCTATTTTTGCATGTAGGTTAGGTATGTCTAGGGAGGTTTGAGCAATTGCATGCGTCCTGTAAAGTCATTGTTGGGCACTCTGAGAGCTATTTTTGCATGTAGTCCTAGTGACCCTGTTCTGCTAGCCTATTAGGTAGATGTTTCTAAGAATCCCTATTCGTGGTGAGGCAAATAGAGAAGCTTGCCAAATAAAAGAAGATAATAAATAATTAATATATTTGAAATACATATAAAATATGGAGGTGTGTAAAGAAAGAAAAATTCAAAGAGTAGATGATCACTACCTTGCGAAGGCCTAGTAGGTTCCTAGGGACGAGTTGACCTAGGGCCGATGCCTTGTCTTCCTGGGGGTGGCATTGATCCGGGTTTTATACAACCTAGATTACTACCACAAAATTTGGCCAAAACCCCTATCAAGAGCTTACCATATCACTTTGGGTTTACTCTTCAAGTACTAGGTATGCTACATTGCTTCTCGATTATGATAACTCTAGCAAATGGGGGGAATAAGTTCTTAGGAGGCATGCCAATGTAAAGGGTAAAAGAGATGGTTATCTTAGTGAAGATGGAAATGGATTACACCTAGGAGTTGAGTGAGTGCATGGATTTTTCAAAGGACTAGCCTCCAACTACACATGGGCTCCGCCTACATCACTAAGATTTGGAATCTATCACCATCATTAGAGGACACCTCACCCTAGCACACAAGTCAATATCCACATCATGGTGTCACTTGGATCTTACACAAAAGCTTACAAGCATGGACCCCTTCTGTCACATGCTTATATATATTTATATATATATAGGGGACTAAAGTCAAGCAGCTTTTGGAAGCCATTTTTTATAATCTCAATAACTCCCAAGACAAAGCGAATTTCAAGAAAATTCTCGCGATGCTTGATCGGATTTGACCTGGTCTACAAAGTTTCAGAAGAAACTTTTCTCAGATTCTTCACGGATTTGAAGTTACGAAGGCGCAGACTGCTGGCTACATGCAATTTGCTTCTCTTTTTCACCACACCAACTTTCCATTCTATCCTTCTTGTAAATATATTATAATAATGTGCTTTGGGCACCCACCTCTTGTAATCTAGCTCCATTTATCTATTTTGTCTACCACCACCCTTGGCTTCTTGCATGATGACCAAGGTGGAGACTTGTCCCATCTACTATTCTCTATATTTTCAAAGATGCCATACATAATCTAAGATTATGTTAATCAAGAAGATTAGCTTAATCTAATCCCTCATGGAGGCTATATAAAGAGCCCATGGAGAATGGCGGGGGAGGAGGAGAATGATAAGCACATGAGAGCACTCTAGAATACCCCCATGCTAGCCCATCTCTTGGAGGTAAGCTATGAGTAAGTTCTTTTATTATGTAGCATAATGGCAAGCTTCCTCTACCTCTTCTCCTCTTGTCTCCCTCCCCTCTTATCTCTCTCTCTCATATTCCAATAGAGTATCTAGTGAATATATTCTCTCTTGTAAATTTGTGTCTTGGTTCTTTTGATTCTCTTTGAGAAAAGGGATGTCCTAGCCCATCCTCCCTTTGGCTAGGTGGTGCCCCTCTTTAGTTCTCTTAGCGAGCGAGGATTGGAGGTTGGATGGGTAAGAGGCAACCCGTTCATAATTTCAGCCCTCATTTTTTGTTAAGCTATGAGTAAGTTCTTTTATTATGTAGCATAATGGCAAGCTTCATCTACCTCTTCTTCTCTTGTCTCCCTCTCTTCTCATCTTCTCGTTCCATGAATACATAATGAACAGCTTCCTTTACCTCTTCTCCTCTTGTTTCCCTCCCCTCTCATCTCTCTCTCTCATATTCTAATAGAGTGTCTAGTGCATATATTCTCTCTTGTAAATTTGTGTCTTGGTTCTTTTGATTCTCTTTGAGAAAAGGGATGTCCTAGCCCATTCTCCCTTTGGCTAGGTGGTGCCCCTCTTTAGTTCTCTTAGTGAGGATTGGAGGTTGGATGGGTAAGAGGCAACCCGTTCATCATTTTAGCCCTTAGCATCTAGTCAAAAAATAAAATAGGGATAGTTGGAGTGAAAACAAAAGTGAGTAGAAGCACGGGCGACGAGATAGGACAATGCAAAAGAGATTGCCAGTTTCTTACTTGAGCAAATCATCTATCGTTTTGGTCTGCCAAAAGAAATAGTATCAGATCATGGAATCCATTTTTTAAATAAGGTAATTAAAAGCCTGATTGAAGCATGGAAAATTAAGCATAACAAGACGACCCCCTATAATCCACAAGCAAATGGACAAATCGAAAGTACCAATAAGCAGCTTGTGGGTAGTCGATCCAAGATAGTCCCCGAAAAGAAGCCCCACAACAAACTTTGATGCATCAATGTGCACATGGAAGGTAATTGACCAATCTGGGGCTCTTAATTTAGGAGTTGACGTTAAAGCCTACTTAAGCCTTTCGTAGGCTTGTTGACATTCTTCGATCCAGTTGAATACTATCAACAATTTTTACAAAGGTCTAGCAATCATGCATAGTTTTTCATAAACCACCAGTAGTGTGGCCTAATAAGTATTGAAATCCCTTGAAGTTGGTTAGAGGGGGAAGGTCTACAATTATCATGACTTTCAAGGAGTTTGTGGCTATCCCTCTCCTCGACACAACGTGCCCTAAAATACAACCGTGCTTCACTTGAAATTGGCACCTTTTAAGGATTCAGTGAGAGATCATATTTCCTACACCATTCAAGGACTATTCGTAGCTTTTCTAAGTTTTTAACGTGGAATGGCATATGGGCTCTAACTTAAAAACTATCAAATGTGAGCTTGGAATATGCAATGGGGCAAATGCAAAATATCATTGTGTCTATTGCATGGAAAGTGTTGGGTCTAAAGGTTGGAACAATTTGCGATTGGCAAGAAGAGCCCCAACTAGAGACTCTATAGATTTGTGAAAATTTAAAAACATAGAAGGCATGTGGGATCCTATTCTTTCAATTCCTCTTAGAAATGTTCATATTTGTACTTTGCATGCAAATATTAGAATAATTAATGAGCTTCTCAAGTTGCATCTTGACTATGCATATTCATTTAAGCCATTATCTTTATTAGATAAGTGTATTGAAAAATGCAAGGCATTACTCTTAAAAATGGATTTTCAGAGGGATTAAGTTTACTTAAGAAAATATCCAATACTTGCAGGGAAAACAAGAGATTTCTTGACCAATGTCTCAATGGGAGGCTCAAAAAGCCTGACGAATTCTAGGAAACCATACAAGAAAACAACTGAAGATAAACATTCTTGCTGAGAACACATCAAAAATATGTTTTCTAAATACTTGTTTAGCATACTTTCTATAATAACAATTGGTTTTTAAAAAACATTCATATACAAAAATGCAAAAAATGGAATTTTGAGAGCAATTGAATGATTAGATAGATCTCGATATTGGAGAGTAATAAATAGATGTTTGTGCAATGTCATATGGGTTCTAGGGCATGGAGATTGCTTTAGCATGGCCTCATATTGTGTGTTAAGGCACATTCCTATACGAGTTTTCTCATTTCACTATGTACATAAGAAAATGACAATGCTTGCAAAACCTATCAATGGGAGTTGGTGAGAAGGGGAAAATGAGATTAAATGTGCTGACTCTCTGATCTTTTGTATATGCATATAGGTCAATTTTCTAGTATAACAAAGATAGTAGCACAAGTTTTCTCGATGCTATCTTCTACATCACCACAATATGTATTGTGAAAAACATGAAACAATATGATTGTACACATGGGACACAATGTTGTTTTCCTTTTGTTTGTGCACTTTAGAGTATTCCACACCTTGCATGGAAAGAGCATAAAAGCATGGTATGGATGCATAGCAATTACTTGAGAAATCCGTTGATCCACGTGGAGTGGAAGAGGATCCATAGTTGTAGGTTAGGGCATTTATTCTTGGGGAAAATTTTATGTGAGGTTATGAAAAGTCTCCTAAAATGATAAATATCAAGAGAGGAGTATGTTAGGATGTTTTACATATTGCAAACGATGCATCTTAGGGCCACTCTCTAGGGTATAGGGGAGCTATAAGGGCCATAGCAATTGGTTGAGGGTGCCCTTTATGTATGTCATTCGGGTGAGATAGTCACCTACATGTAGGAAACTCCTTTGCTTGGAGTCGAGAGGGGTAAGTAGTTGGACTACAATCCAAAATTGCATCTAGAAATGCAACAGTTAGAAGAGTTATTTATAGTACCTAGACACTCCTAGATGCAAGGCCATGCGGGGTCATTTTGGAATGTTTAGGAGCCCAGCTAGAGCTAATAGAGCTAGTGTCGGTCCCAACACATGGTGTGCTTGTCAAGAGCTACCAAAAAGTGGTTGTTTTGAAACCTTGGCTATAAGGGACATTTTTTTTTTGTTTCTACTTAGGAGTTGCCTTGAAGCAGTGCATATCAAATTGGGGCTAATTAAAGCCTTTGTCATTAGCATGAAGGTTAGTCTAAAGAATCTCCATAATCCAAAAGATAATCTATCAATCCTATAAACGGTTTATGGGATTTTTGGTTGGTCATGTGGCTAACTATTTCATCCTTTGCCCTGTAAGTGATACCATGCTTGAGTTTGGGCCACTATGGGAAAGCACCCATGGAGCTGCCTACGAGATTAATAGTCCATGGAAGTTAGAGAAAAGAGAAAGTAAAAGTAATGTTAAGATGAAACAATCATCTATGACCACTAATGATGATAACTTTGTAAAAGAAAAGACTATGATGACAATCATCAATATGTACATAACAAGCATGATTATGACCCAAAGATACATTTGATGCTAATGCCTGGCACAGTTAGGTACCATAGTGAAATTATCAAGATCCACAAAGCATTGGATGATATCTGTGTGTGTGAAAACCATTGTTAGCGAGGAAGGTTCTATTGGGACCTATCCTTGGTTCTAGTAAAGTGGTGGAAGATGAGAATATATTTGCTAAAGCACCATTAGTGAGTGATGGAATAGGTCCCTTGTTGCATAGTATTGGGCTCCCTAAATTTCTTTTTGAGTCGATGGAAAGGGAAGTCCATGGAATGAGTAACTTTCCTACACTGTTAGAGGTGGAAACGAAGGGATGCAGAATCTCTAAGATGTTGAAACTAGGTCAAGATCGATGTGAAGATCTAGATGACCCAATGTTGATCCCAAAGAAGATGGCTAAATACCCTCCTCCTTACAGAGATCTCCCATTGTTTTATGGGCTACTAGATGAGGATCTGATGGTGTATTTGAAAAAATACAGCCTAGTTTTCCATACATGTACATTTGATTATATACATCTGATGCTTGTGTTTCTAAGTACCTTGAATGGAGAGGCCAATAAATGATATTGGAGCCTCCCAAGAGGGTCAATTAGAACCTTTGAGGAATTGTGACAAATTCATAGATGAGTATGAGAAGAAGGTTCCCCATGACTCAAATCTTGGCACAACTTGCACAAATTCAACAAGAGTCATATATCTCTTGCAAAGAGTACACAAGAGCCTTTGATGAAATTCACAAATGGCACCTCTACCAAAAATCAGACGACCAATTGGTATATCAACTTGACGATCAGATTACAAGATGTGCGGCCTTCCTAACAACATTGGATAACTTGGCCACTGTGCAAAATGTGATAATCCTAAAGTCCAGAATGCATTCCATATTAGCAATAGTCACATGGACTTTGGTAATGCAACCTTCAAGTTGCCTTAAACTCCTCATTAGCCATTCGGAGAATTGTGGAGGCCTCCTTTTGGATTTTCAGTCCTAGCCTTTCCATCAATTTTGAACTCTTAATGTTGACAGAAGTTCCCATGTCCACGAAGGCATATTTCACTAATATGCCATCAACATATGCTACTACCCTTGGGCAATGCTTCTCAACATGTTCAAACCAATCATCTCCTACTCGAGCTATTCCCGGGGGATAAACATTATACTTAGTGCGAAGAATCTTCTTGAACTCTTTACACACTCCTGGAGATAACTTGATCAACTGTAGGAGATTCACATCATGCTTTACCTCACAAAGAGAAATAGCCAAATTAATTTCATGATAATTAGCAATGGTTATCTTCTCCTGCCAGACCATTCTTTCTCTTGGTCACTGTCTCTTTCTTAGCTTTTATCTTCTTCCTTGGCAGCTCCTTATTGGAATCAACTTTGCCATCAACAACTTTTAGAGGACTAGCTTCCACATCAAGGTTAAGGACTTGCATCCCCTTATCATCCTATTTAGGGTTTATCTCAATAGGTTGTTTAGATTATCCATGTCACCTTCTTTAACATTTTTCCTCTTGTAATGGCTTGCAAATTGGAAGCCTTAGTGGTGTTAACATGCACAGCTTTGACAATGCTAACACCATTACCGCTGGGCAACTCCTTTATGGTAGCTTTTTCTCATTGAAGTATTTGTTTTGGTCCCTCAACTTTCTGAAGGTTATTCCCTTGTGCTCAATGATTTATTGGATTCGATTGCTTACTCCCTTACTGAAGATAGCTGATCTTACTCTAGCAAGTACTAGCTAGATGGCCAAACTTCCCACATATGTCACATGTGACATTAGGGTAGTTTCTTAGAAATGGTTGACCACCACACCCCTTACAACTAAATCTTGATGGATCACCCTCTTTAGGGCATCGACTTCCTATCAAGTTTTGCTACTTCTTTAGGAAATTAATATCTATGGCTATTTGTCTATACTGTTCCGCTATCATATCGGTATAATGCTTCACCATGTCCTTGACTTTACCAATAACATTTGATATATTAAACTCGTAGCCGCCATTATCTACTTATCGTTCAGTTGGTCTAACCAGCTAATTAGAGACTAGTTACTTTGATTAATTGAAACAACATTAGGGTTTGTCATTTGTGTTCCATTATTTAGCGAAGCCATTGACATGGTCACATTAGATGGAGCTGGCAGTATGGGCACACTCTGCATTATGTTTCCTCTCCCATTCGAATTGGTCATGGGTTCCCCTTGACTTTCACCAATCAATGCCAAATTATTTCCAATCCCTAGACTCGAATTCAAGTTTGCTCCAGATGCGTAATCCACTTTTAATCATAGTTCTACCTCATTTTCCTAGAGTGTGCATGATTAGTTTCTCAAATCTATTGGTCCCAACAATAGAACCAAAATATTGGTGCTCTCCCAGGTGAGCAATACCATCGGTGTTAACCCCATTCCAAGAAAGGCAAAAAAAGAGAAAAAAAGAAAGCAAAAGAAAATTTTAAAATACAAGGCAAAGTGAAAAAGGTGTCTCGATAGGAAAAATAAGAGGAAAAAATGGCTAAAAGCACAAAGACACCTTAAAAACCCAAGGCAAGTGCAAAAATGGAAGATGTGCATTTTAAAATGCAAAGGCATCCCTAAATCTTTGTAAAAGAGCACCAAGATCCCTCCTATGCAATTTGTAAACAGTAGACATGCATGGGTGAAGCCATAATGTAAATAGAAGGGAATAGGAAAAGAGGACATATGCTAAAATGGCCAGTGATATAAAAAAGGTGTAGGTGCCCTAAAGGGATTAGGGCATATATAAAAGCCAAAAGGTAAATAGAGAAGCTCATTCTTGTGTGTGGCCAAAAGTATCTCTCCTCTTCTTCTTCTTCTTCTTCTTCTTGCTCTTGCTTGCTTATGCTTGTGCTTGAGAGAGAAGTATGATAATGTGAGTGTGTGAGGATGAGGGACCATGGTGGAGAAGCTCTCCATCTTCTCCTCTCTTCTTCTATTCTCTTCTCTTCTCTTGTCTCGTGCACATGGCAATGGAGCATGGAGCTTGGAGTTTGAGGATCGAGCTTGCTTGAATCTTGCACTTGGATTGTGGAGCTACCAGAGTGCTTGAGGGAGGAGGTAACTTGATCGAGCATAGAGGTAAGCTCACTACACTCATAGGCTTGAGAGCACGCACCACTAGGTGAGAGGTGGCTACTAGTATTCGACTTGCAACAAATAAAACAATAAGCGGTCCATGGGTCTTGATAGTCGAGCATGAGCTCCCACATTTTGGTTCCAATGCTGCCAGGACCAATGGATTCAAGCTTTGAGTGCTTGTGCACTCCAAATCGAGCATGGTTTTCCCGAACAGGTGTTCGAGGTAGACAGGTAGGAAGAAACAGAGTTTGAAGAGGTATTCAATCTCCTTAGCAAGTAAGTTTTTTTATTTTTTGAATCTAGATGAGTAGATTGGATTAGTGTAGTCATTTGGTTGTGATTTGAATGCATTAGGATAAAGAAAAAACAAGAAAAAGAAGGTTATACACAATAGGATTTTTGCCGTTGTAAATCAACCAATCAAGGAAAAAGGGAGAGAAAAATAGCCGCTAGGAGCAATGGGAGAACATGTGCACACCATTTGAATTTCAATTCTTCTATCCTAATGCACTGAATAAGGTGCTACTTCCACAAATGATTAAAGGGGCCATATAGCTCTCCAAGAGGCTAGAAAACCAGTGTGGCAAATGAGAGAGTCAAAAATCCCACATTGTGGAGGAGAGAATCTACTCGATTATATTGGGAGGATAAGATCACAAAAGAGCCTAGAAAGATCAAAGGCTATGAAGCCCAACCTAAATGGTACCGAAGAATGTGGGACACTAATTTTGAGGCATGGATGGCCTTTTGCAACACGTTACCATATGAAAGGGCTGATCCCACCTAGATGGCTTACCTAAAGCACCACGCTGTGGATTTTGACCAAGGGAAGCATGGCAGGTAGGACTTCCCTTTGATCTATAATTTCAATGCCTCCAACCTTGAAGAGTGCCTTGTTTTTGGAGATCAAGACCTCTGACCTTCCATCACTCACTTCCTAGATGAGTTCATAGCATGCCCTGACCTCGCCTTCCTTACCACCTATAATTACCTCTATCTCTTGCAAATTCTATTAAAATAAAAGCTAGTACCACAGGAAGAGCGCCTGCCACTACTCTACTTTGACATCAATGCCGAAATAGATAGTTGTGCAATGACTTGCCTCATGTTGAGGGCTGCTCTCTTGCCAATATTTTGTATGAGTCTCTTGGAAGATATGAATGATAGTAGATTCTTAAAATATAACCATCCTTTCCTCTCTACTACCGCACTCAATGTAAGGATTAATCAAAAGGGCTACATGCTAAGCCCTGCATTCCTTAGCAAACCCCTTAGGCCCCCTTGTGAAGCTCCTAAAAAGCATGAGGATGACATCTAGCTTGTCTCCTCCTACTTGTACCAAAAAGAAAAAGGAAAGAAAGGAAAAGGAAAAAGAAAACAAAGAAAAAAGAAAAAATAGAAAAAAATAGAAATGAGAAAATGAGAAAAAGGGAAAGAATAAATGAAGTCCATTATAACATCATAGTGCCACAACCACTACACCTAGGGGTTCTCAAGCTAGGTGCATTCGGTGGTGTCGATCAACTGGCTCTGTGCCTAACCCCCTAGCCCATTTTGTTCCCCCACTTCACACTTAGGGCTCATCAAGGGAAGGACACACCTAGGGAGGTCACACTCGCTTATGCGGTTAAAACCTGTCTCCCTAAGCTACACCCACCACAACTCCCCTTTACACGAACTAAGTCCTCAAGTGTGGAACAACACCCCAGGCTTGCGTTTGATTCAATACAACTCCCAATTCCACTGGCACGGACACAATGCATTTCACAGCAAGGTAGACACACCCCCTAGGCAAGGCAACTTCTTTTCCTTTTCAGGTGAATTCAACCAACTACGACAACCGATCGACTTTGAAGGCCCACCATCCACTCAATATACTTTCAGTCTCCACAACCTCAACCATTTTGATATGCTTCTTCTCCACGTCCAATGCCCACGAGGCCCCATCATCGACCTCCATGACAACCCTTCAACTATCTGAGCCCTCTCATCAACAAAGGCCACAAGTGCCATGGTATTGGCACTCAACTAGGAGGGGGGTAATGTTAACGCTAGTGCAAGAAAGGCCAAAAAAAAAAAGGAAGAAAAAAAAACTTTAAAATACGGAGCAAAGTGTAAATAGGCAACCTAACAGCAAAAATAAGAGGAAAAAAGGCCAAAACTACAAAAACACCTTAAAAACCCAAGGCGAGTGCAAAAATGAAAAATGCACATTTTAAAATGCAAAGGCACCTCTAAATCTTTGTAAAAGAGTGCCATGCTCTCTCCTATCTAATTTGTAAAGAGTAGACAGGCATGGGTGAAGCCACGATGTAAATATAAGGGAATAGGAAAAGATGACCTAGGCTAAAATGGTTGGTCATGGAAAAAAGGGATGGATGTCCAAAAGGGATTAGGGCATGTATAAAAGCCAAAAAGTGAATAGAGAAGCTTATTCTTGTGTGTGGCCAAAAGTAGCTCTCTTCTTCTTCTTCTTCTTCTTGCTCTTGATTACTTGTGCTTGTGCTTGAGAGAGGGAGTGTGAGAGTGTGAGGAAGTAAGTGTGTGAGGGTGAGGGACTGTGGTGGAGAAGCTCTCCATTTTCTCATCTCTTCTTCTCTTCTCTTTTCTTGCGCACGCGGCAATGAATCTTGGAGCTTGAGGATCGAGCTCGCTTGAATCTTACACTTGGATCATGGAGCTACTTTAGTGCTTGAGGGAGGAGGCAACTCAATCAAGCATGGAGGTTAAGCTCACTACACTTGTAGGCTTGAGAGCACACATGGCTAGGTGAGAGGTAGCCATTAGCATTCGGCTTGAATCGCTTGCAACAATAAGTGGTCTATGGATCTTGGTGGTTGAGTATGAGCTCCCACAACCGAGCCTATGGACAGCTTATTGATTCAAGCATTTCAAGCAACCAAAAAATGGCTACTTCTCACACAGCCAATGTGCACTCTCCAATCAAATTAGTGAGCTTACCAGGTGATCCATTCATTATAGTCTAGCCATATAAATCTGTCAATATCTCCATGATCCAAGAATGCACTCAAGTAAGCTCCATTACCAAGCTCCACTTGTTCTGCTCATTGCATGAAGAGAAGAGAAGAGAAACAATAGCTTCTCTAATCTACTATCCGATGTGTGGACACAATGTGAAAAACCCTCGAATGCATCATCATCCGACTTTCTATTAAATCTAGAGAGTCAATGTCATATTAGTCATTAGTATTAGTATCTATAGTATAGATGCTTCAAATTTACAAAATTTTTAGATAATTTTAGTCCATTTTTTATATTTTAGATATTATTTTTTGTAAATATCCTAAAAATGTGTAGAAAATTTCTAGAAAAGGATATTCAAAAAGAAAGTTGCTTTTTAGACAGTTTTGGAGATCTCATGCAAAAAGAAGGTCAAATTCATGCTACGTGCCATTGCAGTTTTCAAGCAGCACTTTGGACAATGAGGAGGAAGAAGAAGTAAAAAGGGAGAATTTTGATTAGGTTTCCTAGGGCTTTACCCCCATTTAAAAGCCAACAAAACCATTATATTTGCCATCTAAGCAACAAAGTAGAAGCTAGTATTTGGTGCGAGTTTTTGGGTATAACAAGGTGAAATAGGACATAGTGAAGGGGAGACTCATTGTAAGAAGGTTTTCTTAATCAAGTATTGGTTTTGGGATACTTTGAGCCTCTAATCTCTTGCATGTGTGTTGTTTCATCTCTCATTGGTCTCTACTCTATGTAATCTCTATCATCATCTCTACTCTCGTACAAGAATCTACCTAATCTCTTACTACCATTAACCCTCGCTTAATAATCTCTCTAATATCATATACATCTATTCATCCATTACTACTCTTATTCACTCCCACAACCAGAGACCTGGCACAACATATGTGCAAATTAATTTGACAGCGGTCCCCTACTCTCACTCACACTCTCCCTCTCTCACACAACAAGAGACACACGAGAGCCAAAAGAGAGCCACAAGTTTGCACACTCCAAGAATGAAGTTATCCTCTTATTTTTTGGCTTATAGACATATCCTCTTTTTTAGGCATCTACCCATCCTTTGGTCCTCTTTCTCAATATATGTCTTATTTTCTTTCTAAGCTTACAAAGCACAAATCATTGTTCATATCATTATTCAACACTCGTCCTTTCTCAAATGCATGTCTTTTTTTCTTTCTAAGCTTACAAAGCACAAATTGTTGTTCATGTCCTTGTTGTGACTTTTTTGATTTTACAACTTGCATAGCAGGGAGCCTGGTGCTTGTACAAGTTAAATTACTTTTCTTGTTTTTTCCAATTCAAACTCTTACTCCTACACTTGCTTGCACTTCAAAGACATTTATTGCACTTTTTCTTTCTTACACTACTTTCATCTTGAAAGGGTTTAACATGCATAATAGCAAGCAACATAACCATCATATGTCAATCCATTTATAGGATATCTTACTCTTGTTGACCTCTACACTTATGAAGCACTCTATGATCCTTTTGGTGTAACAGTCAGTTATCGTATCTATGTCTTCATGAGTCTTGTCTTTATCTTTCATTCTCTATAGCCATGCTCTAGTTCCATGCTTTCCAACAATTTCCACCTCTTTTTTTTTTACAGTAATATAAAATATAACCTTTGTGTCCATAGCTATAGCATTCTCTGTTATCATAACTTGCATTCTATTTGCCATGTCTTCTATGGATCCCCTTGCATCTGGCCTCTACCACCTATATGTGACCGCTCTTATGAGTCATGAGACTACCCTTGATTCTACCCATAATGGCCACCACCGCGGTCTCTATCACAACAACTTTTATCTCTAATTGTGTTAGAGTAAAGCATCTATTCTAAAATGTTTTCACTTTTTGATGAAGATGCAATAAGACCCAAATTTTTCTCTTCTAATATCAATATAGATATTAGATCTACAAAATTAGAAATGGTGTCTATTTTGTTGAGGGAGATTCAAAACTACTTGTACTCCTCACCCAATCCATCCAAACATGCAACTACTATATCATCATTATCAACCTATACTTTAATAGGTCCAAAAGCTTTGCTATTAATCTTCAATATGTAGTCATTGTAGATAGATTAATATGCTTGACATTGTTTAACTTAGAAGCCAATTGTTTATGTCTTTGTACCAAAGAGTTTGACTAGGCTATTCCATGCTTCTACACAGCTATATGCATCTTGCATATGCCCAATCATAATGTCTAAACCACTGATGGAAAGCTAGTACATAACTTTTTGAGTAGTCTAGTTTCATTCCTTAATTTTATTTGCCTACTCAAGCGTGGCATTTTTCTATGGTAACTCTAGAGCCTCAACATTATCTCCTTCAATGTAGTCCCAAATAATCTTTATCCATAAGGAAATTGATTAATCTAGAATTTCAAGCATGAAAGTTGTGCTTGTTAAGCTTGTTGTACTGACAATCTAATTAAATCCCTCAAAAATTATGCAACAAAATCCACAAATATGCCATAATCGAGAACCTACTAATTCAAGTAAACGCTCACTTGTACTGAACCTAACACATAAGCATATCCTCTGCAACATCGATAATATTTGACAATATACAAATACTATGTGCCATATCCAATACCTATAACCTATTTGCAAAATTACAAGGTTTGTAGAGTATGTGAATCTTACCAAATTCACATACAAACAAGCTCAAACTCTTGAGCAAAGGTTGATACAAAAATGGACCATCAATCGAAGATTGTATGAGAGAAATATCCATAGGTGTACTCCATAGTAGAACTTTCTTATAGACTATTGTGCTTGTAGCTCATAGCTCCTTGCCCAAACATCCCTTTGGTATCCCATCAAAAGAAGAGAGGAGAGAGAGGAAGCTTGAGCCCTTATAGGATTGAAAAACATACAAGGAAACTGCACACAAGATACGAAGTTGAAATCCTAGTCTTTCTTCTTCTTCTTCACTATATGAGTTTCCCTCAAATAAGAGAGAGTACAACATACGTAAGATAGAAGTAGTCCCCATGGTATGAATATGCTAACTAGAAAGATAACTAGATAAATATCCTATAACTCTGGTAGGTGGACTAACCGATGTCTAGTTGTAAAGTACCATTGGAATGATATGCCGCCAACCATGTCCGTGGTGTGAGTGTGAAAATAGACATCTAGGTATGTGAGTGTCAACTCATGTTGAGCTTAACATCTCAACATACAAAGCTCAATCAAAGGGTAAGGTAAAGGTGATGAAGCATGAAATGAAGTAAGCAACCAAGCAAATGATAAGAAGCTCTTTCATCTTGTTTGATTTACCTTTGAGTATAGCTACAAAATGCTCCTAAGGTTGGGAGCTCTACAATCTCTAATTACAATAAAACTTTGAATAGCAATGTGTATACTATGAATACTATCTCTTTAAGATGTCTCATTATGATTTTTTCCCATCCGATGTCATTTTGGCCTTTTTTGCAAGTTCATCAAAAACAATATTAGGTATACTAGAGATGTAACTATGTTTGTCATTTATAGTTGAAGAGGTTACAAATTTTGGATCTATAAGCTTTTGAGTGTTTACTAGATTGTAGAGACCAAGGTCATATGCATATAGCTTGCAACCTGTAATTATTGTTATGTAGTCAAAACAAAGGTTGAAATTAGAGATGGAAAAAAGCACCCATTGTAATTATGCTCATTCTAGCAAAATCAAAAAGGACAAAAGTGAGTAGCTCTTGAGTCTTTATTGTGTATCATTTTATGATACAATGACTATTGATGGTTTATCTAAGAATGATGTATAATATGTAAACGCATGTGCCTTTAATCACATCACTTTGAAAAGAGTGGCTTAGAGAGATGTGCAGTCTAGAGTCTCTAGGCTATGTGGAGATATAAGATGATACATCCCATCCCATTACTTACAATGGAAATGTTCCCTTGAGTATGCAAAATAGTAAAATAAATTACTTAGCTGAGTACCAAACATAACTAAGAACTTGGTTTCTGTTGGTCAGTATGGTACATGTCAATTTGGAAAGTAGTCAAGGCATGCATTTCCACATGAAAAGAATGTATATAAGAAGCCACTTGGCTTGATAATTTTGATGTGTGGAGTCCTACAAAGATTGCAACTATGAATGGATGCATGTATTATGTCTCTTTCATTGATTATCATACTTGAAAATGATGGGTTTATTTTATGTGTGAGAAAACTAACATGTTTGATTTAAATAATCTTTGGTTGAGAAGGAGAAAGGATTACATATTAGATTCATAAGGTGGATGGAGGGGGAGAGTATTTCTCCAATGATTTTTTTGGTTTCTTGCAAAAAATGGCATTCAAATGTAGTTTACATGTAAATACTCTAGAGCAAAATGGAGTTGCTGAGTAAAAACACATGCATATTACAAAGGCAGCTCAAAGAAAATTGCCTCACTAGTATTGGGTTGAAGCAATTGCTACTATTGTATACATTATGAACAGGACACCTACAACTGTTGTACATATGGTATAACACTTGAGAAGAAGCATGGAGGTAAAAAGCCAAATCTATCCCACTTGAAAGTATTTGGATGTATTGCTTATGTAAAGTTGTTTCTAGTTTTTGATGAGTAGGTCTCTCTCATGATCACTAAAGAGATCAACATGCATATAAAACCTCTGAAAGAAATGGTGAACAAGTCCAAGCATTTTAGGAAAAGGATGTGGTAGATCCTCCTTAAGCAATTGTATTATGGAACGCACTGGTGATAACCAACAAAACATATTAAATAAGTAATTCAGTGAAAATTTACAGATTTCAAGAGGATATGGAAACTTTAGAGGTGGGGGGAGCTCTAGAGGAAAAGGTGGATAGCAAAACAAAGGTTCTAGCAATTATGGTATTATGTTCATTATTGTGGCAAAACAGGTCATCTTGTAGCCCATTGTTATGCTTAGAAGGATGATTTCCATAGTGGTAAATTATAGCAAGGAAAATATGCATCATCTTCACAATAGAATAAAGAAAAAAATGAACATATGTTTGTTATGTAGCATATGATAAATGCTATTACAGGAAAGGAGACACATGATGATGGATGGTATATTGATTCAAGTGTATCTATGTAGAGATTACACAACACAATGGATAGAATCTGAGCAAGGAGTAATGAACACATAGTAAATATGAGAAGAACAAAAATTGTTTTAATTTTAAATGAATTGATAAAAATATGGCTTTGTCCACCCATGTACTTTCATTGTGAAGCTTAGATGGTGATCCAAACAGATGATAGACAAAGAGCTTAAGTGTAGTTGGAAGAACTCTGACTAGGTAAAAGATAGATTAATGATGTCTTTGGAGGGGTCTTCCTTTTATAGCCTAGGAAAGTAGTCTAATCTACTTGTCCAACCATATTACGAACCTTCCCTAGTTGGCCAAGAAACCATTCAACTAGATCATTCTTTGTGACACATCTCTTAAGAATAATTCAATTGGATCATCCTACATAGCCCATGCAAGAGATCATGAGTGCAACAACATAAGTGATATCAAAAGAAATTCAAAAGATACAACTTGATCCTTTTGTCTTGGGTTCCTTATCCAATCTAACCATTTCAATCATCTCTGTCCGATATGGTGGCAAAGTCATTAATGATATCCTCCTAGATAGAGAATCGAGGGTCAACATCATTACAGTGGCAACATGCAAAGTTGTTTGGGCTGATGGCTAGTCCCATTTCTAGTCTACATGGTTAAACAACAATGGGTGTATCCACTGGGAATTATTTTGCTTGTGCTAATTGAAGTGGCCACTATCCACTTTCTGGTTTTATTAGTCTTGCTCAATATGGAGTAGGCAAGAGAAGATTATTGCCTCTCAGGTTAGAGTTAGCTATAACTGGGATCAAGATTGGATGACCATCTACCATGGTCATCACAAGGTTTGTTTCTCACATTAAATAATATTTCTCCCCCACCTCAAGCATTCAGGCCAATGGTGGTAGCCAAGACAGTCAATATGGTGGAGGATCTGGATGATGATTATGATGATGATGAAGCCACTTTCTTGGCAGCTAATGTCGATATTGAGCCTTTCTGTTTAATGGATGTTCTATAAATCAATAAGCAATATCTTATTTTTCCATTGGTGGTGGTTTCTTTCCTTTGGGAATATGTTCCTTGGGTAAGCTCCTCATGAATATATGTGTGCCTCATGTGGGTTCAAAATAAGATATTTTTAAAATACCAATTTTATAGATCTTTTACATATAGAAGGGTGTAATATAAATGGGTTATTTATAGGTTGAATAGAAAATGGTTATGTTTTATTTTGGAAAAATTCACAAGTAAGGATATTTACAAATAGGCCTTGAATGCACTTGATGTAGAGGATATATATATGAACTTCCCCGAGAGATGTTCCAAAAGAAGAAGAGGCAGCATTCAAGTAGCAAAACTAGTGGAATCAACTATTTAGGATTCAAGAGAATATGATGTGGAAGTTGTAGCAATTGCCGATTTCAATGTGGTAGAAGTACTATAGCAAGAAAGGGACTCCAAGGCCCAATTTGTAGAAGGTGACAAGAGTCACTAAAGATCAGATTGTTATAGTCCATATGGGCCTTGGTGATGCTAAGCTTGTCAAAATCAATCCCCACCTTGCTCTAGAGTCCCAGGAGCAACTGATCTCTTTACTCTAAGAATTTAAATATGCCTTTTTTTGGGATTACTTTGATGGGAAAGGCTTGGATCTGTGTGTCTATCAACATCATATTCCACTTGAACCAGATGCACTTTCAAATCATGTACAACGGTACACAATCAATTTGCATATGCCAAAGCTAATGAAGGAAGAGTTAGACTTGCTCCAAATATATTTTATTACTCCAATGGATCAAGCAAAATGGATTTCTGCTATAATGATTGCTCCCAAAAAGAATAAGAAGTTTTGAATCTATGTGGATTACTGTAAGCTAAATGAATTAACCATTCTAGAGCCTTTTCCCATCTAGATAGCATTTTCGATGTACCTAACAAACTTTATGAGGGTACTCTTTGATTATTTTAGTATGTTTGAAATGATACACTTACACCTTCACCATCTATGGTCTATCTTACCCAATGTTGGGAGGTTGACCTCATCTTGAATCCCATGAAGAGTTTGTTTGCCATGTAAGGAAGCATGCTTCTGGGACATGTCATTTCAGGAGATGGAATTGTTGTTGGCCTATAGAAGGTGATTGTGATTATGCAAGTGGAAGTTCCAAACTCTCCATCAACTATTTTGCAATTTCTTGGCCACATACACTAGCATGGGTAGCATTTGCAACTCTTTCCCATGTCACTATCTCTTTGAATAAGTTGTCCCATGTTTTGAAATTTTCATTCCAAGTGGGATGAGATTGTTAATTTGGCTTTCCAATGGCTTTGGCTCATTTTTTCAAAATCTCTAATTTTAAATCCCTCGAATTGGAATAAGGAGTCTCATGTCTTTCTAGATGCATCAGATTGTACTATTGGTAGTGTACTAATATAGGAGGATTCCAAAGGCTAGTTTAGCCTATTAATTATGCTAGCCGATGGCTTTTAGCAAGGTGAAAACCATTATTTTGTTGCAAAACAAGAATTCTTAGGGATTATCCATTTAGTCGAGAGGTTTTAGTATTATTTATTGGGCCATGCCTTTATCTTTCATGTGGATCATTCAACATTAGTTTTCTTGGTCAAGTAGCAAAATGTTACTGGTTGTTTGGCTCAATGGATCCTACTACTTCAAGAGTTCAAGTTTCAAGTTATTCACAAGCTTGATGTCCAACATGTGATTGCCAAATTTCTTTTTCGGCTGGATTTTGGTGAAGTTCTAGGAGGTGTGGATGATGATTTTCCCAAGCTTAGCTCTTTGCCACTATGTTAACTAAAATTTAGCAAATGGGCATGCAAATTCTTCATGGTCCTAGTATGAAGAGATATTTACTTTTTTAATGATGGGTAAAGTCTCAAATCACTTGCTAATAATTTAGCAAAAGCAGCTTACACTTTGTAATTGGCAATTTGAATGTATTTTAGGTCAACTTTATTACCAAATTCTATCCAAAGTACTTCAAAGGGTGGTTCTGCCAATGGAATGTGAAGCTATCATGAATGAATCCAAACAAGGAGTCTCTGGTGGCCATTTTTTGATAGAGGTAACCATTTAAAAAATTAAGCAAGCTGGATTGTGATGGCCTACAATGCATAGTGATGTGCAAAAGTGGATCTACAGATGTGATCCTTATCATCTCAAACCAATGGATTAGCTAAATTCACTAATAAAGTTTTGTGAAAGATAACCAAGTTGGTGGAGCATCATTGGAAGGATTGGGATACTAAACTTTCAGTAATCCTGTGAGCTTATCGAACTTTATATGAAGTGGCCACTGATCTCTCTCCATATAAACTGGCTTTTGGGATTGCAAGTGGTTATTCCTCTAGAATTTTTGGCTCCCAAAATGCAAATTGTAGTGTTGAATACGCTCCCTCCAAAGGAGTCTCTCCCTTTCTGGTTGAAAGTTCTAGCCCAACTAGATGAAGCCCCAATCTAGAATTCTTATCTTTTGTCCAAGGTGTAGTTGTAACAGCAGGGCATAAGTATCAAATGGATCACTTGTCCACAAAGTGGCTCTTCAAATGAGATTACATAGTCCTAGTTTTCAACACTAGATGAGGAAACTACTGAGGAAATCCAAATTATGATGGAGCAAACCATCATAGGTATTTTGCAACACTGGCTTTAATGGATTTTACCTTACTAATCTTCAAGGAAATCTTCTCCCTCATATAGTACATGGATTCTTGCTACAACATTACCAAGCAACTGGCTTGGTGTGTCATTTTCCCTTATCACATAGTTTCAACGAGTCTTCAGACTCTCTAGTTCTTCAATCTACAAATGCAACACCACCTATTATTATGGTTGTGATAGTCATGGCTATTCAAGTCCAAATGACTCCAATTGTAGCCTATCTAGTCTATGTGGCAAGCATTAATGACCCTCACTCATTAGTTTGGGTAGTCATTTATTTTGGCAATAGCACAAGGCTTCACATTGCAAGTGACACATCACGGGATGGGCGGATAACATGGAAAACATGCATTGTTGCATACTTTTAGACCCTTGATCATTGGCCAAGCGATGTTCAAATGTTATTATTCTTTGCACTTGGGCTCATTTTTACCTTGTCACATCATGCTTTCGCTCTCTTATTGCTCTTTTTCCTCCCTTCTTGTGTGCTTCTCTTTTGTATGATCTACCCTAACATTGTGGTGGAAAACACCATAGCTTTCGACAAGGTAGAACCTATGCTACTATTAGGACCTAAAATGTGTCCGACACTAGTTATAGGACTCTAGCCCAAGTCTCCTATTATGCTTACCAAACTACTCTCATGGCCTCGCGGACCAAGAGTGACGGGTAACTATATACTACTCTAAACAAATATTGTGTTTGTATTGATTGTAGTCCAATGGTTTTCCCTTCCCAACTCTAGCATAGGGAGTATTCAAATATATATGTCATCAATACCTCAATTCACATACACAAAGAGCTCCCTCAATAGAATGTTGTGGCTTTTACAACTCTCTTACACCCCGAGGATTAGCTCTAGGATGCACCATCTTACACATAGAACATAAATGTAACATAGTCCTCTCATAATATTATCGTAATGATCTGGGAGACTGTATATATTTCTCACTTAATCAATTTTCCCTAAGGTATCACACCAACCTATAGCAAAGGAAAATCTTACACTCTCAATGTTGATCATCACCTAGGTATAAAAATACAATGTATCCAAGAATTCATCTTCTTATATTATACTTTGATTGCACAAACAAAGTGTATGGCACTCTTACTCAGACAACTTAACTAAAAACCAGCCAACGTGAAGTGCACAAATAATATTTTCATGATTTCTTTCTAATAGCATCGTATTGTGTTACTAAGGAATAGCATCGGACTACTAACCCATGCTACTGAACCTCTTAAAACTTATATAAATCACATCCTAAATACTAAGATATGCAAAGAAATCAACAACGTGATCAAATGCATTTCTATATCGATCCCACGCCCTTACTATTCACATTTAGATTGCTTCCATAAATGTAGGGAGATTTTGTGATAAATTTTCATAGAAACAAACTCTAAAACATGCACTTTAACATGTAAATAAAGGAAAACTAAGACAAACTCTCATGCTTTATCTTCATTATGCATTCACAAATATTCTCCTATTTTTTTATATGCAAAAACTATTTTTCTCTTCTTTTTTACTATTTTCCATGAAATTGTTTATTTATTTCAACATAACTTATTGCCTTTTCTAACTTTTCCGATTTATACGACTAATGAGAAGTGTAATCCATTAGCATATTTAATTTCATACCATATGAACATCATTTGAATCCCAAAATCCAAAAGCAATGCCATTTTTCATTAAATCTCATATTTCAGATTTTGTGAATTCATTGTTTTTAATATACAAAAAGGAAAATGAATGAATTTCTAACATTGCAAACATTAGCAAACATGTTTCAATCATTCACAACCATTTTTCTATCATATGCATACATACATCTCATACTTCGAGGAAATGGAGCCACTAATGTAATTTTCTAGCCACTAATACTTCCAAATCACTTGATCTACTTGTCATTCTGCTCTCGAACCATCGTCCATTAGCATGGATTCATCAAACCAATCCTCCCTCTCTCTCTCATAAACAACCATATGAACAAGGAACAAAGAGGAGAGAGAAAGAATGATTCTTTATCTTACTAATTACTACACCATTCTTTGTGAGAATCGAAGCATTGGGGAGTGAAAAAATGATACATCTAATGCCCAAGAGCAATATGAATATCATTTTTTTAGGGAGAGGAGGCACAAAAAAAACATGTCTTCCCATCTTATGAGTAGATTTTGACTCTTGGCCCCTTAACTATGATTAGTCACTAACCTACAACTTATCTAGTTCCATTTTAGGTTTTTCACACTTGGTTATAGTGGTTCCGACCCACTTGGAGGGGTAAACAGCCTCAGAATCTCGATCTAACTGGATGGACAGCTTTTTGGCATCAAAATCTATCATCGTGGCCTCGTCACTTGCTTTCTAGCTTCCAGATTCAATAGAGTTGCTTCATAACACCAAACCTTATGGCCATTAAATGGGGATCAAATGCACTTCAATTAACAAAGGACACTTGCCTTGGATTCTTGGTATCAAAATGCATCTAGGAAAACTTTAGCTCCTTGATTCATTTTGCACCAAACATGCCCCTTTTATGAGTCTCAATGTCATTTTGCACTTGAATTTTGGCTTTAAAATCTACTCTCATCGGCAACCATGGGATAGAGCGACTCAACCCCTTAAATCCACGAATTAATCTGCACAATTAGAAACCATAAAGAGCATCAAGCTACTACAAAGAAAATACACAACAAAACACAAACACAGCTCTCACCCTATCCCTTGAAAAAATCAAAGCATGAAGCCCACAATAGGCCAAGCATAATCTAATAGATATTCGGAGCTAGTCACTAACCAACTGCTCCAACACAAAACGACGAAAAAGAACTATCAAAGGAGTCATCCTAAGTGGTGGTCTAACCTATCTACCTTGACCTAGGAGGATAACTGGGCCAAAAATTCCTACTAGGCAAGGACTCATATAGCCTAGTCTATATATTTTTTCTAGTTTACCATATTTTTCTTCAACATTTCATACTCGGGCGTGTGGGGTGTGGCTAGTGGCCTATTTAAACGTCGTATTATACGCCCAAACCGCCACATATAATTTTGTATCCACCGTCCATTAGCTTTATTTCCTATTTTTGTAGAAAGCAAACTCAAAAGCTAAAAGCTTGTCATATTTTTGTAAATTGGGCTATTATTGAGCATGAAGATGGAAATATACATAAAATACATGCTTTGTGAAACGCTCACACAAGGCATGGGGGGAGATTGAACCCAATTGGTCTCTTGCTTCTTGTCGTTCATGCTTTTACATTGTTTTTTGTGCAAAAAGGTAGAGTTCATTGTTCTTGGGGACCTTCTGGGATTCACTACGTGAGCATACAGCGACCGATTTGCGCACCAGTGGGTGAGCCTTTAGCCCTTTGCATTTACACATTTGTGGCCCCATGTCGTGCCGCCCGGTCCATAGGGTGGCACGAAGTACTTTATTACATTCATAGACAATTATTTGCATAAGATTTACGTCTATCCTATTAGCAGAAATCGGATGTTATATCTATGTTTCAATGCTTTCTTGCTATGATTAAGAGGTCGTTTAGACATAAATGAAATACTCTATGGCTTTTGAGTACCTTTGTGATGAGAGGGGTTTTAAGTGGTCAGCTAACCACCCTATACACCCCGCCCCAGAATTTTGTTGCAAAGTGCATGAATAGGACTATTCATAAAAGAGTCTATAGTAGTATACTTAGTCAAGTAGGCTTACTACAGCACTTTTGGGCTAAGGCAGATTTCCTACCACCATGTATCTCATTAATAGATTCCCATACATTGCTTTAGGTATTAGAGTTGCAAAGAAGGTATGGTTTGGTAAACTTCCCTCATATGCATACTTGTAAGTCTTTGAATATGAGGCTTTCTACCATGTGCCCAAAGATAAGTGTAATATGTTGGATCCAAAGTCTGTCAAATGCATCTTTCTTGGATATGGTAATGTAGGTGAGATGGGCTATCACCTTTGGGATCCACATGCTTGAAATGTTATCTATAGCCACAATATTATCTTCTGTAAAAGGAACAAATGCATATTGTGCTAGAGTAGCTAATTGAGATATTCAAGGTGAACTTTCAAGAGGAACCTCGAGTTACAGTACAACTAGCATTATGTTGCAAAACTGTTGATGATGTAGTGGCCTAGAATCCAACTATTGTATAAAATCATGATATTGGACAAGGAAGACTAGTTGTATAGGCCCCATAGCCAATCTTGAGATGCTCCACTAAAGCTTCACATCCTCCTGATCATTATGAGCTCGTTGTGGACTATGTTATAATAACAGATTTTATTGAGCCACTTATCTATTAGGAGGCTATGTACAAAAGTGATTCTCATTCTTGGGAGAGAGCCATGCAATCTAAGCTTGATTCATTGTAGAAAAATCATACATGGGACTTAGTTTCTTACCTAATGAAAAGTGTGTATTGCCATGCAAGTGCATATATAAGTTGAAGAGTACCCCTGGTCGCCCTAAGCCAACATATATGGCCAAATTACTTGTTAAGGATTTTAAACAAGAAAAGGGAGTCAACTTTGATGAGATATTCTCCCCTATGGCCAACATGACTACCCCAACTTACATGGGGATCAATATGAGGATATGTATATGTAGCAACCTAAGGGCTTTGTGGAAAAATGCAGAGAACACCTAGTGTGCAAATTGAAAAAAAGTCATTATGTGCTTGAGCAAGCACCTAGGGAATGGTACGATAAGTTTAATGCTTTCATGAATTCACAAGGATATTCTTGCAGTGATATGGATCATTGTCTATACACAAAGAAGGCCCATGATGGTAGCCTTATTATCTTTATGCTTTATGTTAATGGCATGCTTATTGTTGCTAAGAGTGCTCATGTTGAGCTAGATATTTTGAAGACTCGATTGAAGAAGAGCTTTGAGATAAACGACATGGGATAAGCCTCACACATACTTGGTATGTGTATTATGCACAATCACTTAAAGGTACTTTCCTAGTTGTCCTAGAAGGTATACATACATAGCATACTTGAGCAACTCCATTGTAAACGCCCCGAACAACGTAGTATGCTTAACAATTATGATATTTGCTTGTTTTCGAGATTTAATATAAAAGAGAATGAACACTTAAAGCTGAAAATGAAAATTACTCACAAAATTACAGCCATGAAAATGTAAAAGTAATGGAGACAAGATTGAGGGTTGAAGATGGGCAACCCCCCCCCCCCCCCCCCCCCCCCCCGAAGGAATGTATTTCTGCTCAACCCAAGTCCCTTAGGAAAGAGCTCAGTTACAATCAACCTGAGAGTGAGAAGAAGTAATTCTCACTCTCACAAGATCATGCAAAGATGTACAAACACACATGCATTATCTATTATGCAATGATAAGAACTGATTTCTTTACAGTATGAGAGAAGAAAAAGGGGAATTCAGCCTTTCTCCATCGTTGATCAGCAGTACATGGATAGAGCTTGCTTCTTGTAGCTAAAATGGAAGAAAGAGCTCAAGAAGGAGGTGCTATAATGAATTTACAGGCTTGCTGTCTTGTAAAACAACAGTGATAGAAGAGGGAATATGGAGGAATTTGATAATGGAGAAGTGGGGGATGATGATGGGGATGGATGGGGCCAGTTTCTGGCTATCTGTGGGTGCTGTACATGAGTTTACAGCAAAGAAAAATGATGATGAATGAAAAAAACGAGCTCTTATTTATAGGAGAGGGGAGAGCTAGTACAAAAGGGGAAAGTGGAGTAGCACAAGACAAGTGTCCAGCCACATGTCATGAGATGTGACAAGTGGTGGGACACTTGAAAACTTGTGTGACAAGTGTCTTGACACTTATCTCTTCTCTATGGCCTTCCTTTTTGGGTTGAATACTGTCAAGAATAGAAACAACCAAATTTAGTAAGCACAGTCAGAGTACAGAACTTACTATTTTTAGAATGATATCCCTATTTTTTAGGACTAGCATTTTTAGGCTAATTTGAGGCTCCTAAATTTTAGGGACCTCCTAAAATTTAGGGATCTCCTAAAATTTAGGGACCCCCCCAATATGGGTGTCATATGAAAGCTTTTTCCGTGTACATCGCAAAAATGGTATCCGAATCTTCATGTGACTTTCCTATGCAAAGAAATGTGCATTTCAAGCTTTCAGCCCACACATGCACATTATACAAGCATTTCATGATCATGCCATCTTGTTGATTGTAACTGTTTGTTCTGGTGGATCTAGCCCACACTTCGAGGCATCAATCCTTTCTGTGTGCGAGTCTAACCCTGATATGCGTGAGTTCTAGTCACAGGCGCCCAATCGGGTCATATAGGTGGAAGTGTGAACTATCTTTTCTCTAACCCACCGTGTGGGTCCACCATAACCTGTGACCACTCATCAATGGCCAGCTCCAATGCACTTTTCTTTATATCTAATTAGTGCAAAGGAAATAAATTTAATAAATCATTATATAGACAAATTAATGAAAAATGATACAAATTCTGTTTCTATAGAGTTGTGACAGCCCTCTGGCTTTTATTCAGCTGTCCTCAGCTGAAAAGCTTCTTGATATTGCTGTAGAATATTTGGGTAATCCTTCATGAATTTTTCATCTACCCACTGTGCATCTGTTGTGGGTAGATTCTTGAATTTTAGCAAGAATTTTCGTGTCACAAGGCCACTTCTCGTGGTTCGATCTTTGAGAAACAAAATTTTTTCAGGTTCCAAGAGTTGCTCTGTTTCTTCAACTTCTGGGGGATCTTCAGTAATGGGTTCCTTTGGTTCTGGTCCTATGTAAGGTTTTAGCAAACTTACATGAAAAGCATTGTGTATTTTCCAATGAGTAGGAAGCTCAAGTCGATAAGAAACTTCATTTATTTTCTCAATCACTTTGAAGGGTCCAAAGTATCTACTGGAGAGCTTTGGAAAAGATGAATTTTGACCAGAACCTTGTTTGAGCCTGCTTTTATCAAACTTTAGCAAGACATATTGACCTTTTTCAAAAGCCAAAGGTCTTCTTCGTTTATCTGCTTGCTTCTTTTGTCGCTCTTGGGCAACTTTGATAGTGGCTCGAACTTGATCCATTGCGGTTTTTAAATCTGAAGCAAACTCATCAGCAGCAAAAATCTTATCTTTAGTGCGAATAATTGGAGGGGGAATCACTTTACCCTGTACTATTTCATTTGGAGCTTTCCCCGTGGATGAGTGCACTGTATTGTTGTAAGCAAACTCCAATAATGGAAGATATTTCTCCCATTGTGACTTATGTTCACTAACATAAGCTTTCAACATATCCAAAAGAGTGAGATTCATCACCTCTGTTTGGCCGTCAGTTTGAGGATGAAAAGCTGAGGAGAACTTTAAAGTGGTTCCCAAATTCTCAAATAAAGCACGCCAAAAGTTACTTGTAAATTTGGAGTCTCTATCTGAAATGATCTCAGAAGGCATACCATGTAATCTGAAGATATGTTGAATGAAAAGTCTTGCAGCTTGTGCGGATTTCAATGTTTTATGACATGGAATAAAATGTGATTGTTTGCTAAATCTATCAATTATGACCCAAATCATATCATGACCTTGAGGTGTTCTTGGAATACCTGAGATGAAATCCATTGTGATAGATTCCCATGGATCTTTGGGCACTGGAAGAGGTTGCAACAATCTTGGAATCTTCTGCCTATCATATTTGGATTTTTGGCATACCAGACAAGCCTCGATGAAGTTATGTGTATCTTTTCGTAATGTTGGCCAATAAAAGTAGCGCTCAATTGCACTTAGAGTGGCTGCCCTCCCTCTATGCCCTGCATAAGGGGGTTCATGACTTTCTTTAAGCACCTTTTGTCGAACAGGAAGAGTGACACAAAGGCGATTGTTCATGAGAAGGTAACCATCTTTGATGGAATAATCTGGATGAGAACCTCCTTGCTGTAATGACCAAACTGCTGCAAAATCAGTATCTTCATCATAAGTATTCTTCATCGTTTGAAAATCTTCATGATGAGCCACTGTAATAGTTGCAATGCGAGGCACTCTAGAAAGTGCATCAGCAACTACATTTTGTTTCCCTGGAGTGTACATAATTTGAAAATGAAACATAGACAAGAAATTTTCCCATCTTGCATGTTTCTCCTGCAAATGCTTTTGAGTCTTGAAATACTTCAAGCTTTGATGATCGGTTTTAATAAGGAATTCATTGCCTAAAAGATAATGTTTCCATATCTTTAAAGCATGAACCACTGCTAAGAGCTCCTTTTCATAAATGTCATACCTTTTCTCCACATCATTTAGACGGCGGCTTTCAAAGGCTACGGCATGGCCTTCTTGATTTAGCACTGCACCAATACAATCACCGCAAGCATCTGCTTCCACCACAAATGTTTTTACCAGATCTGGAATGATAAGAACAGGTCCAGAAGTAAGAGCTGTTTTTAGCCTTGTGAAGGCTGCCTTCTCTTTTTCCTTCCATTGGAAAGAGATCTTCTTCTTTGTAAGGTCATAAAGTGGAGAAGCCATATGTGCAAAATGCTTGATGAAGCGGCGGTAATAAGAACATAAGCCAAGAAACAATCGCACCTCATGTACATCACGAAGATGAGGCCATTCTTGGATTATCCTGATCTTTTCAGGATCCATCTGAATCCCTTCAAAAGAGATGACATGCCCAAGGTAATTTATTTTATGCATGAAAAAATCACTCTTTTTACCATTTACCAAGAGTTGATTTTGTTGTAGTAATTGTAGAACAATTTCCAAGTGTTGATGATGCTCCTCTTCATTCTTGCTAAAGACAAGAATATCATCAAAGAAAGTACCGACATATTGTCGATGCTCTCTAAAGATGCGCTCCATCATTCGATTAAAGGTGGTTGGTGCATTGGTTAATCCGAAAGGAACCACCAAGAATTCATAAAGATCGTATGAAGTGCGAAAAGCAGGTTTGTGTACATCTTGTGGTATTACCCTAATTTGATGATAACCACTCTTTAGATCAATGCGGCTGAAGACCTTTGAGCCTCCTAGACGATCCAAAATGTCGTCAATTCTGGGAATAGGAAACCGATTCTTCACAGTGATTTTGTTGAGGGCTCGATAATCAATGCACATCCTGAATGTGCCATCTTTCTTTTGAACAAGAAGAACCGGTGAACAAAATGGTGAGCTACTTGGCCTAATTAGCCCACGGTTGAGTAGGTCTTCGACTTGCTTTCTGATTTCTTCTTGTTGAGGACGGCTCACATGGTATGGTGCTATATTAGGAGGAGAACTGCCCGGGATAATATCAATATGATGGTCTTCTGGCCTTTCTGGGGGAAGCTGATAAGGAAGATCTTCCGAAAAACAATCTTTATACTTTTCCAAGAGCTGAAGTTGCTCTTGGTACATCAGTGACATAAAGCAGACAACATTGAACACAATCCTTAATTGCTCTAGAGACTTGCATATGGCTTACCATAGGTATGGTGTCTCCAGAAACTCCAGCTTGGATCTCGTACTTCTTGCCTTTGTTGGTGAGTTCTACCTTCTTTTTCTGAGAGAAGATGGTTGAATCTACTCTATGATTCCAGGGCATGCCAAGAATCACATCGCAACCATCAAGGTCTCCGATACAGAAGGTATCTTCGTCACTGTAGCCTTGAATTTGAAACTTGAGCTTGCCAATGTAGGGTATCACAGTCTTCACTGTGTCACCTTCATCAGCATTCAAAGCTTGGCGAACTTCTGCCGGAGTGTCCATCTCTTCATTCTTTAATCCAAGCTCTTTAGCTAATTGCAAGGAAATAATATTTTCATTCGCCCCAAGATCTATCAAGAATAGTGCTTGCTTACCTTGCAACTGTCCCCAAGCTTTTAATAATTTGCGCGTCTCTGGAGTGTGAGTTGTGTTTGCAACTACATCACTAATAGCATTGATTTTCACTGGCGACTTAGGCTTGTTGTCAGAAACCTTGCTTTGTCCCTTGTTTGGACATTGCTTCGCTATGTGGCCTGTTTGTCCACATTTAAAGCACTTCCCTTCTTTCATGAAGCGTTGCTTTTCTTCTTCGGAAAGCTGCTTTGCTTGTGGGTATAGATTGGAGCGAAATTGAGGAGCATTAGGAGGTGCATAGGGCTTCATCTTCTTTTGATTTGATGGCTGCTTTTGCCACTGTTTTTGTCCTTCATTTGGGGCTGAATACTCCTCATCATCAGCTACTCTCTTCTTATCATTCTTTTGGAATGATTTGTTGCCATTGTGCTCCATTTCCCATGTCTCAGCATGGTCAATGAGTTCCCTGAGACTAGAACAATGATAATGATTAAGAGCAGTACGAAGTTTAAAATGCAAACCTCCTTGAAACTTCCTAAGCTTTTCCGAACTGCTGATCTTCTTGAAATGTTGGACCTTCAAAAGTAGCTCCCAAAATCTCTTGGTATAGTCACCAAGTGACTCATTTTTCTTTTGCCAAAGCCGATCCCATTCCATTTTTACATCTCTTTTGAAATGAACAGGAAGAAATTGGCTTTGTATCAGGCGAACAAAGGACCGCCATGATTTTGGGGCAGCATGATCATATTCCAACCCCGTCCACTAAGTATGGGCTAAGTCGGTTAAATGTAAAGCTGCAAACTTAATCTTTTCTTTTTCTTTATACTTGTCACGACCATACAAAATTTGAAATTGACGAATAAACTTCAGAAGAAGATCAGGATTTCGGGAACCATCATACATACTAAACTTGATCTTCTTTTCAAGTTGAGATAGTGACTTAGTCTTCTTCTTCTTCTTATGCCTTCGTCCATGCTCGGATATTGAGGTTGAAGATGATGAAGTGCTTGATGGGGATGAAGATGGAGACGAGGGTGAAGAATGTCGACGCCTTTGACGATGATGAGGTCTTCCACGAGAAGGGTGTGACTCTTCATTACTAGAAGAGGATCCATCAGAATAGGCGCCAAATGACTTTGAAGAAGAGGATGAGCTTCGACGTGATCTCTTTCTTGAAGTAGAATGGGACTGCCTCTTAGAAGTAGTTGGACTTCCTGATCGGCTCCTTTCATTGGTATGGCTTTGTTTCCTTGAAGTAGATGGGCTTCTTTCCTTGAATTCTTTGGGATTCTCAACTTTTTCTAGTTTGAGAAGTTGCTCACGAATTTGCTGATTCTCCTCTCTAAGACTTTGAATGGCTTGAAGGATAGCACTCGATTGATCCATTGAGACTAAAGAAAAAAAATATGCTCAAGCACTCAATGCAAGGGCTGAAAACAAACAAACTTATAGTTGTAAGCACTACCAGTGTTGGGGGTGAGGACCGAGCCAAAGCTCTGATACCACTGTAAACGCCCCGAACAACGTAGTATGCTTAACAATTATGATATTTGCTTGTTTTCGAGATTTAATATAAAAGAGAATGAACACTTAAAGCTGAAAATGAAAATTACTCACAAAATTACAGCCATGAAAATGTAAAAGTAATGGAGACAAGATTGAGGGTTGAAGATGGGCAACCCCCCCCCCCCCCCCCCCCCGAAGGAATGTATTTCTGCTCAACCCAAGTCCCTTAGGGAAGAGCTCAGTTACAATCAACCTGAGAGTGAGAAGAAGTAATTCTCACTCTCACAAGATCATGCAAAGATGTACAAACACACATGCATTATCTATTATGCAATGATAAGAACTGATTTCTTTACAGTATGAGAGAAGAAAAAGGGGAATTCAGTCTTTCTCCATCGTTGATCAGCAGTACATGGATAGAGCTTGCTTCTTGTAGCTAAAATGGAAGAAAGAGCTCAAGAAGGAGGTGCTATAATGAATTTACAGGCTTGCTGTCTTGTAAAACAACAGTGATAGAAGAGGGAATATGGAGGAATTTGATAATGGAGAAGTGGGGGATGATGATGGGGATGGATGGGGCCAGTTTCTGGCTATCTGTGGGTGCTGTACATGAGTTTACAGCAAAGAAAAATGATGATGAATGAAAAAAACGAGCTCTTATTTATAGGAGAGGGGAGAGCTAGTACAAAAGGGGAAAGTGGAGTAGCACAAGACAAGTGTCCAGCCACATGTCATGAGATGTGACAAGTGGTGGGACACTTGAAAACTTGTGTGACAAGTGTCTTGACACTTATCTCTTCTCTATGGCCTTCCTTTTTGGGTTGAATACTGTCAAGAATAGAAACAACCAAATTTAGTTATCACAGTCAGAGTACAGAACTTACTATTTTTAGAATGATATCCCTATTTTTTAGGACTAGCATTTTTAGGCTAATTTGAGGCTCCTAAATTTTAGGGACCTCCTAAAATTTAGGGATCTCCTAAAATTTAGGGACCCCCCCAATATGGGTGTCATATGAAAGCTTTTTCCGTGTACATCGCAAAAATGGTATCCGAATCTTCATGTGACTTTCCTATGCAAAGAAATGTGCATTTCAAGCTTTCAGCCCACACATGCACATTATACAAGCATTTCATGATCATGCCATCTTGTTGATTGTAACTGTTTGTTCTGGTGGATCTAGCCCACACTTCAAGGCATCAATCCTTTCTGTGTGCGAGTCTAACCCTGATATGCGTGAGTTCTAGTCACAGGCGCCCAATCGAGTCATATAGGTGGAAGTGTGAACTATCTTTTCTCTAACCCACCGTGTGGGTCCACCATAACCTGTGACCACTCATCAGTGGCCAACTCCAATGCACTTTTCTTTATATCTAATTAGTGCAAAGGAAATAAATTTAATAAATCATTATATAGACAAATTAATGAAAAATGATACAAATTCTGTTTCTATAGAGTTGTGACATCCATATACAAGATGGTTGTCCTAGAAGGTGTACATATATAGCATACTTGAGCAACTCCATATACAAGATGGTAAGCCTATTGGCTATCTATTACCTTCACATATGAAGGTTAGTCAGGTATATTATCCCCAATTAGATTATGAGAGGCTTGAAATGGTCAAGATTGCATGTGTGTCCGCAGTGGGTAGTTTGATGTATGCCATGATAGCCACTCGACCGCCCAACATAGCATCAATAACGGGAGCCATACTATGTTATATGGCTACACCTAACAAGCAACATTGGGATGCCATGAAGGGTATCATGAGATACATTAAAGGCAATATAGATATATACATTTGCTATGGTATACATGATATATGACTCATGGGTTACTCTGTTGACTCAGAATATGCAAGAAATGCAAACAATAGGAAATCCACCTATAGGAATGTCTTTGCCTTTGCTTGAGATACTATTTCTTAGATATCTAAGAAACAGAAATGCATGATCTTGTCTACTACCAAGACTAAGTACATTACAACCACTAAGGCTTGCAAGGAGACCTTATGGCTAGGCTATCTGGTTACCGCCTTGAAATGATTATCACTCCTATATTGCATTCGAATTTGATGAGTGTCATTCAATTGGCCCATAATTTGGTCTTCCATGTGAAGGCAAAGCACATTGAGGTGTACTACCACTTCACAAAAGAGGTGACAAAGGAAAAGTCCATTAAGCTTGTTAAGATCCCTATGGATATGAATCCTATAGATCTGCTCACTGGAAGTCTCCCAATGGAACGTTATACCTTTCTTAGGAAAATGATGGGTGTACAATGAGATGGTTTCTATTCCTCATCCTATTGTACTTCTATGTACACCTTGTACTTTGTCACCTTTTCATGTGCCTAGCCATCTACATTTATTTGTACACTATCCACACACATGTACATTGTATGTGGCAAATAGAATAAGGGAAGAAAGATCACAAAATTATGACTATTGGAGTTCCCACATATCAGTCTCTCTTCTTGCTTGAACCTCCGTAGCTCTTACTTCTTTCTTGCTTCAGCTCTTGCTTTCACTTCTGCTCCATCTTTCAATTTTTAGTAGCTATTAGAGCAACTTGCCAAATTTTTCCATTTATGGCTATATATAGCCATGGGCTAGCTAGGAAAAAATTTCATTGTTTCTTTTAGCCGGTACATGCACCTTTGGATTGCTATATTTTTCTCCATCCGTGATGAGGCATGTTGACTGTACACACCATCTCTATCTCCATCCGTGTCAACAGTGATGTCATCATTATTCAACCTAATTCAATGTCTCCAGTAACACTTGGATTATGGGCACGGAGCTATATTTTTCTCCATCCGTGATGAGGCATGTTGACTGTACACACCATCTCTATCTCCATCCGTGTCAACAGTGATGTCATCATTATTCAACCTAATTCAATGTCTCCAGTAACACTTGGATTATGGGCACGGACTAATTAGTCCTCGTTTGTATTCAACGTTCTTCTTCGTGCAATGTAGATCATTTTTCTCTTTCTCCTTTCTCTCCGTTTCTCTCCAATGTCATGATTTCCTTCCGTTGCACTCTCTTTTCTCTTTCCCCCCCTCCTTTTTCTCCATCCGTGATGAGGCATGTTGACTGTACACACCATCTCTATCTCCATCCGTGTCAACAGTGATGTCATCATTATTCAACCTAATTCAATGTCTCCAGTAACACTTGGATTATGGGCACGGACTAATTAGTCCTCGTTTGTATTCAACGTTCTTCTTCGTGCAATGTAGATCATTTTTCTCTTTCTCCTTTCTCTCCGTTTCTCTCCAATGTCATGATTTCCTTCCATTGCACTCTCTTTTCTCTTTCCCCCCCTCCTTTTTCTCTTTCTTCTTTTTCTTTTAATCCTTTTCCTTCTTCTTTTTTCACCCTCTCAAAGTGTGTGAAAACCCGTCAAAAATTTTAAATTAAAAAAGCTTTTAAAATTGTGTAATTTAAAAAGTTTATTCTAACTATAAGAGAGAGAGAGAGAGAGCAAAAAAAAACTTAGGGCCTACACATGACAGAGAGAGGGAAGAGAGAGAAGAAAAAGGTTTAATTTGAAAATGACTATTCTCTCCTCTTTGCCCCCTTCATCTTTTTCCCTTTCTTCTACAGTCACCATCTCTACCATCAATTTGTCCAAAAATATACCAATCAAGACATTTAAGTTCTCAAGATAAGAAATCCATACCAATCAAGACATTTAAGATCTCAAGATAAAAAATCCGAAAACAATGTTTAAAAAATCCTAGTCTAAGCAAACACAAAATTATTTAGCTGGAACATAACAAAGCAAACAATTGCACAAACAATCAAGCACACAAAATTCTACCTATAAGATACAACACTAGGGGTTTTCAATTTATGCCATAAACACATGTGACAAGGTCTCAGTTTAACAAGAAAATCTATTGAATAAACTTGATTACTATCATCTCTCTCCTATCACCCTCTCAAAGTAAGTGGAAAACTATTTGAAAAACTTTAAATTTAAAAAAGCTTTTAAAATGTTTATTAAATTAATAGTTTAATCTAATTGTGAGAAAAAAAACTTTTGATTTATATTTTAAGGGGAGAGAGAGAGAAAGAAGATAAGCCCTACACATGAGAAAGAGAGAGAGGAGGGAGGAGACTAGTTTAATTAAAAAAGGAAAGGGAAAAAAAAAGATTATAAGTGAGAGAGAATAGGGGGGTTTATTGATTGAGAGAGAGAGAGAGAGAGAGAGAGAGAGAGAGAGAGAGAGAGAGAGCCCTACAAGGGGAAAGGGCTTTAAGTAAAAAAAGGAAGGGAAAGAGGGAAGAAAAGATTATAAGTGAGGCCAGAGGATGGGTAAGGGTTTTAGTTAAAAAAAGGAGATTTGGAAAAAAGGGTAGGTTCAATAACTCCTCTTGGAGATTTGGGACTTTTTGAAGATTTGGGACTTTATGAACCTAAAGGGAACATAATATAGTAATAAGTGTAAGATAAGATGAAGAAATGCCAAGACTTAAGACGAGGAAATGCGAACTAGTGGATAACGTTTCGCCATATTATTTCAAAAACATCATGGGATTATGTTACTCTTTAGTATGTTACTAGTATTATCTTGCCTGCAAAGTTAAAGCTTGCGCTTGCTAACTCACATCCTCCTCTCTTTCTTTTTCTGATATTTGTGAAAAAGCTGCTGCTGTGTTGCGGGACTTCTAATCTTCTGTATCGGGGTGGGGGAATCTTTTACTTTTTCCTGTGACGATGACCCATCGCTTGCACGACAGCGAAATCGAATAAAAAGCTTCCAACTTTACATTCTTTATGTTATATTTTGTTTCGCACAATTTGATACACAGCAGTATTTTTGTACAAGGCATGAGAGAGGGTTTTCCATCATTGCAGGCGTGAGAATAACGTTGAGTGCACTCTGCAGATACAAGAGAATTCAAGGGCTTTTCAATCAGATGAACGAATGGATGCATTCCTCAATGCTGCAAATTTTCAATGCCTTTGTATGGCTAGTAAGGAAATTTCATTGGATGATATACATACGATGGATCCGCCAATTGGCCATCATGAACCTAGCGACATGCTGCGATGCTATTCGGTTGAGATGAAAGAGTAGATATCCCTTATGCGGGGAAACAAAGCACGCATGACTTCTTTTTCAATTCAACATGTTCTTGATTATTGCACAGAATTAACTACAACAGAAAGAGGTTGTAAGGGGTAGGTACAGAGGAAGATCAGGGGAACGTCACTCTCTAGATAAAGGGGGAAACAAAAAGAAGCTACAACACACCAGCACAGGAACAG